>NW_020897726.1:2609081-3174187 GCF_003984885.1 Neopelma chrysocephalum | reverse complement strand
CATTCCCTATTAAATTCTAAACATACCATATCTGAGGCCCAGCCTCTCTGGCAGTACTTTTCTATCTATATGATTTTGTAGACAGGAAGCTGTAGGAACAATTAGAGAGCTGCTTGACTTTTAAAGATAAAAATACATTAACAGAACTTCAAGTATCATTGAAGAAGAATAGAGATATAAAACAGAAATTTAAATATTCTATTCCCTTTGTGAATTTTGTCTAAGCAGGCAGAGTGGTTAGCATGCTTAGCAGGTTAGCATGTACCAGATAGCATGTACCAGGTATCTGTAAGAGTTCTATAATTCACAGATACAAGCAAAAAAAGAGACACAAGCAAACATTAAACAATCAATGAAACAACTGAAACAATTTTAAAGAGACTAATTCACTTCTAATTATATAAAGATAATTGGGAAAGTATCCACTACCGTATCTACATAACTGGAGCCACAGATATTTTTAAATCTATTTTCTAACACAAGTTGTGAAAACAAAATGGCCACTTCTTACCTATGATATATATGTTAAACAATGTACCCAAGAGAACATTTGTACTATTTCATGGCAGAATAGTGCAAACAACCTCTATATTATACTTTAGTAGAAAGTAAGGAAACAAGATGACTCACTGATGCTGATAGAAACAACACACATTAAATCTCAAGTTTTCCATGATGAGAGAGACAATATATTACATTTATGTTTTCCTTACATGTGCTGTAGGTAGACAGCATAGATGTTCAAACAGACAATACTCGGCTTTGACACACAATCTAATGCAAAATTATTTTAAGTAATTTCACATCCCTTTGATATCACCTCAGGTTCATAGCAGCCAAGATGTATAGAAACTACTGGCAATTTTGGCTGCTCCATCAGAGACAGTTTGGACCCCATTTAGAAGTTCAGCTTTGGTCACTGGCATCTAAGATATTCAAACTTACAGTATAATCACTTACCAAAAAATTTTCAGTCTTCATCCTTATTTACACAGTGCCTATGTGAAACATATTGTTATAAACTCTACAATTTTAAATTATATTTTGTTTCAATTGCTATGTCCCTTTTCAAGAAAGATTCTTCATATATGAGCATGGCCATGCAGCTAACTATTAAAATCACAATTGCCTGTCCTTTTACATTTTCAGTATTTTTGTGATAATCCATATGACTAGAAAGTATTTTGAGGCTTTGCTGAAGTATGATTGATACTTCTGTTAATTCCTGAGCAACATTAAAATTCTGCACAACATACATTAGAGAAGATAAGAGACCAAGGGCTATACTATGTTACTATAAAATCAAAGTAACTTCACTGAAGTTATGGAATTACTCCATTTCCCAGCCAATGGGAATTTAAAATCTGTTCAGCTTAATATTTACATATGATAGAGTATGACTATCATTTTACTTGCACTGCAGTAGCAACACTATTCAAAGGATTCTGAATTTGCACATATGACAGGGAGAGATCCAAGTTGTTTAACCTTACGGAATCACTTTAAATTATACTCGGTATCTTTTAAAACCAGTTTTGGTGCAGTCCCGCAACACTGAAGACAGTTGACTTTCTGTTTATTCTAGATTTGTGAATTATATTTACAAACAGGACTATTTGGATGTCACTGATGAGTTGTTTCAAGCCACTTCTGTGCTTTTACACCACTCAGGACTTGAGATAGTGATTTATTTGCACACCAGAGCAGCAATGCAAGTTTTTTTGCTCAGGCAAAAGAAGAAAGTCATTCCATCATCTGTCTCCTGTCAGTGTCTTTCAAATCTTGCAAGATAATACCTGTATGTACACATAGAAATGGAAACTATTTACTTCATTTGATCTTTGTCTAAGAAAGCCTGTATCTGCTATCCTGCCAAACCACTGGCAGGAAGGAGGTTTTTCCTCCCTATACATATTACAATATAAACAGAATTGAGTTCTATTTCTTAACATTCAGTCATGAATTCTTATTACATAATCCAATTTCAATAAAAAGATTTAGTCTGAACAAGACACATACATTTTGGCAGATAAAGAACGTTCAAGGCAGAGTTGCCCTGTATCAGAATAGCAGGAGACTAAAATAAACTGCAAACAGCTACAATAATAAGTTGATAACCTGTAGTTTCAAACATGAACAATCTGTGATTGCAGTAAGTATAATTCTTTTATATAGGAAGCCATTAATAGTTAAAAATGGGAGCTCATTAATCTCACTAATTTGGCAACTTCAGAAGATTGTGCTGTTTTTACATAGAACATGTCAAACTACTTGAAAGCTCAAGAATAACGTCAAAAAAAGAACTTTGTCCTGAAAGATCTGAAGAAAATCTCTGCTAATGATAACAAAACTGCATATTCTAGCAGTTTATGAGAAAGGCAAATATTAGCATATGAAGGCCTAAACTCAGGCTAGTAGTAGCCTTTTCTCAGTTAGTGTGAGGAGATTCTCACATTCATTCTTAAACATTTGGCTTTTAAATTATTCAAAAAATGCACAGCTATGACTGGAATAAAATAGAATTTTCAAGGGGGAAAAACATGAATTATACACTGCACACAACTACTTACTTTGAAATAGTGGTTCTGCCTGCATTAAAAGCTGGAAATCCTAAGAATGGTCAAAAGAGCTGTATTTCCCCCATCTTTCCCTCATGAACTCTCAACATTGAACTCTGTATTTATAGCACAACACAAAACTATTAGTTACCAGCCTAGATAGAATGATGGCAGCTAGTTGCAGAAAATATTTGATCTCACAAAAAAGGAAAAGGCTAAATGTTCTGTCTATTAGTATTTGCTAAGAATCCATCCTGGCAAAACTTATATTTCATGTTAAACTATTCAGGTGGGGAAATTGTTAGGAAACATTCCATAAAACAGATTAGTTGACAAAAAGAGTAAGATCCTGCAAAGTCAATGGTACCTGTCACATACCTTGATTCATCAGATAAATATCATATGTAGATACGCGGTATAGGAAACTCTCCAACATCAATGAGAAAGATTCAGACTTGGAAATGTTACTGATTCAACTATTTCAAACCAGAAAAGCAGACATAAGAGATAGTTGAGAGCCTCACTGTAATAATTTAATAATTGTCTCTTCATGTAAATATTTTCTTACTGTAACAAAATTAATTTCCTATTGAAATGAAGTTTTTCTTAACAGTTTGAATTTGGAATACAGAAAATAATGGGGTTTGGCAGTCTGTGCAAAAGTATTATCTAAGAGTACTTCTTGTGCAGTAAATATTCATTGTTATTCTTAAAAAACACTTAGTGAGCCGAACTGGGAGAAGAGGGAGAAATACACTAGGAGGAGAAATATATTTGATGATCAGAGCTTATGAGTGTACATGACACTCTCAGTAAATAATACACAAGTAAATCTGATTACTGAAGTAATCTCTACCTTGGTAAATCAAATAACGTTTTGGGCCATGAAGAGGAGAAGACAGGAAGTTCAGTTTTCACCTTTTCCAACTGACTGTTCAAATTTAGTGGCACTTTGGAGCCTATACTGCCATTCTGGAAACAGCAGCAGATGTCTTCTTGGAGAAAGAAAGAAAGAGAGGACAAAGTTCACAAAACACAGCGCACCACTGCTGCCTTGCAGTGTGCAATCTGTTGGCAAGTGGGAAAAAATTTGTATGGATTGCTCCACCCTGACGCTGATGCTTATGCCTCTATTTGAGCTCACATCTTAGTAGTCTGTGTCCCAAGCCCTCCTGGTAACATGAATGTAGGCTGGTTATGGTTGCATTGGTGGAATTAGTTTCTCCTTTACAAAAATTTAGTATCTTGAATAAATAAAAATGAGAGAACAGCTGTTTAGCTCAAAATAGCAATGTGTCACTTATAGAATGTAGAACCAAATATAGTTCCATAGTGCCATATCTTCACTACCTGCCATGTCCTTTGATTACATTTTCCCCTACCTTACAGGTACTGTCTTGGTAACACACCCTCAGTGAAAATTCTCTCTTAAAGCTAGATTTGCTAGTTAGTTTAATTTAGTGCATGAAAGCATTAAATACTTAATTACTGTGTTCTGTGTGGCATCAGATAATGAACGTAGGCCAGCTAAAAATATTCTATTATTTTGGAAAAGCTGTGTCCTTTGCCAAAGCATAGAAACAATATCACTGTGCTGCAGTCACAGGTTACCAGTTAGAGGCGTCTATAAATAAGAGTTCTGTGTGAACAATAAAGCACTTGTGTAAAGAGAAAGTGAAATCAAGAAGGGTGACCACATCATCACACCATTGAAAAGAAAAATGAGAACACTGCCATCATGTTGAAACACAGACATGAGTTAATGAATCAAAGTCTACAGATTTAACTATGCCATTTTTAGGAAAGGGAAGGAACACTCACATTAATCAGTATAACATTATAGATTAATAGGATTACATAAATATTTGCATGAAACAGAACGAGCAATTGCATGAGGCAGAAGAGACAAGCTTTTGAAGGGTCTGGGCCATTGCCCAAGACAAAATAACCCAGCAATAGCTGCTATAAGGTAGCAAGCTTTGCACAGGCGAGACCATCAAGCCACCAGGGTAACAGAAAAGAAAATCACAATCCCACATACTGAATAAGGGGTCTAATACTAAACTTTCAAGTGTGTAACATAAAAAGCCCAAATTCAAGTGTGAGGCCGTCGAGGCGAGTGAAGAGCAGTTCTTTGGCGCACCCTGTTGGGGGAAAGGGGCACTGCCTCCCTCCTCGCACAAATGTGTCCAAGCCTCCTGGAGACACCGTTTGTGGAAAAAATGTGGGAGAAAAAGTGGAAACACATACTGAGTTTCTCTATTTGTCTGCAGAGTTATGTTCTGTTAGCTCTGTAAGTACATCGTGCATCGTTATGCAAGGGAAACCTCTTGCCATTTCACTGTTAAGTCAGGGGCTAAATCCACCCAAGACAGCTAGAAAATTAAAGCTTCCGTTATCTGGAAGCTCCACTTCCTGTTCTTCGAGAAAAGGGTTGCATTCTGAAAAGCTGCTTTCTGTTATGAATACTCTGATGCAGCACATATTTCTGGTAAGAACAAAGTAGATGCACGCTCCCTCAGAAGGGAAGAGACGCATCTCTAGAAGAACTTGAGAAGCTGTAACTTGTATTAGCAAGTGTTTGAATAGACCTGCACAGTGGGTTTAGGTAATGGATCCTTAGTTCTCCATGAGGAGATGGTTCTATCTAAACCAGAGGCAAACAGCACTCCTGCTACCAAGGCAAGGTATATTTACACACAACTCACCCATCCATTTTCACCAAACAAGTTATGTCCGATTTGGTCATTTGTATCTTTACTGTGAAATGATGAAGAGAATGAAGAGCTCCAGGATGCATCTGCTGAATGGCACTCGGAACTGAGAAGGCCACAAATTATTCGAGTGCCCCCTGTTAAAGGCGACCATTTTCATTCATTCATTCAGGCATGGAGTCATGCACACTTTAGCACAATAACAAGGGCACTTAGTAAATAAGCTGATAGTAGGGTTTGGGCCTAAATATTTGTATATGCTAGTTTCTGGACAGCAAAAGCAGGTACTGCAAGCAGGCTGCCTGATAGCCCAACAGAAGTGAACATACCAGAGTATACAACAAGTGAACAGGAGGGGATGCAGAACCAAGAACAAATAGGATGAAGAATTTTAACTATTTTACCAAGGGCTTTATATAAATTCAAGTTATAGTAAAATGCTTTATAATGAGGTCATATTACTAGTTTTTCCTCATATTACTATTCTTTCTTTCTATTGTGTGGCAATGCCCTGTGTAATACACCTCTTACAAATGCCTAGCCTCTCTTCTAAGGACTATGTTGTCATGTAAGAAAAACTGGTGTAAAGAAGGGCGGGGAGAGAGGGCTGGACTGAAGGGTGAGTGAAGGAAAGTGAGATTACAGAAGTCTAAGCTAGTTTAGACCTACCACCCAGCAGTCTGCATTAGTTTCACACTGTGCAATGTGAAAGAAAGAACGCATTTAGGAAGAGATGGCGAGGAGTTGGAGGCAGAAGAAAAATACAGATGGGTACAAAACTGCCAACAACCTGTCAGATCTGAGAGGGAAGTTGTAAGGAGTGCATGAGGAGCAAAAGAACTTGACCCTTGTTACTTATCTGTTTTAGATGTAGTGGAATTTTCAGATAGGGATTAAAATTACAGAAACAAAAGAAAAGTTGGCTGCATGTGTCCATGCCTCTATATAGGCAGCTTCGAGAGTTCCCCTAATGCCTTGTCTATGATGCCTATCAGGCATGAAATCACTGGCTTTGGTTCATGTAGGTTGTATGGCAGAGACACCATCTAATCAGTCCCAAAAATTCCCAGCTGAAGGTAAACAGAGCATATACAGGCAGTGAAGAGACTAATCTCATCAAAAAAATTCTTCTGTTATGTCATTGCAAGGAAAAAAAGTAAATGGATATTTAATATAGTATGAGGTAGTAGTAAGTCATGGTGCTACTACTGGTAATGCTCAGTGCCATTCAGAGAAGGAAAAAGAACACAGTGCACCAAATCTTGAGAAACAGCTGAGAGAGTGGGAGTTTAATCAAACCCAAATTCACTACCACTACAGTTCGCCCATGCATGATGTTGTCAGCAGTTTAAGTGCTTTGTTGGGGGGGGCATCTGAAGCTATACATAGATGCATGCCTGCAAATGGGTACCACATTACTATTTTACCATCTTTGTAAAAAATAAGGGGATGCTAGGCATAAGTTTAACTATGATCATTTTTCACTTCCCACAACTGCAAAGCTGCCAAGTCCCTGCCAGATGCCTGATTAAGATTTGTGGATTGCTGGAGGGAGCCTGCACCAAGTCAGTTTGAGATTTTGCTATTTCTCATTTTCATTGCTCTCCATTCTCCTTGGACAGCAGATGGTGGCATTATCATGGATGGATCATTTTTTAACAAAGATCTTCTCATGACTTCTCAATATAAAAATCACTGGAGTATCATAACACAGGATACACCTGGTTTGTTACCTGTTTTAAGTTTAAAAGAACAACTGAGGCAACTTATGAGATGGAAAAAAATCTTTTCCTTTGCAAGAGAAAACACTGAATGAAATTCTGCTATTTTAACTATTTTACATTTACCAAGACACCAAATCCTGGGGTTTTTTATAAGGATAAAGATTCTTAAATCATCAAATTATGCTACAGTTTTCTTGAATTCATTATGCTTAAAAATCATGGGAACACTGTGAACAAGTAAAGAGAATGGGGAATGTCTTTCTGAGTATATTGAACCATCCTGATCACCAGAAAAGGAAATATCAGCAGACCTCCCAAATGGCAGAAAGCACTGGATTGTTTGAAAGTTAAGTTTAGGACTCTGAACCTGTACTATAAATAAAGACAATACATGCATAAAGCTAAACTAGTTATTTTTAGGCAGGCTTTCTGAATTTTGCCCAGAGCATTTCCTTAAATGCCCCAAATGCTTCCTATTTACCTTTTAAATAGATTTGCTGAAGCTTGCATCTAGTGCTGCTATAATACTGAACTCACAAAATAGTCAGCAGAACTATCTGTTGGCGATAGAACAAAAATTGGGAATGAATGTTGAAATAGTGGGGAGCAAAGCAGAAGAAGAAGAAGGAGAAGGAGAAGATATTTTAGGAAAATATAAATGTATATGTTACCACTGTTGTCCAATGTTATTGGACAATTCTTTTAATATGCTGAATAAAACTGGGATGCACTAGTAATACAAAAGGGTAAGTAAAGGATCCTTCAAAGGACACTATATATCTCATATTACTAAAGAAATGAGAAAAAAACCTATTATGACCAAACGACAAGCTGGACAAGTCACTTTAGGATCTCTGAGTGCAAGTAATCGATGCCCTGCCTGCCCTTAATTTTTATGGGTCAGTTCATACAGGTAAGTTTTAGAAAAATTGCTTATACTATTTTCCCTGTTTATACATAGCAGGTACCCTTTCTGTCCCTGTGGTCTTTGGTCTGGCAACAAATGCTAGCAGGAATTTCAGGGATTCAGGATCTCAGAATTCAAGCCTTAATTTTTTTCTGCCTTCTTTCACTTCTTTGCTCTGTCAAACCATCTAATTGCAAGGAATTACTTCTGCTATACTGCTCTTTGAGAAAATCAACTTTCTGCCCACTTCTATTATTTGTCCTTTGGTATTGATGGGGGGTTTTCCACTAGACTGTAGCTATCTACAAGGCCACAACCCTCTAGCAGAGATGTAAACAAAATTTACATCGTGGTAGATGCAAACCATATGATTCAGCATTAAATGGAAAGCACTGACCATGTAGCCTTGTTTAATGTTTTGCATTTTCCATTTCATTTGTAGTAAGCTTGAAAAGCATAAACTTGAAATCAAATATCCAAACATCTGCAATTAATACCCTTGCTAAGATACACACTAGTTGTCAGCCTAAAACTACCTGTAATACTTTGTCCCACAGAATATATGATTACCCATGATACATACCAGCCATGCTTGTAGTCAGATTGTAATGCTAGAAATCTTGAGTTTGATCATGCCTTCCATTTCAGGGATAACTCAACAACCATGTCCTCATGGATGCAATATCAAAAAGAAAATTAAGAACTTCTTGCTAACAAAATGAGAAAGCTTGCTAGAAGATAAGTCAGTAGGGGTATGATCCTCAGGCCACATAGGTGGGGAAGTTCAAGAAATTTTTTTGTAGGAATGAGTCATGAATTCTTCACTAACTGATTCATCTGTAACACAAGAAATTTTAAAGAGGACACATACATAACAGTCTGTGTTCTTCATGGAAGGCTCAAAACTGGAGAAAAAAAAATAGATGCTCCAGAGGAGAACTATATTTTTTTAATTAGCATGCTAATCTTGGACATTATTGTGACAATGTTTCTTTAACTTTTTCCCTTCTGAGGGCTGAACATAACTCATCACAAAACAGACTGTTTTTAAAGTAAGAGTAATTGTTGCAGGCTATACTGCCTTAAAATGTTCTAAAACTAGAGATTCACGTTAATTAGAAAGTTGTTCATGCCTCATGAAGTACCACTTGTTCTGTGTTGCTTTTGGAAAAGGGAATTGATTTTGTATTTATTTATCTATTTTACATATCTTAGATAGATATAATTGATTCTGTTATTTAGAATATATCCAAAGTAAACAAGGCAATGGGAGGTAGTATTTTCTAAAAAAAAAAGCAGAAGTCCTAAATATTGGGCTGTGTCATAGTTATTTGTATGTACACTTTGAAAGCTGAGTGTGTATATTCAACCAATGTCAGGCAGCAGGAAATTATAGTGATGGTGCTAATTTTTCTGTGCTTATTTCATTGTTTAACCAAGCCTGTACAAACCAAATTCCATGAGTCCGGATCAGAATCCTACATAATTTTTTTACCTCTTTTCAATCTTTCTGAATGAAAAGGATACAGACCAAAAGGAGTTCTGCTGGAGGGTTGTGGCCATGTAGATAGCTACAGTGTAGTGGAAAACCCCTCATCAATACCAAAACAGAAGACATAACCTTCTTCACAGTAGGATGTAGAAACTCTCCTTTTGCCCTGCTTCTTCTTAGTTGAGCTAATCACAGTTCATTAGAGAGGAAAGCTAACTACTAAGCCCCTCCTGTGGCATAATCTTTTCCTGCCACACATGCTGTGGTCTTGCTCTATATGGTTACAGAGCAGAGAGCAGTATGTGAAAAGCTTCTGCACCTCCCACATCAGGATGCCATGTTTAGATAGAGAAAACAAGGAGAAGGCCATGTCCATGTCCCTTGACTACAGAGTCTATAGATTTGTTTTCCCAAACAAGCGGGAGCAGAGCTCCCAGTATTGTACTTTTCTCTTTACCCTTTTTTCTTATACATAGGCAAGGGTTCGGTCCATAGGACCACTGAGGAATAAATAGACAAGGAGAGGAAGTAAGTGTAAGTATTTTTCCCTGGGGCCATTGTTTTGAGAGGTCAAGAAGGCCTGGCACATAGTGATACAAGTCTCCCAAAACACAGTCATGAACTCAGTCTTTCTAGAGCTTGTGTGGGAGTGCTTGTGATTGATCCTGGCTGGACAGCAGCTGCTCACCAAAGCTGATCTATCACTCCCCTCCTCAGCTGGACAGAGCAGAGAAAATATAACAAAAGGCTCGTGGGTTGGTATAAGGGCAGAGAGAGATCACTCAGCAGTTATCATCATGGGCAAAACAGACTCAACTTGGGGAAATTAGTTTAATTTATTACCAATCTAATCAGGACAATGAGAAAATAAAAGCAAATCTTAAAACACCTTACCCCACCCCTCCCTTTTTCCTGGGCTCAACTTTACTCCCATATTCTCTACCTCCTCCCCCTTCCAGCTCAGGGGGACAGGGAGCGGGGGTTGCAGTCAGTTCATCAGATGTTGTGTCTGCCACTCACTCCTTCCTCCTCAGGAGAAGGACTCCTCACACTCTTTCCCTGCTCCAATGTGTGCCCCTTCCACAGGGCACAGTCCCTCAGGAACAGACTGCTCTGGGGCAGGCCCCCTGTGAGGTCACAACTCCTGACAGCACACCTGCTCCAGTTTGGGCTCCTCTCTCCTTGGGGCCACAGGTCCTGCCAGAAGCCTACTCCAACATGGGCTTCCCACGGGGTCACAGCCTCCTTCAGGGCTGTGCCAGCATGGTGTCCTCCATGGGCTGCAGGTAGATCTCTGCTCCACCATGGACCTTCATGGGCTGCAGGTGGACAGCTTGTCTCACCATGTTCTGCACCACAGGCTGCAGGGAAATCTCTGCTCCAGCACCTGCAGCACCTCCTCCCCCTCCTTATTCTCTGGCCTTGATGTCTGCAGAGTTGTTTCTCTCACATATTCTCAATCCTCTCTTATCTGGCTGTAATTGCTTCCACCTATAACTTTGTTCCCCTTCTTAACTATGTTATCCCAAAGGCTCTACCACTGCCACTGATGGGCTCAGCCTTGGTGAGTGGAGGGTCCATCTTGGAGCTGGCATCGGCTCTATCAGACACAAGAGAAGCTTCTATCAGCTTCACACAGAAGCTACCACTGTAACCTCCTGCTACCAAAACCTTGCCAAAAACCCAAATACATTGTGGGAACATTTTGCCTCTTGAAAAGAGAACAGTATAAATCCCTGTCAGATTGCTGTGTAAGTCACCATCATGTTACCAAGGACAAAAACATAACCCCGCTTATTAGAGTAGATCCTCTTTTAGTCTAAGTCAGCATTGCTTGAGTCACTCAAGCTTAACTAGCGTATCACCAGGGCATCTGCTGAGTTCCTGTGAGTCTAAATCCTCTGCTACAAAAACTGAACAGAAGACAGCCTTTAATTTCAGTGAAATCAGAAACAGATCAGCTCTGGGGAAGGTTATGCTTCCAATATACCAAATTGTAGTTATTTTTTGGGTACTGCTTTTGTTTGGTCCTGAACAAATTCCTTGCCAGTTGCTTTAGGATATTCTAGTCTAGCAGTCCTTTCTTTCCTTAAAAAAAAAGAGACTTCAGTAAGTTTAACTTAAAAAGTGGTATGGTAAAGGGAGGATCTGATATTTTTTCAGATATAAACACTATGATGATTGTAAAAATAACCCTAGGATATGCCATACACATTGTAATATCTGCCTAAGCTAAAAAGGAATGTAGCAGTAGCTGGAAATAATGATAAATGGGTTGTAATTCCTGAGCTGCTTCTCACTATTGTAAAAGCTGAAGTTAAAGTAGTTTGATGCTTAGCCTACTCTTTTTCTCTCTTACCTAACCTTACTTACACTTTTAGGTTTACTTTTCACAGATAAAACAGAGACTTCTTGTTTGAAGGACTACTTAGTGGTCATTAAGTTACTTCTTGCCAAATTCTCGAATAATTGCCTCAAAGGTTTCTGTAAGGTACAATATATTTGGCATGCATAATTGGAAGAAACAACATAAAACATACATTGCATCTTTTAAATAAACAAAATATTTTTCGTTTACACAAGACTACATAAACAAGTAATAAAGACTTTGCTGGCAGAACTTTCTTGTTGGGTCATTAAAATAACTCTGCTTTCATGCTTCTCCCCTTCCCTGGGAATAATTTTTTTTTTTAATGACTACTGTTATTCTTGCTACTATTATACTTGCCCCAGCATATTGATGTTAGACATGAATGTCACAGTAAGAAGTTTCTTTTAAACTACTCTTGTGACATCCTGAACAGTGCTTTTTCTAACCTAGCTTACATTTTAAAAGTGCCTTCAAGTTTTTCATCTCATAATGAAGTTCAAATAGTAAAACACAATAAAACATAGATGACTGACAGTCAAGCATAATATCAGAGAATAAGCACACAGTAAACAGATTTTTAGGGATTCTAAATTATTTGAAGCTTGTATTTCTTCAATGAAAAGCTTACTTACCAAGTAAACATTCATTCTTTCCTTGGATATGTAAGAAAAAAATGTATTCTGATTGTTTTGCCTTCTGCTGGAATATTACACTTTACAAAAGTAGATTGAATTTTCCGTTAGCATTGTTCTACCAAGATTTTCAACAATAAAAAGAGCTGTATCATTAACTCTGACTTATACTATATCAAATTTAGATTAATTCCAGCAGTGAGGACTACCACATGCAGCTTGAGAAGAGTATGGCTGTACATTCCAAAGTCAGGACTACACAAGGCCTTCTCTAACCTTCAGAAATAGAGGCTCTCTTTGCGGGGGAAGAAGATGCCTGCTGCTTCACTGAAAACCTTCTTAAAGCTCCTACATTTGTATAATAAACAGAGGGAACTAAGAGTTCAATGTAAAGAAGACTAGAGCATATAACGTAGCTACTCGAGAAAGTCACTGCAAATTTGATGTTATTTCTGACCAATTTAGCAGCACACTAATCTGCACAAAACATTTATTTCAGTGAGCGTGACAGCAATATTTACAAAAATAAGATTGTCTCAGGAAGGTCTGTAGATTAGCCTAATTAAAATAAATTAACCCAACTTAAAGTTGGTACAATTTTCTTATGAAGACAAGCCCACTTTCTTGAAGCATTGCTCACATTTATCATACTTGGACATTTTGTTCAGAGCAGACATAACATTTTTGATAATATACAGTATGTAGGACAAAGCCGCAGCAGTTTGTCATGGGTGGGCTGATCCTCGCCCACTTGAGTTAGGCAGGTTTTGGAGGACTTGTGAGAACGGCAGAGAGCTTCTCTCATGATTAATAGGCACGCAGCATTGTTTGATCTCCCAGGAAACGATGCTGTTTGATTTGGGCATGCTGTGATGAAATGGCAGTTGTATCAGCCCTGTCCTTTGTTCCACTGTCTCCTATCAGATGTTTAGGAACCACCAACATTTCTGCTGTTCCCATATGATTATCCTCACATTCTTCCTCACTGTGCCACCCAGACCTTCAAGATAAGCATAGCCTTGATGTCTTTTTCTCTAAAAGTGTTTGAGATTTATGATTCATCAGTGGTAAAAGTCTTCAGTTTCTCCTTTAATAATCATCTTGCCTAGTGCCTGTGGTCAGCAATTAGAGATCTTGCTCAGAGAACAGTAGGGAACATGGTGATAAGCAGCCTACCAATATTAGCATTTGGTGGCTTGCTACATGCCACATCCACAACAAGCCTGTTTTACAGACCATAGGAAAGGGAAGGAGCAGTCTCTTTCCCAGCATAACTTCAGTTAGGTCAGCTGGTCACAAGAATGAAGAATTTTTGTGCTGTTCTTCACTTCTGGAAGTCAAGGCAGACATACCGAATAAAGCTAATAGCAAATTAAAGAACTGGGTAAATACTTACCTCAGACAAGAAGTAAGAAGTGAATAAAGTCTCCTAGGCATTAAACCCATGAAATTATCTTTGTTTGTATTTATTTTTGATCACCAGACCTGCAAAGGGCAGTAAGTGACATTAAGGCATTTAAAATACAGTAGGCAATCTGATATTAGAATTCAGGAACAAAACAGACACTACTTCACACATTTAAACTGCACAGCTCTTGCTTGCAGTGTCACTTAGTGCATGGCTAAGGGTGCCAAAATAAGGTGATCCAAAGACAGAGCAGAACTGTGCTTCATCTGCCACCCCATCCTCCTCAGTAATATAACTGGGTTCATATTTCATAATCCCACCAAAATACTTATTTAATGTAGAAAAATCCATTTCACACTTTTTTTTTAATGCAAGCATTTCATTTTATTTATCTCCATCCACACGCTGCGAAAAAATATTTTAAAATTTGAGTCCTCATTTTTAAATACAGTAATTGCCTTCAGTGTTTGTAACATATTAATTACTGGTAAGAGACAGAAATGAGATTTCTTAATTTAATCACTGGATTAGATCATTAATCAAATCTATATTGGATAGATTATACAATGCAGAAATAACAATATTCTCCTTCAGGTTCTATTATTTCAACTAATTGCAAAAAACCCCCCACGTTTTTCCAAACACTGTAATAATACTCTATGTGCACTTTTCCTTTTCCTCTCTTTATGTTTGTGAAATAGAGATCAAAATAATTACACAAAGGTGTATATTAAATACTCAAACCCAAAACCACTGGAAAAGCAGATGATGGTAAAGAATATAAAAATGAGTTTAAAATAAAATATATTTTTTAAAAACATACCTTGCCGTTTACCCTTCTATAATTCAAGTTTAAATTGTGCTATATTAAAACTCCACATATTGGTCAAATTTATTTCTCTGTTAGGAACAGATTTCTGGTCTTTTCTATGCATCAGCATTTACAGAGAACTGCAAGTTTGCTGCAAGATCTGTGGAACTTACTTTCTTCTTCTTTTGGAAGTCATCTTTCATAACAATGTCAAAGATCTAAAGGAGGGAAGACATTCCTCCATGTTTTCCATATTTTTTTCTCACAGGAATGGAAACATGGTGTTCTCAGTGTTTCAGGATAATAATCCCAATGACTACGACTATGGCATCCAAATAATGGCCAGCTTAGCAGAGCACCTTATTGGACTTCAGAGTGACTTTATTCATTACTTCACTCTTGAGGGAGTCTTCTCCCTTACAAGAAATTGCAATAAACAACCTCCATTCTTGCTAATACTCAGCCGTGGTAAGAGGGCACTCAACATTGTACAAAAAACAGGACAGTTCAATTCTGGAGTCAGGTCAATCCTAGCACCTGGAAAGCCTTCCTGAGGGCTGGTTTCTGCAGGATCATTCAACAGCCTCTAAAATTTTGCGTTCATGATGTGGTTCTGTACCTCTACCACACATGTGATCAACTCACCTTCTCATGACTGCTACTCCTGCCTCAACTTCCCTGGACTGCGAGTGTTTGAATTTAAGAGAAAGTTTCCCTTCCTATCATTCAGGAAGCCCAGAAACACAGGAGAATGTAGTGGTTTTCCCTTTTAATACAGAAAGTATGAACCCTACAGGTATACAAAGCACACCTGGCCTCCTTCCAGATGTCTTTTTTTTTCCTCTCCTTCAAAACATAATAAGCTCTAGTGCCTTCCATTAAACACTGGAGAAGTACATCTTTGCCCACTCATAACAAGGAAGATTATTATTTGACTGTTTCAAGACTCATCAGTTCTCATTCTCCGGTTCCCATGGAAACTATCCCCAGTGAAGTTTGAGAGGGGCTTTGTGTGCAGCAGAAATGACAATAATTATGGAGAGAATTAGGTTTCTGAAGGGGAAAATCTTAACTACTTTCAAATTTTGTCTAGACCTTGGATGGTAAATCATCCCCTAGTTTCACTTTTGCCAAATAATAAAGTAGAAATGAGTAATTTGCTGTGTTGATTTTTAGTTCATGAGATTTTTAGGGAAAAAAGGTACTGGAATAAAGATGTATATTTTGTCTGAACAGAGAGCAATGTAATCAGCATAAAATAAAGAGTACAGTATTAGGCTGAAATTAGTTCACAGTGTTTTCTGAGAGAAGTTGTATCTAAATTTATGGATAAAATTCTATCACGAGAGGTACATCTACCATCTCCCTTGAAACAGCGAGATTGTTTCACTGAACATCTACTATAAATTAATTTGATGGAGCAAGTAGTAAACTGGCCCAGCATCTTCAACAAAAAAAAATACAGAAGAGGTTACAGTAAAAAAAAGAGAGACAAGAAAGGGTTGACTTATATACAAAATTTTATAAATTGTATGAGTGCTCTATTAAATTCTAATTCTTGATGAATGAAAAGCAGTTGGTTCAATAATGACAGTATTTCCTAAAAAAACCGCTATGCTTATAATTGAATCTAATTATCTTCTGTAGAAAGAAGTTGTTACACAGATTTAAAACAAGATGGATGATTGAAAGAAGTGGTTGTAATGATGAGCAATATTACAGAGACATAATTATTATAGAAATTGTGATTAATAACTATTTTTATATTTTTGAACAGATTTGGAAACAGAATAGGCAAAGAGACGGGAAAAGGAGCAAGGGGTCTAATATGAGGCCCTACTCAGTTAAGACTACATTCAACAGAGAACACCTATATAATTGTATAGCAATTCCAAAACCATAAACCAAGCATCTACAAGTTCCTACTCCAAAGGACACCTCCCACTTAAACCTGGAAGTTTTCTAAAAATTCTACTTCTATGCAAGCAGAAAACGAAACAGCTTGGCAATTGTGTCACATGCCTATTCTAACTGAAGACCCCAAATCCCCAGGTGCCATGCTGGTCCCCAAGGAGCCAATACCTGCGCTCAGAACACACCCAGCCTACAACAGGAGGCCAGAGTACTTCACAAAACAAAGAGGTGAACATTTTCTTTTAAAACACAGCCAGAGAGGAAGAAATTGTTGTGTTTATTTTCATACAGTATCCTGATGGTTAGAGCACTCACTGAGAAAAAACAGGAGACACCTGAGCTAAAGGTCTCTTCAGCAAGACGTTCTTCTCCTGCCTCCTCTCTGTCTCCTGCCTCAAAAACATGTTTAAATACGAGGCTGGAGGGTAGATGTAGCAGGGGGAGGGGAACAGAAGACGTGAATATACGTTCACCCCTGAGCATTTAGGGCTGTAAGCAGAATAACAAAAATACAGATTGCACTCCTTGGACTTGTTTTGGAGTTGTGTTTAAAATGCACAAACAAGTCTGGAAGCTGGGAACAGAGGCCAGAAGTTACCCCTCCCTGCTGGGAGAGCCAGGCCAGGAGTCATCCTCCTCCAGGCCCCAGGATTCCCGCATTCCTCCCAGCCTACTCACACAACCTTGGCAGCACCGCTCCCTCCCCAGCTCCAGCCTCCCGGGCAGCCTGCTCACTTGGGCATTCCCCCAGGACCTGGGAGATGCAAGTTCAACATGCCCAACTGAGCAGCAAGCCCTTATAAACTTCTTAGTTAAAGCTTATGCTACTGATTCAAGTATAAGAGGTGTCAGGAAGAGAGAAACCACCATGGGTTTGGTAAGGTTTAGTGTGCTGGGTTTTTTTTTATTAAATGACATAGAAGGATAAAAACATAGACCAGAGCTCAGAGCTTGCATGCACTGGCAGTAGAGGCAGTGTGCCAAGGGAAGGAGGTGCCTATGGCCCACAGAGAGCTAAATGCCAAAGCTGCAGAAGGAGGCAGGATTCCTGAAACATCCCTGTTCTCACTAATTGGCTCAGAGCAGCTTCCTGCTGAGAACGCTGACTCTTTCAGATCCCCCTTCCCCATACGCAGTATCCATCATCCCAGTTGTTTAACAGGGGCAATTAGGGTGCCAAACACCTAAAAGTTATGTACAGGAGCCTGTTTTCTATTTCTTCACTCTGAAGGCTAGATGAAATCTAGCCTCTATGGACCACCGTTTCCATTTGTTAAAAATAGATAGAAATTAAGCTTTGTATTCCACTGGGCTGGCAAGGATAAATGTACTGAACATTGAGATGCTCAGGCATTCAGTAATGGGAGTTGTAGCACAGGATAAACCTCATAGAGATAAGATCCCTGTCTGAAATCTTTCCTATGCAAGCAATTAATCTGAGAAGAGTAATATGAATGTGATACAAAACTATTAGAATATTGAGTTGGTTAAAATAGACTGACCAACCAACGTTGTGGGAGGAAAATATTCCTACAGGCAGTATGAAAATCGCAAGCTCTCTGCACAAAAGCCAAAAGCAGTAAAAGTGCTCTCAAAATTCTCTCCCAGTTCTGCAGCCTACATGAAGGAAAGACAGTAATAGCCTAGGCCAATACTTATCCCTGCAGTGCAGCACAAGTAAGGAAGGGGAAATCATAAGGAACTGGCACAACCAAAACAAGATATAAATTTTTATCCCTGGACTGGGAAGGGGAAGAAGCTGATGAATATTTGCAGAAGTGAAAAGCTTTGGCATAAAACAGAGTGGGGCTCAGACTTCGGCCCTGCCACTAGGGCTGCCTGGAGAAAGACATTTCTGCTTCATGAAAGCTGAGATTTCAAAATCTGGCTTTAAGCCAAACCAAGATAGAATTTCCAAGCTGATGGTTCCTAAACATGACTTTTTGAAAATAAGCAAGATGCTTGATTTTCCATCCAGTAATGATCCTGTAATACAAAAGCAGCATTTGTTACAAAACAACAGAATTTAGACTTAGGTATCAGAATTTCCTATCTTTGTGAATGCAAATTCAGTTGAATTTACATGATTTGATAAAACTTTCTAAAATAACTACATTTTTGATTAATGTGAAGTTTCTGTCCTTAACTACTCACAAGTAAGATTCATGATGAAAACAAAACAACAAAAAAAGCACGAACTGGACACAAAGATCAAATCAGAAAATAAATACTAACCAAGGGAAAAGATGGATCTTAAGCCATGAGAATTAATGTAGTATGAAGACTACATACCTTATTTTGTCTCAAGAGTATATCTATCCAGAGTTATGCAAAATGGTGGTGATTGTCATTTAAAGTTCACTGATGTGGACAAAACTAGTGGACTGTGTGTATAAAGCCGTAATAATTCAGTAAGACAAGAGCAAATATACTACAGTTCATCAAATTAAATAGCTCCTTATCCATGTTTTTGCGAAACTACCTCTGCTTTATCTCTGTGCCACAGGAGCATCAGCACAGATTGATACCAGAGCCTCACTCCTGTAGACAACGGATGTCACAGATCTAAGATTTCCCAATCTCCCCTTCCTTTAGGCACAGAAATTCATTTGAGAAGCTGCCCATTTTTTGACTTAATCACATAAATGCTGTCTTATATGTAGAAACACATGAAAAATAGAACAGGTGGATAAAAATAGGTTCAGCCTGGGAGAACCCAGAATTTCTGAACATTCACCACTGTGAACAAGCTGTTAGGAGCTGTGGAGCTGTTCGGCAAAGGCCCCAGTTTGGAAGCCTAAGGTTGCCATCTTTTGGAATTGCATGTGAAGTGTGTAGCTCCCACACAGTGCCATTTCATGAGGTCAGGAAACAGCAGTAGCTTAGTGAAAGAAATTTGGGATGAGACAAATTGTCTTTACTGCTAAAAAGTCTTTACTTCGAAGTGTTTTAATCAGTAGTAGCATCCAACTCCAGAAGAAATTTCCACACTTTCTTGTCATCAGTACTCACATCACCTAGGTAAGTTCAATAATGGTTCTACAGGTGAGTGTGAAGGACCCCAAATCAACTTCTGTCTTATATGGAAATTCCACAGCATCTAGTTTTTGAAGGGAACATATGGAAAGGCTTTCCATTTTAACCTCCACCCAGTTCCCCTGCCTTGTTCCCATGATCCTTTAAAGTCTCTTCCTCCTCATCCTGGATGCAAGCTGGCCCAGTGGTTACTCAGGAGTTTTCCTATCTCCCTTCTGTTATGGAGTTAGTTACTCCTTCCCTTGCATGCCCCACCCTCCACTCCAGCCTCCCCTAATCATGCAACTTGTTTTGCTCTCACAGAAGGTGCCATCTTTGCTCTCCTTCATCCAGTGTGCAGCAGATGGGACAAGAGGCAGTCTGTATTCCTCTCCTGGCCAAGATGCCTCTTTCCAGCTCAGGATCCAGAAACTGTCAGCAGATTAACTAAACTGTTTTCCAGAATCATGAGATTCAGTTCTTCTCGATTTCAACAGGAGTTGTTCCTGAGCCTAAAAAAATTTCACTTAAAGATACTATACAAAAGTCATATGCACCACTCCAGCGATGGAAATAATATCGGTGCAAAGCAACTTCTCTTACTAACACCTCATGGTGGATATGCCTGGGTGGCTGAGAAAATTGGATCACAAATTACATGGGGACCACACCATCCAAAGTTCACTTTATTTCAATTCTCTGGCTTCTGTCATCTAAAGTTCACTATATTCATGCTTTAACTCAGTTCTCTGGCTTCTGTCAAGCCAAACTTTGTAAGATGTTGGCAAAGATGGTCAACCTCATTCTGGGCTATATAAAGAAAAATGTTGCCAGTAGGTTGAGAGAGGTGATCCTTCCCCTCCCTCTACTCAGCACTGGTAAGACACACCTGGAGTACTGAGTCAAGTTCTGGGCTCCCCAGTGCAACATAAAAATTAAATTGGAACAATTACAGTGAAGAGCCATGAAGAGGACTGAATGACTGAAGCAACTGTCATATGAGGAGAGGCTGGGAGAGCTGGGGCTGTTCTTGGAGAACAGATTGGAGAATAGAAAGCTCAGGGAGATCTTGTCAGTGTGTATAAATATTGGATGGGAGTGTGTAAAAAACATGGAGCCAGGCTCTTTTCAGTAGTTCCCAGTAACAGGATAAAAACAATGGGCACAAATTGAAATATAACAAATTCTACTTGTAAAATACGAACTGTGCTCTAAACTAGGGTCTAATTTCCCATCAGTTCATAGCAACCACATATTTGCTTTCCAAACATACGTCTCTATGACTCTTTCCCCTCATAGGCACTCCTCTGAAACATCCCAACAGTTACAATCCTATCAACTTCCAAGTCACTCTGTAAAGCTCTTTTGCTATTAAGTCTGCAAAATTCAAATTTGATTATTGGGTTGTTGATGGTTTGTGACTTCAACTGACCCAGGCACTCTCACTGCCCCTTTTACTCCTTCTCTCATCTTGTTTTATACTTAGCGTGTAAACTCTGGGAGTTAGGACTGGCTTTTTATTCTGTGATTATACAGCCTCAACCCTCTTGTTCATACCTAGAGTTCCCAGATACCATCGTAAAAGCAAACAGTGGTAAAACTGATCTGCTGATGTAAGTTTAGAGAGTACATTATCTATCACTTTCATTTTTAGATACTTGTTCAAGGAGGTTTTCATCACTGAAGACATTCATTTCACTTAAGTTTAGCCATTTAACTGCCAGAGCCCTCCTGGAAAGACAGATAAGCATCATCAGAGAGGCATTCACCTTACCTCAAGAGACTTATATCAGCCTGGTATGATCTACCTCTCTCTCTTCATTTATTAGAAAGTGAGCATAGAGACTTAAAATTTAGCCAGCTGAGATTATGACATAAATCTACATACTCATCAGTAAACATCTCGCTTTGAAAATTTTTATTTAGATGGCCTGGACAAAATTCCATCTTTTTCCCTAAAGAATGTCAGAGAGTAATACAAGATCTCTTATAAGGCATCATTCATATGATTTAGTTACAATATTATGCTTTACTAGTTGCAGTCTTTCTTCACAGAAGCTGAGATTCCAGTGTGCATCGATTTCTTGTTGCGCATTTACCCTGCTTTCTGAGAAAACAACCATTTTTCTCATCACAGGCTGTAAAGCTGCCATGAAACACAAAAAGCCATTCAACTGGGCTGTTACAGTCTCAGTTAAACTTGCTTAAGATCTGGTTTAGGCATTCCTAAAAGATCCTTCAATGCTTTGTAACTTAGACAATACTGAAGTGGCACCAATAACCTAAAATTATGTTGAGGACTCTGAAAGTACAGCTAGAGCAACTCCAGTAGTTCTGGTAATTAAGCGCTCCTGTAAATGGCATTCACTATTCTGACATTTACATTTAGGTGAGGAAAAAACCTGTTAGAAGTAATAATGGATGACTGTTGTGATATAGGAAATGCTGAACTCCAACAGTCTGTGATTAACAACTTACACAACCATGCAATTAACGTCCTGCCTTTTCAATATAACTTAAGTTACACAATGCTAGTGAGAAAAATGAGTTTTATTCCCCAACAAGCTGACCCAAGCTGTACAGTGTCCTACACAATTTGCAGCTAATCTTGAGTAAAAGAGATTGAGAGACAGAACTTTTTGTTTCTTTGTTGTGAAATTCAGTCATGCAAAGAGAGAACAAGTGCTTACTATTCTTTCAGAAAAAAAGAAGCATCTGTGATGATTACCAAGAACTCGCTTGCTCACTTAATGATGCACAAAATCTTGGTCAAGGGCTGGAAATATTTTGTGTTTGAATTTCAGTGGAAACAGTGCAAAAACCCCTTTGTAGATATATAGCAGTCACCCCCAGGGCTACTAGAAAGAGAATTAATTTTGGACCTTTCTGTGCTTTGTAAGTTTAGGATAATGTAAGTATAGCATTGACAAGTATTATATCTCATCTTTGGAAGGATGGAGGAGGGAAAAAGGGGCAGGCAGGATTTAGGTTTGGTTTCAGCAGCTTTAACACACAACATCTAAGCATGACCTTACTTACTAAATAGTCCTAGTGATCTTTACATTTAAGTAGATAAGTGTAGGAGGGAATTAAGTAGATAAAAATGCAGAAGGGAAAAAAGAACATAAAACAGCCTTCTGAACATAAATATCAATTCCAGATTTAATGGCATCTTAAAATCAAAGGACAACTTTGCTGGCAGCACACTTCTCAAGATTATTCTAAAGAATCTAATTATCTAATTTTGAAATATAATTTGTGTTGTTCTTCTTGATATGAGCTCATAAAACCAAAGCTTTGCTACACTGTTTAAGACAGAGTTCAAGTTACAGACATTAAAAAAGAGGTGGTGATACAAAGTCTTTCACCTCTGGCAAAAATCATAGAATCATAGAATTGTTTAGGTTGAAAGGACCTTCAAGTTCATCAAGTCTAACTGTTAACCCAGCACTGCCAAGTCAACCAGTAAAACATGTCCTCAAGCACCACATCTACACATCTTTTAAATACTCCCAGGGATGGTGAATCAACCACTTCCCTGGGCAGTCTATTTCAATGGTTGGCAACTCTTTTGAGTGAAGAAATTTTTCCTAATATCCAGTCTATACTCACCTGGTACAAACTGAGGCCATTTCCTCTAGTCCTATCCCTTGTTACTTGGGAGAAGAGACCGACCCCCACCTGGCTACAACCTCCTTTCAGGTCATTGTAGAGAGTGATGAGGTCCCCCCTGAGACTTCTCTTCTGCAGGCTAAACAACCGCAGCTCCCTCAGCCTCTCCTCATAGGACTTTTGTTCTGTACAAGACTAAATATTCTCATGAATAATGGCTAGTTGAACTCAAAGTAGGCAGTTGAAGTAAAACTAAACATAACTTCTTTGGTTTTATTTCTTTAGTAATTACAGGAATCTGTGAATTGATGAGATCTTAGAGAATCTACCATGTTCCGTGAATGTTCCCATCCCAATATTTAAAGCTTTAAGACAAAGCTCAGCCATACTGCAGCAGTCATACTACCAACACTCGAAGTCAGTCAGATACTAATTTGATCATGTGAGCTCTTATTGCAAGCTATGGCCTGTCTTGTCACATTTAGGCATATTTGCTATACTTCCTGCACGCCAAAAAAACTATGCATTTGGCCTATACAAGCCACATTTTGTTACATGATCATCAAAGGTTCTTTGCACCTAGTTCCAAAGCATAAACAGGAGAGAAAGGCACAGAAATGCCAATTAAAAGCCATAATTTTCTGTCACACCTAGTTAAATATCAGGATCTTCAGTCTGGCAATTTCAATGGGAATATTCAGCTCTGTTCAATTATACTTAATACCTGACTGTGTTTATAATCTCACAGCAGTTGCTCCCATTCAAAAGCACTTTTCTGTGCTTTTGCAGCTCCAACATTCTCCTGTTTGTCAGAACAACACATCATTTTGTAGTCATTCTTCTCTCCCACTTCTCTGAGTATTTTGCCAAGTCCTGTTGATTCCCCCTTTACAATATGTCCTGGAAAAACAAGCAAGTCCTTTCTGTCACTCCCTTGGCTGAAACCTTTGTCTGAGTTCTGACTGTCTTTCTTCTGAAGTTCTTAAACTACTGCTACCTCCTCTGTTGCTTTTTCTAATTTCTACTTGGTACTCCCACAATTGCTACAAACACTTTCACAAAAGCATTCCCTCTTACAAACCATGAATCACTTCACTGTTTTCCTCCATCCTAGCAAGCAGATATTTCCAATTTTGCTTATTCTATTCTTTCTGATCTTTCAGCTTTTCTTTCAATCTTATACTCAGTTGTATTGGCACTTCCAATCTGACTCCATCCTGGTATGGGTAATACGAAGTCACTTCCTACCCCCAGCAGCAAACTTTCACTGAATCCCTCCAAAACATATCACTACCATACATATAATTCTGATTATATTACATATTTCTGGGAATTTTTTTTTTACCTATGAAAAGTTGAGTTTGAGTATTCCCAAACCAAACAAGAACTTCTGCACACAGCTTTCTAGATGGCCTGTGAGACAGGTTCCTATTAGAACTTCACAGTGAATTAAATACTATAATTTCTAGCTTAATGCAGCTGATCTGCTACATAAAGGTCCTCCTACACGGTAAACTTTCTCATGCAGAGACTTTGTCTTTGTTCTGACACTTTGATGAGATCATACATGTCTTTAGTTCATATATATAGGACATTCATTCCTTGTAAAAGCAAAATAACTCCCTGTCTTTCCCTTCCTTCTAAAAATACAAACTACTCTCCCTCCCTCAAATAAAAGCCAATCAACAAACCTCTAATCAAACTGAAGGACTTGTACGGTTTGCTTGCCTGGTGGCAACAACTTTGAAACTCAGGGGATGGCACCTGCTTAAAATGGAATGTTACTTTTACAGGGAAAATATTCAAATTTGTTCTTAAGTTAGGCAATTTTGAGTGGTTTAACCTTTATAAAACTGTATATTCACAATAAAATACAAATTTATCTTATTGTATTTTAACTAAGCTTGTAGTTTCAAATTAAGGTACTTGTACCTCACTGAAAAACAAACAAACAAACAAACAAAAAACAAAACACACCAAAAATCTTCTGTATATGACACTGCCCAAAACTCCCATGTTTGGAAAGGCTGCAATGTTAGAAAAGAAGGAAGGCAGGAGTGTTTCCCTGCTCTATGGCAAAAATATATCTTCAGTGTACATTCACTTTTTTGTATCTGGTCTGCAGTTCAAAATACTTCAGTTCTACTCTCTCTCTGGACCCTTACAGTGTAGTGCAACTTCATATTACTGAATATCTCTCTGCTCTATCTTCACATGCTCTGTAGGGATCTTCTCCGTAGTTTTTAACACACATGGTTGCTACAATAGGTAGCAAAATCCGGGGCTTTGCAGAAATGCCTGATCTGCTTCAGAGTATCTAGTCTCTTTACACTTATTTTTAGGATTCCATTCACTAACTTGTAAAACACAACTGAAAGAAACTGTTTTCCAATCACTGCTTTCCTTGGGTTCCAGAATATTCCACTGGTTGCATACAGCTCATTATGTTATTATCTGACTGCTGGTTTAAACCTTGTAGCCTAAAGATAAACAGAACTGTCAACTTCAGTACCGTAAACAAACACTTTTGGCAAACACAAGGTGCCTGAGACTTTTCTTCACTTATTTCACTCCTTTAGACCTAAATAACCAGACTGACAACATGTATTCACAAGAATATACAGAAAGGATACAAGGTATAGAAAGGATGACAAATGAGCCAGGCTAACCCTCGATATTTGGGCGCTAATCCCTCCCACCAGCATTGTGGGCGTCCAACTCACTCCTCCCAGCAGCCAACCTACATCAAGTGGCAAGAAAGAGCATGAGGGACTGCACACAGACAAGCAGAAAGGTCTACATATTGTTCTGCAATGTTTGCAGACCTGCACACAAAAGAGCAAAACCATTTCTGCACGAATATGTTGGAGAGAGCAGGGTACATTTAATACATGTAAGGAAATACAGGACATACACTATCTTTCAGAGTTAAAGGATGAAGTGACTGACAAGGAACTCACAATTAAAAATTGGAAAATTATTTTTAACCTTTCTCTACTAAAATTTCATGCATAAATCAAGGTTGCATTTTAAATACTTGAATAAAAGCAACTGAGAGATTTAAAGGTAAAAGCTCTAATCAGATAGGAAGATACACATGTGGACAAAGATTAAAACAAATCTTCAAAATAATTCAGAGTTGCTAGGGGAAATGGAGGTCTTATTCTGCAGTAAAACATGCAAAATTTTCAGAATGCCAGCAGATACAATTTATAACATTAAATCAAGAAGCTTTTTATCTGTGGCCTGTACTTGGGATAGAATTTGGTTTGCAGGAGAAAATGGCACAGATGAAGGTTTTCATTGAGCAGAACACTTCACAGCAATGAAATCCAACTTCATTTAAAATCCAGATTTGCCAACAATGCAAAAACTATGGAAGTGACAGATCACGACTACAATTTGTCTTAAAAATCCATAATAATGCTGCACTTAAGTTCAATCTCTTACAAATCACTTCAAATCAAAAGACAGCTAGGGTCTATTGGAAAATAATATATAAATGTTTTTAAAAATTCTTATAAAAACCTGAAGAGTCCACTATAGAGCTTATTTTTTACAAGACTTGTGAAACCAGGACTGTCAGGTACTAAGGATGTTTTGTGGTCAGATTTATTAACCTGATACTCAGCTTTTTGCATTAAAAAATCCAGAAAGATGGTGTATAATAATATCTAATAATACAGGTTCACATCATTCAAACCCTTAGCATGAAGGCAAAAAGACTGGGCTGCCAGGATGCTGTAGCTTATTTCCATGTGACAAACAGAGAAGCAAACCTAGAAGAGTCAGAAATCACCTTCCTTCTCCTATTGCAGAAGAAGCTGGAAAGATGAATTTTGAATCCTATGAATCTGAAGCAGAACGGGCCAGCAGCATGTATGGAAAAGACTAGACCCAGAAATCTGACTATGAAGGAAAGCTTTTCCAAATTTTCAGTCCTGCACAAACCCCTTCAAAATGTGAGGATCACAGGAGTTCTGACTTCCATATCACCCCTTCCTTCTCCTCCTCCCTAAGATTACAGGCCTAGATTAAACAGCATTCCTGGTTAATGGTGGTAATGTCCACCTTCACTCACTAGATAAAAGCACTACTTGCAGTCTACTGCAATAACAACACTCTTCATCTACCTTGGATACTTTAGCATTCAGATGATTTACTATAATCAGATATAGAAACCTTATCCAGAGACAGCAAAGAAACCTGTTATAGACTGGTAAGTGAAAATCTTGAAACATGAATGTAATGAAAAAAGACTAATGCATTAACTCATGGGGCTCCCAAATTTGAAATAATCTAATTTTCCAGGGTGCAAAATTCTCAATTCCTTCTGAAGTCAATGAGAGTAGTAAAGGACAAGACTGTCTAGGCTGTTCCTTCCCAGATTAATTTCTAGTTTCTCTGATCACCTGCCTTTAGCTGGCCGGTCCTCCACCTCTTCAAACGAAACCCTGCAATTCAGTAACTCTCTCTGTTACATTTCCCCACAATATTTTATAAGCTGAGAGGTTTGGCAACTGCTAGTTAGTTACTTTGCCAGTCAAAACCACCACAACACAAGGATTAGTTTCTCCTAAACAAAATATGTTCTACTTGCCAAAAGATACAAGCACTCCAGTGTGAAGACATGGCAGTTAAACAACAGAGTCACCTGAGCACAATCTTGTTTGTATGTGGCATTTTTTCTGAAAACTAAAAACATCTGTCTCCCTTGGTACTTATTCTCTGGGAAACAAATGTTAATGTTTGCTGCTCTCATAATAACCGCCTCCCAAAACCACATCTATACAAGACAGAAAACTAGCCTAAAATCCTGGACATGAACTCCCCATTACTCAAAACTAGTTCAGATGTGTTTAGATAAGGCACGCCTTTGGATTTCAGTTTAGACAGAACCACATTCAACAATCCTGAAACTACAGCTGCATTCCACCCTTCCAGCCTCCATGTTCTCCTTGTTGTAAATCTGATTATTGTACTCTGTGGCATGCTCTTTATTTTTTTAGTCTTTCTTAAATGCTACCCTTAAAGAGCCACTTTCAACCTGTGTCTCTCCATATTAGGTAATATGTCACACAAACCCATGAGAGCACATGATACTTATTTAAAAGAAAACATACAAGTATTTCACTCTTCCTCCAAGTAAAGCTTGTTCTGGAACAGAAAGAAAACTTATTCTTTGTTCTGTGAGAACCTTGGCCCTTCCTCCTAACATCACTTTCAAACTTCATGCCTTCAGGCTGGAAACATTCCATTTTTCATCAAACTGTTTTCTGAAGACTGCACATAACACACCTGTCACAAGCTTTTGCTCTGCTCCTTTGAGGAGTTTCTGCAACTCCCACACTCTTGGCAAGAGCTGACTCCAGGTATAAGTCCAACACCCTGCTTTACTCATCATCTAGGATGTATGATTAACTTGTTTTTTTCAAAGTTATTGCCTTAAGCTCTAGGTGCTGACTACTCCCATATGAGGAACCACATGTTTTTCACTGTTGGCCCATGTTTCCGCTTCTTTGGGCTGAGAATTCCTAATGAAGATGGGATCTGTGTGTTGCATAACCTGGCCAACACAACGCTGACATCCAAGGTTTGGAACCTGCAAGAGTTCCTGCTAGGTGTGTTCCATTCCCCAAATCATTCATAGATTCCATCTTGATATGGGAACTATTTCTCCAAAGCACCAGTGATTTATTGCATCAAACATAATAAAGGATTTAAGTTCACAGACATACACAGTCTCACCTCTGACAATGCACATGAAACCCCTAAAGAGAACATGCAACTTTCAGTCTAGATCACATTTTCACAGATGCTAAGCTACGTTTGCTACAAATCCTGGTTATAGGAAAATGTCAACCCTTTCCAGTAAATTTCGTAAGAAATTATTTGGTCAAGGGAGAAGAGATGGACATTATTACCAGAGATTAGGATTTATTCACTTGGTTTGCATTTGCCAATGTCCTCATCTAGCCCATTGTTTTCTCTAATAATTCCTTTTGAGCTAGTTCTGTGCATCTGTGCACAGGGAGTGTATCATCACACAGCTGCACTCCAGGGCCTATGCTCTGCTAAAAAGGAAAACAAAAGAAAATTAATTCAAATTATAAATATTCTCCTTTTTCAATAAGGAGGACCTCTGAAGTACAGAGGATCTTAGTTACATTATCCACAGAAGGTGCATAGCTTTGGGCAGCCACAGGTTAGCAGAATTTAGAAGCTCCCATTTTTCATCCATTAACTCTGATAATTGTATTTCACATATACTTTTGAACAGACACGCACTCTTACCTTCCCAGGGGGGAGAGGTTTGCCTTGTTGTGGATTACAAAAAATGATGAAACAAGTGATTTTTGTAGATAACTTAAGAACTGATGAAGAGTGAAGAGGCAAGAATTAGTTCAGAATTTTTAACTAATTCGTTCATCAGACTAATGTCTCTATGCAGAATTTACAAGAAATTAAGCCAATTTAAAACCTAGAGATTTAGAAATAGCAGAAGTCACAGAAAAGATGAGGAAAATATTAATTTAGTGATATTTATGCTAGACTAAGAAGACTACTAATATGAATACTAATATGAATACCACAGACAGACATTTTATGAGACTCAGATAATGGTTCTGGTACTATTTCCCCCCACATGGTAAATCAGTATATGTAAAGTATTTATTCTCTGTGCTAGTCTACAAGATGCAGCCTTTCCCAATACAAAGGAAAGGGAAAGAAAAATCAAACTTACCACTGTCTAGCTATTTTTGTATCTTTCTAGAATAGCACTTGGAAACCCAGATAGAAATATTAATTCTCTGAATGAACACATTCCCTAAAAGCTTTGACCACAGGAGAAATTTTGATGAAAACCACGGTCAATACTTTTTTCTTTTAAGCTAAGGTACAAGCCATCAGTGAGCACCCAGCAGCAAGTATGTTTGAAATGAAATTTTCTCTTAAAAGAAAAAACACATATAAAGGAGTGAAAGCTCTCAATAATATTGACAAGAACCAGTATTTCAGGTGCAGTAGTGCATGTCTTAAAAGCCACAAGTATTACATAGACATGTGAAACTGTAACCTCTAAAATAAGGCCAAAGTCACACAGGGCTGCTGGCTACACAAGTGCTGCTTCAGCAAACTCAAGTCGCCTGTGGGCTGTTTTAACTTAGAGTGTGCTTCTTATTTCTTCCAAGTATTTTCTTTTTATTTGTTCCTGTTTATCACTTCCATATTTGAATATATATAACCTTCTTTCTCTGAACACATATTATTTCCAAAAATATATGCCAAATTCTAGAGAAAACTACTGCATTATATAATTTGATCTTCTGAGCTCCTCTTAATACTTTTAAATTCCAGTAAAAGATAAAATACATGGGTCAAATCTGCTAAAACCACAGCTCATAAAATTCTATTTTTGTTCAACTCTGGAAGTTACTTTTGAATAATATGCATTGTTTCAATAAGCATCTGTTAGGTGAATTTCACATAATACCAAAATTCTTGGATCCTTAATTTTTAAAAAATTTTTTGTCACATATAAAACATTTAGCTAAACACTGCATAAAAACAAGTAGTATACTGCTGTCAGAAATTACCACATTAACATGCCAAAGGCTTCCAGTAAACATCGGAAAGACAGAAGTACAAAAGAAATAAGAATCATTGGAACGTAATGAAAGCTGTTATTATAAACTCCTCAGGACTTACAAACTGAAACAAGTATTGTAGTTGATCTTTTTATGTCTTACATCATAACTTGGTATATTCATTGCTAACCTTGAAAGCTATACAACAATACACAAATATTTTTCTCACAAGAGTTCAAAAAAAAAAAGGGAAGGAAAAAAAAGACTCTTTTTCCTTCTTTTGTCCTCCTTTTGTGGGCTGATCTTCAGAAACACTGAACACTCACAAGCATTCAGTACCTATGAAGATCAAGCTGGAAGCACCTGTGCTCTAAAAGACAGAGGCAAATGGATTAGGTTGTAGTCCTTCTGCATGAAGTCGACTGCCTAACATGTCTGAAGAACAAAATAAACCTTTGAACCTTCTGCGGAATGCATGAGGAAACAGTAATTGTCTCTATTGCATCCTTAAACAATGAGGGGCTTATACTCTGGAATTAAGAAGTTTTAGCTAAAACCTCTGTACTAAGTGTCAGAAGCCAGCTCTTCTCCTTGCCAAAGCAAATGCACTAAATACAAATATGGAATACAGAATCATTTCTATAAAAAGATCTCATCACTGCTCCCTTTCAATTTATTTCAATACAATCTGTTAAATTACAGTACAAAGAGAAAGAAATACTTACAGAGGAAGTATTTCTAACCAATATCAAGTAATTGGTGGCTGATTTAAAGAAGCTGCTTTGTCCATATCACTTCATTTTGTGAATGTAAGGGTAGAATTCTTAAGTGTCACTGCATTACCCAAAGCTTCTCAGGTGAGTCAAAGTCTGTCTTGTGGGGCTGGGTTAGTGCTGGATCCTTTGGAATCCCTCAAGATACAACTAACAAAAAAGACATAGATACCCACCCACACACAAGGGCTGCTATGAAGGAAGCAGTGGGACAAGGCAGGCTTTTGTGGCACTTGTTTACATACCCATGACACATAACCTTTCCTTCTCAGGCAGTACATCCCACAAACATGTTTTAGACAAACAGAGCCTTCTTACTATGCAAAGGTGGCAGAGCACTGAACACTACTACGCTGCTGAATGATGTTGACAGTTTTATAGTGTCTATAGGAATAATATTTTCACACGTAATACTTAGAAAGAAAATGGTAATGAATAATCTGATGACAGTACAGATGCTTACAAAAATCAGACACTTCACTAGCATAAAAATTATTTTTGGAAAGGTACCAGTATTCTCACTCATTAGTCTAAACATAACCATCACAGGATGAGCTAGGTCCCCAAGATTCTTATGGCACAGCTGCACCTGTATGGCTTTAAACGCTTCCATAAAGGAATGAATCAAAAAAATTACATTAACTTCACAGTGGAAGTAGGCCTACTCAAAATTAAAAAGTGCCATGAAACAGAAGAGTACTTCTAGGCAAAGATAAGTGAAGGAGTGTGATTTCTGCTTTTTTTTTATGTAGTCAAATTAAAAATTAAATATATTCTGAAAGTCTCTGTGGAAAGAGAATTAAAAAAAATCCTTTATCTGGGATAATGAGCTGGCTGACTAAAACACCAAAGTATTTTGCACCTTAATGTCAGACAGAATATTTATACTGAAGAGCCTCTTGATATGTAAAGTTCCTCTTCATGAGATGGATTATTGGAAATTTAGAGCTGTAACAAGACTAAAGCCAGACAGGGTAAAGTCTTCCACAATTGTCTTTTTCCCCCTGCTTATAAAGAGGTCAGTAAGGTCAATACAGTTTGAGTAAGCCAGATTATACTTCTTCCTTCCAAACCTCAAAAGCATACAATTATTACTTTTTTACAAATACATTTGGCTCACTAGAGTGGAAATGCTTATGGAATTCCATGAGAAATCAAACTTCTGTATGCAGGACAAAGGAAAGAAGGTTATACACCATGGATAATGGAAGACTTACTGCAATTTACAAATATCAAACATGACAACCCACCAGAATGTGAAAATAAACGTAAAAAAACCTAGTTGAGCTGAGGCTTTAGTTGTGGAATATTTAGTTCTAGTGCAGGCACTATTCTTATATGTGCCATACAGAAAGCTGAGTAGCTCCCTGAACAAAAATGTGTATTTACATAGCACTTTTTCTTAAGTGGTTATATATGACATATACATGCACCTACCCGCAAAATACATCATCATATCCAAGAACTGCAATTTGACAATATTTTTCTTCCTCCACAGGGGGATTTGCTTCCACAGCACAGCAAACACTGTCATAGATTTTGGGCTCTGCCACAGACATTAAATGGCAGTCAGAAATCAGCAATTAGTCCAGAAAGCATAATGCAGACAGTGTGAAGTGAGGCAGCATGGAATGGTTGGACCTGACATAGGAAACTAGGTACAACGCATAGGGGAGCCTGGAGCTGACACCCTGACCATTCTCTTCAGACACCTAACTGACAACTCCACCAGCTGCAGGGGCAGCTGTTGAATGCTGAAAAAACCAAACCACCTTGGATTTACACGCAGAATAGGGATCTAGGCTTAACATGGGGTGAGATATTCAGAAAAATGCTGTTGCAAGGGCTTTTGTCACAATGTCCTTTTATCACCCACATCTGTGTGCACCAGGCAAACCTGCTAGGTGTCCTGTCCTACTTTACTGCTGGTCTCACAGAATCACAGAATTGTTAGGGTTGGAAGGGACCTCTGGAGTTCATTTCATCCAACTGCCCTGCCAGGACAAGGTTACCTAAAGCATCTTACATAGGAATGTGGCCAGGTGGATTTTTAATGTCTCCAGAGCAGGTGACTCCCTGACCTCCCAGGGCAGCCTATTCCAGTCCTCTACCATTCCAATGTGATGTTCTTCCTCATGTTGAGGTGAAACTTCTTGTGGTTTAGTTTATGGCCATTGCTTCTTGTCCTGTCTCTGGGCACCACTGAAAAGAGGTGGGCACTGTCCTCTTGACACCTGCCTTTGAGATATTTATATGCATTAATGAGATCCCCTCTCGGTCTTCTCTAGACTGAACAGGCCCAGCTCTCACAGTCTCTCCTCATAAGAGAGATGCTCCAGATCTTTAATCATCTTTGTGACCCTCCGCTGGACCCTCTCCAGTAAGATGGGGTCAGATGTTCAGAAATCTGATATTGCAAGAGCTTTCGCCACGACGTCGTCCCCTACTGCTGGTGTCCCGGCTCCAAGGGAGAGCATAGGGCTGGGCGAGGGGAGCAGCGAGGTGCCTCAGCCGCTGCCTTGCCTTCCCTTTCCGACCCGGCGCACCACGGCTTCGTCCCGCCACATCTGCCCCGCGGGACGGGAGGGGGCAGCCCCCAACCCCACCAGGAGCCCACGGAAGCACCGTGTCCCGCGGGCCCCGCTGCCCAGGAAGCCCACACAGGGCATGCCTCCTCCAGCGCCCACCTCCCTGGCGGCGGGCGGCTCCTCCCGGCATGCCCGGCACGTCCCGGCCGCGCTGCCTGGAGACGGCCGGAGGGGCGGAGCGGGGCGGGGAGGAGTGGAGCGGAGCGGGGCGGGAGGGGGAGGATGCTGCGGCCGCCGCGGGGCGAGGCAGTGGCGGCGGCAGGAGTGGCAGCGGCGGCGGTGGTGGCACTTGGCGACACGGAGGATGCGGCGGCGGTGGTGTCGGCAGCAGCAGGCGGAGGAGCGGGGAGCGATGCGGTGCTGCGCGGCGGGGCCGTGGCCGCACAGCGCCCTCACCACCCTCCTGCTGACAGGTCGGTCCCGGCGCGTTTCCCGGGGCGAGCGGGGTAGGGCCTCGCCGGCAGCCGCCCGCCTGCGCCGCGGTGCCCCCTCGCCCCGAACTTCTCGTCCCCTCCCGCCGGCGCCGCTGCCCCCCGCCTTGCCCCTCGGCTACGGCTCGCTGCGCGCCCCGTTCCCCCCGCCCTGTGCCTCCCGGCGGTGCGGGGTCCGAGCTGCCTCGGCACCCCCCATCCCGCGGCTCCCGGCTCCCGAGGACGCTCCGCGGGCGGCGCAGGGATGGCGGCCTGCGCGCCCCCGCCTCTCACCCGCCGCAGCCCCTCCCGGCGCGGCGGCAGCGCCCGAGGGCGGCGGGGCCCCGGGCTGAGGGAGCCCAGGGGTGGCCGGCGAGGGCGGAGCGGGATTGCCGGGAGGGCTTGGAAGCCAGGCCTGGCTGGATGGCGCGGATGGCTCCACTCCCGGGCACTGGGCCTGGCCCGCTGAGCTCCTCTGCTCCCTCGACCCGGTGCCTGACCCGAGGGATGGGCTGTTGTGGGTGCGGGGTTGGCTTTCGTATTGCCCCTCTTGCCCCTTATTTCTCATCTTGACCATTTAATCCAGCTGTGTCAGAATTATGACTGCAGAAAAAAGTCTGGATCTTGGTCCGTAATGCATGTAAATAATGGCTTTCATGCAGTAGGCAAGTTTCACACCCACAAGGTTCTTCACGGTGAAATACAGATGCCAGTTAACAGCAGCCCAGCTGCAGAAGTGCCTTTGTGAGACTTGTTACACCAAGAGCAAGTCAACAGCAAGAAATCCTATTTCTTTTGCTTATTTTGACGTCTGAGAGGTTGGTGGTGTGTCATCTGCAAGCAGTCTGCTCCATATCCTCTCAAATGGTGTCTGGGTACACTTTTAGTGTTTCTTTAAGTGTCTGGCCATGCTTGTCATAGGATATTGACATCAGAATTGACATGAAGCATTGGTTACAATTAAGATGTGGTAAGAACCTAAGTGTGAAGTTGTTCAATGTGAGGATAAAACTTTGCATTTGTTCAATGCAAGGTACTGCTTACTCCTTTAGTGGAAATTCTTCCTCTTCTGCCTCCCCCTCCATGACTGGTTGTGGGATAGCAACCAAGAAAGAACTAGGAGAAGTTAAGATAAGCTTTCTGTATCAACTGAACTAATGGGTTCTAAAAAGTTCAACAGAAAGAAGCTGAGTTGTGAGCTTAATCCACATGTCCTTTCCAGGCTACATCGAAAGGGAAGAGGTCTTAAGGTTTTTTAGTGATAACTTTTCCACTTCAAATTCAGACCTTTCTAGGCTTGGTTCAGTTGGATTTCCTTAGTTAAAACAAAAGAATACATGGTTTGAAACTGATGTAAAGAAGGAGGCATGAACTCTAGTTCTGCTACATTTTTTTAAGAGATATTTATACGAAATTTATTCTTCATCAAGGTGGAGATGTATAGTATGTTCCTGATCTGAATGATGCAAAATGTCCCAGGAGGTCACCTGAGCTCCCCTCCATTCTCCTTAAGCAAAGAACTTCCAGCCTTGTTTGCTGGCTCTGGGATGAGCCATAGCCCAGCATTAAAATCTGTTCTTTTGAATCCTGGTCTTCAGTAGAGTCTACAGTACAGCAGCATTACTTAACGAGACAAAAGACATCTTGCAGACAAAATGGAACATGAGAAGTAGCACAAGATTTGTAAATAGATTTTTTTTTTTTTTTAGTACTCCTCAACTAATACAGGTTAGTTTTTCCCATTTCTTTTGTAGCACTTGATCTACAGAAGAAACGTATGATTTTTGCATTTCTTAAAAATGCATGAAACATAAAGGCTTTTCGGAGGCGGGTAGCTGCTGTCAGAAGTCTGGGTTGTCCCCCTTTTATTGCTCCCCTGTCCTCCTCATAGCAAAATATTATTTCAAAATGCAGAGATTTCAAGAGATTTAACAGTTTTAAGGGTGTAAGAGGATTTCAGAAGTTCAACAGTTGCTCCAAGGGGGCTAGTATAGTACTGAAATGAAAGGTATTGACTCTCAAATGCTAGCTGATGCTCATTTTCCTCCACTGCTAGGAAAAAATGGGACTTTATTGTGAGAAGTGACATTTAGGATTAAGCATTTCTAATGCCAGCTAGTTAGTTCTTTGGCTTCATAATAACAGACTTCATAGAAGTTTACTAGATTACACTAGTAGAGGTGTCTGTCATATTAGTTTGTCAGAGCAATGAATTGCCCTCATATTCTGCTTCCGCAGAGAGAGTGGTCATCAAAATGTTTGAAATTATTGTGGCCAGTGTTTTTGCCCTGTGTTTCTGCACTTAAAGAGTTATTTGTCAGTGCCCATGTTGTCCCTGGAACCCCTCTTTCATCCCAGGAATAGGGAGTTTTAGAGTGATGGAGTCATCTTCCTTCTTCCCTATAAAGGGATCAAAAAGGGGAAGGAGCTCATTAGTTCCCACCTTGGAAGCTGTGGTTATGTGGTCACGGTAATCTATCGCAGCTGAATTGCTGCCAGAAAACATTCTTCTGCCCTTCCATGGCTAGGGATTTTCACTGCTTTCCTTGGCACTGAGTAACTCGTGCACTGATAATGTGAATTGGGTCATCGGCTGAAAACTAATGCACTCGCAAAATTTGTTCACTGAAATCTGTGTATCCCTACACTTGTCCCAGTGTTGACAGGACAAGGGCTGTTGGCAATACTGCTGCTCAGCCGCAGCCTGCACAAGGAGGCACAACATTTCACAGATGATGGGTGTTTTCAGACTAAAGCCATGGCAAACCTGCCCTTTTTGCTTTTGTGGATGCAAACATAAGAAAAAAGAAAGAGGTGTCCTTCAGAGAGCCTCTAGATGTCTGCCTGAGAAGATGTTGCCTGTCAAGTCTTTGTACTAATCTGACCCAGATCAATAAATAAAATCTGTTGTCAATGAGTACTTGCTTGAATAAGTAATTACACGAGGGAAAGGGTAGCCATTCCATTAGTGTGCTTTTCATTACAGAAGCACATTATTTATAGGCAATATAGCTTACATAGAGACATCTTAGAAGTCCCAAAGCCAGTAAGAAGTGAGCTTTATAGCAGAAATTCACATCTAGATGTAACTGTTCAGTGTGTAGAGAGGCTTAGTTTTGCTCCATAATGTTCTTAGATTTGCATAGAAGTTCATTAATGTACGTCAGGAGTTGCAGTCACAAAAATAAAACCCTTTCTTTAGAAGAAAGATTGTTTCCAAGCAAACTAAGAAAAAATAATTTAAAACCTAGACGAATACCTGTATTGGTATAGCTGTTGGGCTCTTCTTGAATAGATACTGATAAATTTACAGCAGAAACTATCAGTGTGGAGTGCCCTCCTTTGGCAGACCTGTAGAGGAAAAGAGGGAGTTGCTAGTTTTGATTACTTCCGTGAGAATTTGAAGGAAACAGAGGAGAAGAGACAAGAAACTAAAGAATGCAAATATTAATCTCCCTCCTAATCAGCTGAACTGCTTTTCAAGCAAGTAGTAGCAAGAAGTAGTAGAACTAAGAAGTGCTCTGACCTAACAGGAGTTTTTGCGTGGGTATCTTGCTGAAGCATTTTCAGTGTGAAACAAAGTGCAGCAGATTGAGAGCTGAAGGCATGGATTTCAGTATTCTCTGACAAGTATCTTTGTGTTGGAATTAACATGAACATGTTACATAGGTTGAAATGATACATTGTTTTGTTAATAGCATAGTTATGGCGCTCATCATGTAAGGCCAAAACAATAAGGTTTATGTAAACATGATCTGTGTCTAAGTGTTGATACATTTGCAACACAAACAGCCAAAATGCCTTTTAAATGTAGGTTATTTTTAGTGACAGTCCAAACCATGAAGATGAGAAGTGAGAAAGAACAACCTACTGAGCAGACAGAAATCTCAGCGTCTCGAGATCGATGACTTTTCTGAATTCCTTAGTCTTTCAGATCAATTGCCACCTTAGAAATTTGGAATGTAATTGCAGGGATACTCTGATAATTAATATCAAAAGATGATAGAAATGTAGGAGATATCCTGGAATAGCATGCTTACAGGGTTGCTTGGTCATACCTCATGGTTACACCATGGGCCTCGGGCAGGAACCACAGGAACTGACAGTGTTTTCCTCACCTTCATGGAAATGCTAACTCAATTCAGTTCTCTTGTCAGGCCTGGAGTAGGAAGGAGAATGGTGGTGGGTAAGTGCTTCTATTAGTAAATAGTAAGGTTTTTGTTCTCCCAGTACTTAATTTGCAGTGTTCCCAAGAATGCAAGTGCTGAAGTTTCACAGTGAGACTGGCAAAATGCTTTATTCAGTTATTTTTCTTGAATGATTTTTGAGAAATGTTCAGATGTTACAGTAATCAATGAGTAGCACAGGAACAGGTAGAAAACCACTGCCTATTGAACAAAGATAGTATAAAGCTGAGAAACATTTCTGGTGTTGATTTGGACTTTTACACAGTTCGAATAAATGGAGTGAAGAGGAACCTGAACAATCTGCAGTGGAGAACTAACACAAATTAAGTTTTATTTCTTATGTAGTAGCTGTCATTGATGAGGATTTTATCTGTTAGAAAATATCCAATCTCAATGTGAATTTCCACTGAGAGAATCCACTTTCATTCATAGTAAGTTTCCACCATGTGCTGTGTATTAGGTAAGAGGAAGGTGCATGGAGGTTGGAAGAGGGGGGAGAATAGGTGGTGCTGCAACTTCTGCCTCCTGTGATGGAGAGTTGTTACCTACTGGGCAAGTATCTCAGTGTGGACACCAGTGGATCCTCATTAGCTGCCTGGGTACAGGCTTTGATTTGGACTGTGGGCCAAACACCTTGATGCAGAGAGTTCCCTCTTTACAGATGTTTTGTTTCTACTCAGAGGTTTCTGATTGTTCTGCTCCATGGTTCTTGGCAGCCCATCAGAAATCTGCGCTGTGTATGGACCTGTGCTTCCAGCTCAGGATGCAGGAAGGAAGACTGAGCCAGATGGGATATGCACTAGAGGAGTACAAGGGTAGTTTTTTTTGGAGCAGAGTTCTGCCATAAAAGAGTAAGGGGCAGTGTAAGCATGGCCTGAGGTCCTTGTCTGTGTCATGAAAGTAGCAAGCACATGTTTATGTCAAGTCCCAGGTGAAGGTGGAGGTGGAGGAGAGAAGGGAAGAGCCAGCTTTTGAGAGCTGGAGCTGCATGCTGCTTTAATAGTGGGAGAGATGGGCTTGAGATCCTACTTCAAAGAAGCAATAAGAGGACAGGTTAGGGTGCAGGATGCTGTGTGGATGTCAGAGTGCAGTAAAGGAGTGGGGAAGGTGAAGTTGGTCCATGATACTTAGGTCCTTTTTTGCTTGTTAGCTGGGCAGAAATTGTTGTGGGTATCTTCTCTGTTAAATACTCTGTTGGTAAATATTAATACTTAAAACCTTTACATAAACCATATGCAAATAAAATTAAAGAAAGGGAAAATAGTGTAAAGTAATATACTTTATATAATACTGTAATTTACAGTTATAAATTGATGCAATTATAATAAAGAAAAAAGGAAAATAAAATTAAAATATTAATTACAAAAAAAAATAATTGAAGTAAAGAAAAATGAAAACACTGTAATGTACTTCACCTGGGCTTGTTTGAGTACCAGGCACAGAGTTGTTCCTGCTGATAGAGACCGTGGTGGGTTCTCCAGCAACTGTTTGTGTGCAACAAACTGAAAAGCCTGACACTATTAACATTTTTTTTTTGAGTGAGTACAAGGCTGATTAAATTAATTCTAAACTATCTCTTTGATAAAATGCATGGTTTGAATCCCTGCATTCTGTAGTTTAAGGCCTCTTTTGTCATCCTTTAATCACATTCAGATCTTCCCAGAGCCTTCGTGATGTTGTCAGCGAGCTTCTTGAAGGCTCTGCTAGAGAGAGTATTTGAACAGTGATCATATCTGTGTCAAGTACAAAAGTAAAATCTCCCTGTTCCTCCTTGATGTTGCTGTTTACATGTCAGCTGTTCTAACCAGTCTTCTGCTGAAAGCCTCTGTTCAACCAGTTACTTCCTGACTTACATCTCTAGGTTGTTATCAGAGTTGAGCATCCCTGAATTGTGTGCTCTGTGGTGTGCATGGTGTGCTGCTGCCTTTGTTCTTGGTGTGCAGTTACATTTTATTCTATTGAAGTGCACATCACTGATCACCTTTTTCCCAGAGAATGCAGACTGTTCTCTGTTAGGAGCATATCATCTCTATTATATGTCAGCCTCCTAGCCTTTGTTTTTATCTGCAGATTCTGTCAGTGTATTTTATACATTTAAGTCATTCTCCCTCTCCCCCACTCCTCCCCCCCCACTCCAATTGCGTAAGGCTAATGCCAGAACCTTGTGAGGCCCACTAGAAATCTCATATAACAAATTAACTTTTTAGTAGCCATGTTCTCTTGCTTCTCACACCTGTCATTTGAAATTAAATAGGTGGTGATATATGTGCAAATACCACATTGTAAACTGGCACACTGATTTGAAAACAGGCACACTGGCTGCTTTTCCAGTTCCCCTGTAAAATGCAGCTTGGCATGGAGAAGTAAACAGGTAACTTCTTCAATCCCCGCAGGTAAACATAGCACAACTTCTGAACCCAAATCAAAGACACTTACTGATCATTTATGTTTAAAAATACACGTGGAACTTGTCTTTCTTCTTTTTTTTCAATTCCATTTACATATGCTAAAATTATTTTGTATTTATTTTCTCAATCAAAATGTTAGGTGATGAGCTGCATAGCTAAGTGTAACGTGTCAATATTGCTATCTCTATCAGGAAAAACTTGTGGGCTCATCAAAAGTGTCTAAAAAGATGCATGAAATCCTTAATAAGGATTAAATAAGGATGGTGATAAGTATAATACTTTTCATAAGGACTGTGATAACTATAATACTATTTTCCATTTAGTAATTCAGTCATCTAATCTTGTATTAGTTGTTTTGTCTGGTATTGGTGCTGATTTGTAGCTGACAAGCCTCTGATTGCCCAGCTCATCCTGTTGAAATATTGGAACTTTATTTTACCTTTTTTGGAATTTCTAGAGCATTTCAAGAATTACAAACATTTACACTGAAGGTCCTATGCAGTACTGAATTTCATAATCCCGAGGATGGTATTATATTAAGATTTTCAATATATGCAGATCAATTCAGTAGGGAAGAAGTTGTCTATCTGCCAGACATATGTAAACCAGTGGACATAAATAATAGCTTTTTGTTAAATCAGATCCTTTGTGTATATTAAAAATCTAAAGAAATTTAACAGCAATGTATAATTTAGAAATGTTATTGTGTTGGTATGTTAATTATTGCATTAATTAAATTATTAATTTTAGTAAATAAATAAAATTAAAAATTAATTTAAAGTGCATTATTTTTTTATTACACTTCATCCTCAATTCAGTTTTCGATGTTTTGTGTAACTTATCTTTAATAAGTCTCTCTCTTACATGCATAGATTAAGTATTGTGTATCTTCATTACTGCTGAAGCCAGATCTGTTTGACCTCCTAAATTCTGTTTGGAGAATGCAATATCACTAATGTCATAGCTGACTGGTGTAGCAGGTCAGAAGTTTCCACAGATGAAAATGATATTCACATACTTGGAGTATTTGCCAAGAAATGTTCATTTCTTCCTGCAAACCACTGTGTCTGTACACAAGTACTGCTACTTGATGTTTCTGGTATTGCTGTTTTTACAAGGAAATTAGGATGCTAATCCAATAACATCTTTGGACTGGGGTTTGACATGAGTTCTCACTCCCAAAATACTTCAAAATAAAGACTACTTATTATGGCTACTTTCCCTTTCCTGACTGCATTTCCTTCCCTCTGCATTTTCAGTTGACTTGTAACTGTACAAACAGCTGATATTATCTATTATTCATCACAGAATAACAGAAACAAAAAAGTGGGAAGTGAGGAGGGAGCATTCTCAGGCAGTTCTGCTACTGGTGAAATGGAGTCTTTTTGTCAGCTCCACAGCTGCTTGTTTTCTCCTGTGATCATTTGCTCCTCACCACATTCAAAACTTCTTCCTCCTTCAACAGCACAGATCCAGCTGATTTCAGGCTGTGTTCTTGCTATGTGGAATATAGACAACCATTTTTAATGGGTCCTTTTTTCAAAATTGAATATTAGTTATGCCTGCAAGGCAAGGCAATCAGCCCCACGTGTCTTTTGTATAAACATTGTTATACAAGCAAAGCTGTGCTCTTGGTTATATTACTTTCCCTTCTTTGGCCAAAATATACTGTGCCAGTGAAAGTTACTTTATATATGTTTTTGCGTCTATGTAAGATTTTGCCAGTGCAAATACATCTATCAGAGAATGCTCTTTGTCATCTTTATTATTAGTACAATTATGTCAGCAGAAGCATCTGCAGAGGTTTAAGCATTTAGTGTAAACCTAACTTATTTGGAAAAATTGGTGTCAAAAAGGTGACTGTCAGAAAGATTATTACATGTTTATATATTCATATCAAACGCCACCATTTTTTAACCTGTGGTTCCTAAACTCTGACTATAACCAAAATGTGGTTTAGAAGGCATCTGATCCCATCTGATCAGGTTGTTTATGGAATTCTGTTGATCTAATTTTTTTTTTGCATTTGTTTTATTCTGAAAAGCTTTTTTGCTAAGCTCTGCTGATGGCAATAATGGAACTGTTAACTGGACGACTAAGCGAGCCCACAGTTATATTATCAGCAGAATAAAGGCTGTTCAGAAGAATGGTGAGTTTAGGTTGAAAATTTAAATCCCATGTTGGTTCAGTCAAACCTGCTTTTAATATTACTCTTGTTTATTCAGTCATGTCCGTGTTTTAGGAATAGTGTGCTGTTTTAAGGTAAGTAGTTTGGAAAACTCAACATTTCCTCAATCTTCAAACATTCACAGACCTGTGTGTCCTTGTGAGTCTTCTCTGACTTTACCTGTTCCTGTAGCTTTGCTTGAAATAATGGCAATGTGTATATCTAATACTGCACATTTTCTTATCATGGCTGGTTGCTTGGAGATACCTCTGCAGTTTGCTTAATACAATAACTCTTCTGTAACAATTTAAAAAAATCTTCTCACATATAAATGTAAAAGATTTTACTGTCATTTATGCAAGTACACATGGAATATTGTAGCTGGTGCACACTAGCTGAGAAAAAGCTTTGCACTGATTGCCCATCCAGGCAGACAGTCTGAATTGCCCTCTAGATCAAGTTATTTCTGGGGTTATGCTTCATCTGCTAAATATCAGTGGGGAGAGGACCCATTGAAATTCCCAGAAAAAAAATTCCGGATGGATTTTTTTCTGAAGATCATCAACATAGAGGCTTCAACCAACATGGTGAACCTTCTGAAATTTCTGGAGATGGGGGTCTTCTGTATCTGATATCAGGCTCTGGGATGCAGGCTGTGCCCATGTTCAAGACCTACAAAAAACCCCTTGAGATCTACAGAAAGGCCTCCAAGGGATCTGGAAACAAGAAAGAAGAAAACAGTGCTTTCAAGGTAGCTGATACTGTCTTTTTTTCTAGCAGGGATCTGATGTGATCCTATGTAGTGGAGATTTTCAATTTCCCATGATTAGTTTTACAGAAGCCTTTCACAGTCTCATTGAGATTTTTGTCTACCACAGGGAATTTGCCCAGGCAATTCACAGCTGGCAGTCTGCTGTATTAGATTAGCATCTAGAAGTTGTTAAGCATAATCACTTTCATCCCGAGATTACCTAAGATGATTACACATTCATCTCCATTCTCAGGAAGTCTTATGAAAATAATGGTGGGCTTTAAAAGCTTGTGAAGAAAATAGCATTTCACTTGTTTCATTATTGAAAAGCTGGAGTGATAGATGTAGTGGACTGAAGACTCATCATTTTCCTTCTAATTTTGAAGAAACTTCATAGGGAAAAAAGAAGAGGGCTTCTCTTACAAGGGGAGCAAGAACTTTTGAATTCTTAATCTCTATACTTGTGTCATTACAATGTGTTTGTCATTCCAAGATAAAATAGATCTGTGAGATTTTCTCTTCTGAGAGATGTTTCTAGAATTCCACCAAGATCGGTGTTTTATATCTGCATCAAATCCTTATTAGCATACTTACTTCAGCAGCTGGGCATGTTTCATTGCTAGGGATGGGCAGGCATTTAGTGGTGGTAATAGGTTTTTTATAACAGGCAAAATAAATGTTATATGGGGTTTTCCAGTAACTGCTATTATCCTTCTTTATTTCTGAAACTATTTGTCATGGAGAAACTTATGGTACATTACTTTTTCACTGTTCTTCCTGTTTGAAATGGATTTTCATTGTTGAGGCAAAGCATCAGAAATGGAAAAATAGGTATGTGATGCATTTTCAACCAGCCACCATGTTTTTGTCAGCTTTTCTGCTCTATTAATGTTATTGTACTTTTTCAGCTTTTCTTGAAAATATGTTAGAGGAAATTAATTAGTTTCCTTCTGTTTTTTACAGCTCGTTCACAGAATTGAGTGCAAAGGTTTTTTGGATCATCATTTACTAATTTTAAGTAAATAAATCAAAGAGCAATGTTACTGTACTTAAGTTTATATAATGAAAATTACAGTAATTGGTTTATTAACCACACAGAATTGTAATAAATTTAAATTTCAGGATTGTTTTAATTTTGTCACTAAGATAAAATTATTGGAAAAATGCTCTGTTCAGAACTGTGTTAAAAGCGGTTTTCAAAAATGGGAAAAAGCAAATGCTGTGTAATTTGATGACTAGAATATCCAGAACTTGAGACTATTAATTCTGCAATATTAAGCTTGAAGAGTGGGAAGTACGTAACTAAATGTGGAGGTCTACATTACAGATGTCTGCATCTCCTCTCAGGTGCCTCTGCAGTCCATGGACATCTAGTCACCATAGCCTGGAATATAGGACATGATTCATCTCATTTTACAAGAGAAATCAAATTAATCAACCCCTAGAAGCGTCTGTGTCTTCTCCACTGACTATAAAAGGAGCCTGACTAACTCAGTGGTGGATGTTTTTTCTGTAGGCATCTAAAATTAGGTGAGATAGATTCCATACAGAGTACGTGGTGAGAGGGCTAGAATGCCTGTGATTAATGCCTAATTAGCAGTGTCTTTTTAAGCAAATCTCCAGTAAGAAGGTTGATATAAGGCTGGGGAAATTATACTAGGATTAAAAAATTACACCAGCATGAAAAAATTACATGAGCTTGATCCACATTTCAGATGTGTCGTGCTTATTGATCGAAGTGTTGCAATTAGCCCTTTATCTTCTAAAACCTAGGAGTTTGTTCCTAGGAGTTTGTTACAATGACTCTGAAGTTTCTTTTGGAGTCACTCTTCCCAATGACAGCATCTCCATGCTGTATGGCCTATAATCTTTGTTCAGACATGTCATTTATCATAAAGTTTCTTTCAGTCCAGCAAGCAAGGCAGGTAGCTGTGTGTGTCTATCTATGACTTACCATCTTTATTTACCACTTTTGTGATCCTCATGTTCCTGACAAAATTTATTAGCAATGATTCTTTCAGGGCATTGACGTAAAATTCAATAGTAATAAAAATATTAATATTATATCTTATTAAGATACCATGAGAAACACCTATTAGATCAGTTTCTCCATTTATACTTAAATTTTGAAACTTGTCATTAAAGTGGTTTCTTATCCAATTTATCATAATAATTTCTTTTTTCTTCTAATTCATTAAAATGTGTATGTAGTACAGCATTGAATATGTTATACCTAAAGAAAGATATACCTTTATCAACTAATTTTGTACTAAATAAAAAATAACATATTGCTTTTACATATTCTGGTCGTTCTTAATTAATTTCCCTTTAGGCTTTTAATTCTTTCTCTTGTAAAACAGGGCTTCATTTTTTTTTGTTTGGAATTAGTTTCATTTGACTGGCCTATAATTATCCATGTCCTTCTGTTTTATCCCTCAATACAAGCACAATATGTTCACTAATGAACTCTCTAACCAAAGTTTTAGATGTATGTTATCTGAACCTGCTGGTCTGAGAAATTCTAGCTTTAGGAACTCAGAGAAGTCAGCTGAAGTGAATTGCTTTGTCCTTTTCTGCATAAGAACTGAAAAATCTGCTGTTTCCAGTCAGTGGGGAATCAGTACCATGAATTGGTAAGGTTTCTCTGTATTCCTCATGTTCCTTTTTATGTAAAAACCAAGGAAACATGATTGTGTCATAATTTAATGTATTTTTATTCATGTAATACTACAAATAAACGAACTATAAAATTACAGTAGCCTTCCTTTTTTTTATAACAATACAATTAAAGAGCTTGTATAACTTCTGAAATCTTAACATAGGTTTATTTACTGAAGTCTTGGAAAGGATCCTGTTGGGCAAAGAAAAGGTTTGCCCTGCATTCTGTTCTTAAATCTCTGTAACCTTTTAAAAAACTAATAAACAGGTATCTAATATTTGTTGCTTTCCTTTCCCGATGCCCGCATTGCTGTTGAAATGCATGGAGTTCCCCAGAGCATGTCTCATTTTTGCCTTTTTTCTGTCTCTTATCTCTCCTTCTGCTTTTCAGTGTACACGATTCTGTCTAGGGTGCACTCTGATCGGAATGTATACCCTTCTGCTGGAGTTCTGTTTGTTCATGTTTTGGAGAGAGAGTACTTTAAGGGGGAATTTCCTCCTTACCCAAAGCCTGGTATGGGATGCTAAGATCTTCCATATTATATACAAATGTAGAAAAATTACTGGTTTAAGAAATTGAAGTCTACTTAGTGTACCTTAGAGTTCAACATATAAGATAAAAAGGACATGTTTTAGTTTCTATTGAAATATATTCAAATTAAATAAAATATGTGTTCCTACACTTTTAAAATATTCTGGTTTGTGATAATTTGTGAAAAGATTTGCATATAATTGTGTGTTGTGAAAAAATGTAGTTAATTTGGAAGGCGTAATAATACATTTTATGTCTATATATATATGATATTAGAAAGTGTTCCTTTTATTCACTTTTGCATTAAATATGAAATTGTGGAACTTTAATAATTATGTCTGTTAAAATTGCCATTTATCTGATCACTGTCTCAGACATAGTATCCATTAGTCTATATGATGGAGGAATTTGAAAGCATATAGTAAACATGAGACAAAATAGAAGATTAAAACAAATGTGAGACAACATAATAATGTTTTCTTTAATTTAAAACAAATATTCCTTTGGATTCAGCCTTCTTCCTACATTTAGGAACACTTTAATGTTAGTAAGCAGTTTGTTTTTAGAGAAGGACCTGTGATTTCTTAAGTATGGTATTTTGATGTACACCAAAGCTAAAAGATTGATCATTGGCAGGTTAGAATATGTGTAAGCAATCTGGAGGGTGGGAAGAGAAAGAGAAACCATTCAGCCCTGCATGTTTATCTACAATAAAAATATATAAATATATCCAATTTATGTAAATGTGGCTACCATATTTTCCTATAAAATATGAAAAACCTGTAATACATGTACAGTGCACACATAATCCAATCCTGTTTCATTAATAAGCTCTTGAATTGATTTGAGAGTGCTGTTATCACTTTAAAGAAAAAATAAGCTTCTGTTAGCATTGGTTAAATTTTGTCATGAATAAACCCAAATTTTAAAAAAATTTCTTCTCTTTGAAAAATTGATGTTTTTTCTGACATGAATACCTGAGTCTTCATTTATGTCATGGTGACTGGCAGAGTGAAGTTTGCCTCTGTCCCAGTTTCCTCCCAGATTTGGCACACAGATGGAAGGAACCTGGAAATTTTACTAATGATGGATTGTCCGTACAGCCACAACCTCTCTCAACGTTCCTGGCAATAGGAATCTGATTTCAGATCCTATTGAAATTGGTGTCCCCGTAGATGATTGTGATCATATCAGAAATTCACTGTAAGGCCAGATGTTACCATGGTCCTTTTATTTTTGTCTGCTGGATCATTAGCATAATTCATTGATGAAGGAAGGGCTAACCAGAATGTCTCTCAGGTGGCTTTCAGAATTTTCCCTGAATCATTTGTGATGCTGGGAATTTTGTTATGAATGCGATAGATTAGGTTACTGAGATGTCCTGAGAGAATTGCGAGGGAAGTTGTGTTACACACCCGGGTGCTGGTTTGGTCTGGTTCTGGTTAATTTTACTCATAACCAGATGTGTAAATGTGTACCTGAAGACTAGTCTGGCAACAGGTCTCAGCCTTTTGTTCCTCTCTGGAGGAGATGACAGGTGTTCATTCCTCAGTGGGCTCAGTTTCTGCCTTCTGTGCCAGCCTACCTGTTTTCTTCTCTCGACACTTGTCCTACAGTGCCTGCTGTTGCCATCTGAAAGCTGAGTTGGAGCATGAGGCAGAGGTGTCTGTGCAGGCTCAGAATGGATTTGACTGAGTTCTGTGCCTCAGCTGGATGCTGCCTCAGCAGTGAGGATCTGGTAGTGTTCAGCCATGCTTGATTTCATTTACAAAAGCTAAAATAAACAAGTCAGACTCAGGCATTTTTAAGAGTATCAATGAGAACCACAAGAATGGAGGTAGTGGTTTGACTTGAGGGACTTTCACGGATTGGAGCTGGACCATTGTATTTAGTAGCCATCAGTGGATCCATTTCACAGGAATGTCTGGCCCTTCTTTGAATCAATGTGTTTGCTGAAGAAAAATGACTGCCAGGCTGTTGGTGCTGAAGACGCATGTGTATGTCCTGATGCTAACAGAAGCTTTCAGGCATTGGTGATTACACAGCCACTCTTTACAGTAAGCCCTGCCAGGTACATTGAGTACCTGGAGCCATCATTAAAAACATAAAAGAAAGTTGGGGAGAGAATTAAAGGACCGAAGCCTTTGTGCTTTTGTCTGTGAGGAGGTGAGATGCTTCAATTCTATGTGGAACTGAGCTCTAAAAATCAAACCCACTAGTTACTGAACATGAGCACTCAGTTGGCCAGGACTCTAGGAAGTGCCAGTATATTATCTCTGCAGTTGGTTACACTTTTCATGTGTGAATTTCTTAATACTTAAAAGTGCTAAGTTGGAGTTCACATACCTGATATAGTAAAGGTTAGCAATTTTTTTTTCTTTTTGGAAAGGTTCAGAAAACAGAACTGGAAGCCAGAATAAGACTTTCTAGTGGACACATCAAAATCAAGGCATATAGCATTTTCTTGTAAATATTCTAATATAATTTTTCTTATCTAGGTGAAATAAGTAATGATCCTATAACATTTAATACCAATTTAATGGGTTACCCTGACAGACCTGGATGGCTACGCTATATACAAAGGACACCATACAGTGATGGAGTGCTGTATGGCTCACCAACTGTAGAAAATGTGGGCAAACCAACCATCATTGAGGTATTTTCTTTCAAATGTTCAAAAAGTTTTAGAGTGTAGGATTCAGAACTGTCAACAAATATTGCCTCTTATTTTTGAAAAGTTAATTACAATAGTTATATAAAAGATTGTAAGGCAGGGACAGACTTGTGACATTAACATTTTCTCTTAGGTACCATTTTATCCTCTTTTGAGAGAAAGACAGATTGTATGACATTTTATAGTTTACTTTTAAGGTGTAATATATAAGTAGCAATAACTAGTTAAGCTTAATACTTCTACGTGCAATACTTCCTGATTTTTGTCTTTTTAACTTTCTAAGAGGCATTCAGTAAATGATGACTATGTAAAAGTTTTATTTAAAATACAGGACAAAAAATCTTTGTAAACAACTGTTCTTGAAGAATAACTGAATTCTGAACTTTGTAACATTCAATCTAAATATGGGACAGACTTCTCCCCACTGGAAAAAAGGTTTGAGTCAATAAACAGTTGTGGGGCTTTATGTTAGTTTTGGTTTGTTGGGTTTTTTTAAATTACTTTTCATCAAGTATTCCCTTGTTCATTATTTATGTTTATTGTTATTTTTTAGTTAGCACTTACATGTGTGTAATTCTGTTCATAAAAGTGTTAACAATGACCAAACTTTATTTTTGACAATTAGCTATCCAAATGTTTAAAAGCACTACTTATTCATTGAACAGCAATTGAAAGGGAAAAAGGACTATATTTTCTGCCTTGTGTTTCATAGACAGCAGACTGAATCAGGCACTGTGTGGTTCACAGTGTTTAAGAAATCTGCACATTATCTTGCTCCAGCCATTTTGCTACAGCAGCAGTACATTTGCCTTAGACCCTTAATGGTGGTTTTTTTTCTAAATTGTGTTTGATGTAGTTTTTCTTTCTCAAGAATGGCACCTCTGGATGTTAAGTTATAATGTAGATAATTTCACTCATGGTTAATTTTATATACATGATTCAGTTTTGATTTCAGCAGGACTAATGACATCTGAGAATTAATCATGTGCAGAAGCTCTTACAGACTCTGTTTAGCTTTCTGTAGAGGAAGCCATTATTTAAAATTGCCAGTTTTTAAATGGCATGTGCTTTTAAATTCTAGGATCTGTATCAAGACCTCCATTCTAAGCATGACCCCAAGCTTATATCTGAACTAAATCTTGCCTACCATGCAAGTTAATTCTTTGCAGTCCCAGTGTCAGATGTGGCTTTTGAATTAATTCTATGGTACGTGAGGAGGGCAGGTGGCATTTGATCCACTTCCTAGTGCCATCTGAGTAGTTGCATATTCCTGGCCTGAGTATAACTTCCGTCATGTCCTGAGGGGGTGTCATGGGTAGGTCAATTAATTGGAGGAGACCTCATGATTAGAAGAACCTAACATTATGCACAGCACTGCAGTATAGCAGGAAACATTCTTGAGCTCAGCTCCTATGAAAGCTGTGCAAAGACAGTTTGTGTTTGAATGAATGTTCAGGACAGGGCAATCTTTGCTGCTGTTGCTATTCCTTGGTGCTGGGGCATGGCCACACTGGCAGCTCCCACTGCTGGAGTGCAGGCTCAAAGTGGGTACTGTTGTGCTCCTGTATAGAGCTTGTACAACCAGGGGGTTTGTAACTGCTGTTACAACCCTTTGAAAAATTAACAGAATTGAGGATTGGAGAAATCTCAGAAATATATTTTCTGTTAATTTTGTAACAAAATTGTTATTGTTACATTACACAAGATCTAATTGTGTCAGGTAAGCTTTTCCCTCTCCACTTAAATGAACCTGCAGAAGATATTCCACAGCATTTTTCCTTTTCATTCGAATCCCTTAAAAAAGTGCAACATTTGTTACTTTGTTTGTTTAATAGTCAATGTCACAATAGTTTGTAGCTGTTTGCTGAGAAGCAACATAGTTCTGCCACTGTTGTCACTCCTCTGCCTTTCCTTTGTCTCTGAAATGAGTGAAATAAAGTCTAAAATTAGAAAGAAGATTAGTTTTTGTAAGTTTGTTTCATGAAAGATTCATCAACTTTCAGGGAAAAAAATAGAAAAAATAGTACATATTTATACTGATATCCAGCCTCATTCAGTATTTCTTACGAATGAGCACTTAATATAGTGCAACTTTGGAGTACAGTCACCACTGGGAAGTAACCACTTGTGCACATTTCAGGCATCCTAGATATTTAAACTTTAAGGATGGTATACTTGCATATTTTAATCATGAAGGTGTATGTTTCCAAAAATAAGACACAAGAATGTTGCATCTACCCCCTAGTTTTCACTTCCCCTATAGTTACAGATTTCAAGATTTTTTTAAAACTACTTATGTTGGAGCAACATTTGTGAATCCATTCATGGAGTATGACTTCACTGGGTCTAGAGCTAAAACTAAACCCCAGTCCCAGAAATGAGAATTGCTGGGATCCCAACACTTTTTCCTTTAAAAAAAAAAATCTCTATCTAGTTTAGTTCCCTAGGAGCTATTAATGAATGTAGATCTTACAGTATTGATGGAGGGGGTTGGAGGCTGGATGGGAAAATGGTTGCTTATGGTTGTTCTTAAAGAAAACAGAAAAGAAAGAATACACGTGTGTGGTAGAACACTTCTGTCAGGGCCAAAATATTCTTTTCACATACATTTCTTGGATAATTGTATTTGGCTACAGACTGGTCAAGAAAATTCTAGTATTCTGACTGGAAGGTAGTACTGCATTAAATAAATTGACCTTACCTTTCAAATTTTATTTTATATTAGCAAATGAATGTTCATACATTTCAAAATAAGGAGGCAAAGCATTTAAAAGGTGATAAGTATTTCTGAATTATGAGTTTAATTTTCATGGATGTTTCATTTACCTAATTTTTATTTTTGCATTGTTTTGCAATCATATCTTTTTCACTCCAGATCACTGCGTACAACAGGCGTACCTTTGAGACAGCAAGACATAATTTGATCATTAATATAATGTCAGCAGAAGGTATGTACAGAAAATAGCTTGTTGTGTTTTGAACTGAATAAGCGAAGCCATCTCATAGGCTTTGGTTTTTCAAGATAAAAAATCCTGTAAAATAGTTGTCTGGTGTTCAAGCCAAATGCAGGGACACAAGGGAGAAGTAAGAGAATTTTTCCTGCTTTAATTCATTTTGTTAATTTAAGATGGATTATTTCTGTCATACACGACTGTTTTTCCTCACTCGTAAAAAAAAAGTTAGCTTTTTTTTTTAATTAAATTGGTTTTAATTTTAAATTTCTCCTTGTCTTTTCAAATGGACTTTACATGAAGGATTTCCCTCTCTTTCTGCATGTTGTTTAGTTTTCTTAGTTCTGCATGTGCCTTATGCAAAGAACACTTACGTAGGCAGATTCAGAAAAAAACAGGTTAAGGCATATATAGACATTTAGTCCTTAAAATTAGTTCTTTTCATCATATTTACCTATTTACATTATGGAGTGTTGTGAGTTGGAATCCATTGTTGCTGCAGATCAGTTTTGACCCCCAAATTAACATGAATGTAATTTTATCTGTTTCATGGGGTTTTACCAGCTGAGACTCTTTTCCTCCAGTCCTCTTCTCCAGTCCCAGTTGCTTTATAAATAACTGAAGATTTTCAGCTCGAGTAACAGCTAATGGTACTCACTATTGAATTAAATATAATCACATTAGGTTCAAAATGAACTAATTCAAATACAAGACTTTTGGAAAGCTGTATAGTCTTAAAGTAGTATTACATTAATCATTACTTCGGATATTGGAGCCTTTGTTTAATGCAAAACTTTTTCATCACAACTAGATTTTCCTTTACCATATCAAGCGGAATTCTTCATAAGGAATATGAATGTAGAAGAAATGTTAGCAAGTGAAGTTCTTGGTGACTTCCTTGGAGCAGTGAAAAATGTATGGCAGCCAGAGCGCTTGAATGCTATAAACATCACTTCAGCCCTGGACAGGGGAGGGAGAGTTCCACTTCCTATTAATGACATGAAAGAGGGGTAAGCACATGTGTCAGTCTGATGTTTTTGCTTTACACTTTGTTTTCTTACTGAAAAGCTTAATATTTTTTCAGGTTTTCTAGAAACTTTGCAATTGCTGTTTTATATTTTGGAATTAGATATAATAAGTTTACTGGTGTTCTGAGCCCTAGTTATAGTACAGGTTTACTATGACAGATACCATTACAACAGGCAACAGCTCCTGTTTGATGTTACAGTCCAAGGAATACTAACAAATTCCATTAATTATGAACCAGTTGGTAGTAAATATGCTTATATTGTAATTCCAGTTTTATTTCTGAGCAGTCATTTGGCATGCTTTTCAAGTTTTTAATGGTTTCCAATTCATGAAACTCAAAATTTTGAAGCAAGGTGTGATAGAGCATAGGTTACAGGGACACTTAAATTTCTAAAAGCATTTACCATGTAACAGTGTAATTTCTAGCTGTACTCTTGCTTAATGTCAGTTAGTTATGTGATTCAGGAGCACTGTGGACTTTCTTCTGAAAGTCATAAGCTGAGGTATCTGGGGAGCTCAGGTCACTTAGTGTAAACTTCAGGAATGCACTATTTCCAGTTGTGATTCGTAACCATAAATTCTGTTCTGAAATACTGTACTTCTCTTGGAAGCTAATAAGGATTCAGTCTTTTCAAAGTCTGATTGTGGTAGGGCTTTTCCAGGGTGAAAATAAAGATGCCTATTTATTTTTAGATAATTTAGATATTTTGGTGTCAAATAATATCTGAGAAAGGGCTGAAGGTTCAAAATTTGAGATGGGTGCAGAAAATCTTGTTTCAGAGCCTTTTTGTGTATCTGGAGGTTTTGAGCACATTTAAAGAAGGCAAGTCATTTCTGCACTAGCCAGAGTAATAGCAGAATCGCTTAATACAGGTGGCTACACTTCAAATATTTAGTTAGATAGTGCCTGATATACCAAGTGGCAACCAGGACCTAATTTCTGCTTCAGGGTCCATTGGTACATTATTACCCGGTGCAGCAGACTGAATTTTCCAGCAGCATTCTCTATATCTAAATATGACAATTAGTGTAGTAGCTTTTATTTTATGTATGGTAATGCTAAATGAATTATTAAGTTTACATTCAGCTTTCAGTATTCTGAAGCAAATTTTGTTGCTTAGCTACAGTATGGAATCTTTTAGGAAAAGCTGGGGGTTTGGCAGATTCATATTAGTATTAAGTTTAGAAATAACTAGCCATCGTGAATTTAGTTTGAAAACATGGGAAGAAACTCTTCAGAAATACTATGATGAGCAAGACTAAAGATTTCCTTAAGATAAAATGACACTATTTTAATCCAATTTTCAAAAGTAGTACTGATTTTCTTATATGAGGGAACTACACCTGGAGCTCTGTGACTGCATGGAAATTGACACTTGTGCTGGTAAGCAAATATTTACATTATGTGGGAAAACAGAATGTGTTGTAATGTGCAGCTAGAAAAATCCTTTTGATTTCAGTCAGTTATTTGTATGCTTAGATAAAGTATACTATGAAGAAAAATAATTTTTAAAAGTAATTTCAGTCTTTAAAGAACAGCTGAATGTTACTGTAAACAACAATAATGTTTGGAAGAGTATATAATTGTGCTTTGGGGATTTGTGAGACATCCTGCTGGTCTGTCACTCCTCTTTTTCTGCAGTGTGTATGTGATGGTTGGGGCAGATGTTCCATTCTCTTCCTGTTTACGAGAAGTGGAAAACCCACAAAATCAGCTGAGGTGCAGTCAAGAAATGGAGCCTGTAATAACTTGTGATAAAAAATTCCGTACTCAATTCCATATTGACTGGTGTAAAATCTCTCTGGTGAGTTATTTTATTATTGCATAAAAATGATATTTATAGAAGTACAGGTGTGAGTTTTGCCAGCCTGGCCAGACAACTTTGCCAGTTGCGCTTCATTGTGACTGACTTTTTTTTCTATTTACCAGACATGCTTAAGGTTGTGACAGGATTTTGCTATGTAGGCTAAATTCTATTAGAGGTGAGCCCCAGTGAAACCACCATATTTGTTTTCACTAGCAGTGAATGCTATAAATGGCCAGAGAACTCTAGGCCTTACAGAACTAAAAGTAATTAGAGAATTATTTAGGTAGGTGTAGTTCATTAATTTAGAATGCTAATACTGCTAGTTACACTTGCTTTCCAAAAAAATAATGTGTGTCTATATATATGTATGTTTTCTCAGATATTGATTCTACAGCACTGACCAGTTAAACAGCATTTTTATGCTGTTAAAAAACTGTTTCTGGAAATTGTCTACAACATATTTCATGTTAAAAATGAAATAGAAAAAGAAAATAATGTTGACGAATTAAATGAAAATAAATGGGAACATTTTTCTCAAACACAAGAAAAATGATAACCAAACAGTAGACTATTTGCCATGAAGGAGTATAACTCCTAAAGAGGCTTTTTAAGATTATTTTTTTTTAGTTCCAGTAAGGAAAATCAAGAAATAATACAGTATTGGAAGAGAATGTTGCAAAGTTTGAACAATGATGGTGAAGGTACATAAGGTAAACTTAGATAATTGTTGAGCTGCGTCACACATTTCTGAGAAGGAAGGTGAAAGGGAGATATTAAATACTTTTTATAGTGGAAAGAACATACTGAGTATGAGAAAAGGTATTCATACACAAAATTGATTGAATAACTTCAAGTAATTTCTCCCTATACACTATAAATTAGGAAAGCTGCTAGAAAACTCAGAAATACTTGTTTACAAAAGAATATCCAGGTTATTTACATTTTATTGGCCTTCTGTTGAGAAATTGCAAAAGGCACAAGTGTACACAGCAATACTTACCAGCACCTGAAAAACAGCAGAAGGTAGCTAGTCTTTGTGAAGAACAAACTATGTTAAGTCTTCAATTTCCTCCTACAAGAAAGATGTAGAACAGAGGTGCAGCAGCAGATGTCATTCCTTTATGGTAAGGTTTTTTAATACTGTCTCACAAACAAGCTCAGGAACGTGGCCTAGGTGAAGCTATGACATAGTGAAGAGCTGGCTGGTAGCCATAATCCTAGAATAATTATTAATAATTCCTTGCTATTCTTCATTAATAGCTGGATGGTGAAATGGGCTTATTAAATTAAATTTGCAGTCCCCATGAAACTGAAAGGATCTGCAGCTGCATTGAAGGACCAGATAGCATTCAGAAAGATCTTGAGAAGTTGGAGAAACAGCCTTAGGAAACAGGGAGAATTTTAAAAGGAGCAGCAGAGGTACAGTGCACACAGCAGTGCTCATGCAGAATGAAGAGTGGCTGGTTAGGAGTACTTCAGAAAAAAAGGTCTGACAGTAGTAGTGGCTCATAAAGTAATCATGAAGCAGCATTGACATGCTGGTTTGATAAAAGCAGAGATCACCTTGGGATGTGTAACAGGAACAGGCTCTCAGAGAAGCCTAATTTTCTGCAGCAGCCTATAACTCAACCTTCTTGAATTCAACTTTTGGCGGCTTGCCACAGTAACTGAATTTAAACAGTCTTAGGGGTGTTTACTGTTGCCAGCAGCATTGCTGCTGTAACCTGGTGCATCAAAGGGAAAAGGGAGGCGAGCTTCTATCTATCTAATCACAGTCTGCTTTTCACAAGGCAAGCCAAGGGGCAGGAATTCTCCCCTGCCATGGGCTGGGAGGGAGTGGAGCTCTACTTCCCATAATCACAAGGTAGACAAGCCATCATAACCTCTTCTTCCCATTTTTATGAGGTAACATAGGCAGTTAGCACCAAATCAAAGAGTGGATTCAAGTTTGGGGGTCCCAAATTCTGCAAAGAGGGACAATGTAATAAATGCTTCCTCTTAATGCTGCTTTTTGATAGCTTATTCATTTATTTGTCAGTCACATAAAAAAGTACATAAATGTTTTTTGTGCATTTGTTAGGGTTTGAGATTCAGCTAAGCAGCCAGGTGGAACTCAGGGTACCTAAAAGATACTGTGAAATTAATGAGTGGAGAATACATAAGTTAATTTTTGTTTTGCAAACTGTCTTGCACTAATAATATACATATATCTTTGCATTTGAGGCTCAGCAAAATTTCTGGCATTCTATGAAAATGTGTTCATCCATTGCATAAGTTGTGACTTAAAGCATAAATTATAAAGAAATGACCATAACTTGCAAGATTTCTCAATGAACAGTCAGACAGAAGTTCAAGCATGTATGCAAATATATTTGATTTTTATTAATGATCTGGAGAGAGTCTTAAGCCAACACTGATAAAATTTAATAGTAATATCTAACTAAAGATAACAAGAAAACAGAGGCAGAAAGTTAAAAAGTCATCTGGGAAAGGCAGTCAAATGGAATAGGAAATTCAGTAGCAAAACAAGGTTGTATTTTGAGGAACATTAGGTATAGACATAAAAAAATATAAAAATAAAATCACTTGTGACCAGGAATGCAGCCTTCTGAAGGTTAGTTGAATTAAAAAAAAAAAACCTTGAAACTCCGACCGATCAACTCAATGCACGTCTCATGTTGTGGTGCCTCCTGCACTGGGTGTGTGGGGGAGGCAATGAGCTGCTCAGCCCTTGGCAGCTCAGTTGATGCCTTTGCTTTTTTGAGCACTGGATGGGAAGCACTGAAGGAGAAGGAGGAGGAAGAAAGTCATAGGTGTGTGACTCTTCATCTCTGCCACACTCATACAGGAGAGGGCAGTATTGTTATTTAGGAAGACTGGTAAGAAATGGATTAATTCATAAAAAAGAAATCAGTACTAAAGAATTAGTTTGCACTAGGGATGTTTACTGAATTTTTACTCAAATACTGTTTGTGTGACGTATGCCTGAAATTAATCTGTAAAAACCGTGGTGTCTCTGGTAGGTACGAAACAGTCATATTATAACATTACTATCACATTGATCAGAAGCTTTCATAAAATATAAGATTCTATTGAGTAAAAAAAGTGATTGGATAAAATTGTATAGAATTTGTCTAACATGTAATATGGATCCTTTTATATGTTATCGTTGGTTAGATACTGCCTGTTTTTACATTCTGTTACTTTGTTATTTGATCATCTTTTTTTTTCTTCTTTTTTTTTCCCCTGGGTATCAGGTTGACAATACAAAACAAGTTTCCACCTTTCAGGAAGTGATTCGTGGAGAGGGAATATTACCTGATGGTGGAGAATACAAGCCACCTTCTGACACACTGAAAAGCAGAGACTATTACTCGGATTTCCTAATTACACTGGCAGTGCCCTCGGCAATAGCACTGGTGCTTTTTCTAATCCTTGCCTATATCATGTGCTGCCGACGGGAAGGAGTGTGAGTACTTTAACACGCTGATAAGTAACTGTAGACTTTTCTAAGATTATAATGCATAGAGGACTATTTGTTAGAATAATTCTATTTGGTTCATTATAAACCTTTAAAACAGACCAAAAGATATCTGCTTGAAATGCTGAACTATTTCTCACCTAAGCACATGCACTAATTTCCAAGCAAGTGGACATAGGGCCTTTAGTTGTTCTAGCTGAAAGGTTTAAAATACTCAACATACACACAAAACTCCCCAAAATCTCCACATGTGCACAGCTCTCCAAAATGCCCTCAGCAAATAAAATACTAATAAAGGATCATTGGTTCAGGAGGATATTAAGTAATTTCTAAAATGCTAACCTTCATAATGTAAACCTGGTTGAGATTAACTGAATTTAGACATACTATAAAAGAAAAATACATAAAAGGAAAGCAGCAAGTAACGTGATTCCTGCCATTTCTTACACAAACTACAATTTCATTTTGTCACAGAATTTATTTTAGCCAGAAGCTTGTTCTTTAACCTGCATTTTCATTTCCCTCTGTGTGTGTGTCTGTGTGTGTATGTCTGTCACCATTATCACATCTCTCTACGTCCGTTCATCAAGGCCTCACCATAAACCCCGTTGCAAATGCTGCCAAGTTGCGTTTAGCAATAACCTTGTCAGCATTTCTACATCATGTACTATTTTCATCATCAGATAGATTTAATGTTCAACTATCAATGCTATTATTTAATTCATAAATTTTGTTTTGTTTTTAGGGAAAAGAGAAACATGCAAACACCAGAGTAAGTGTCTTCTTTCCTGTTATTTTTCTTTTACCATTTAATTTTCATTCTCAGTAGCTCGTCATGCTTCATACATGTGTGTCATAATCTTCTTTCATTCTCTCTAAACCATGGTTTAATTCATAAATGTGAAAGCTGCTTTTAAATCAGAGTCCCGGCAAGGATAGAAGACCAGAATAAAAAGGGTTTGAAATTAATGACTCATAATTCAAAATAAAATAGTTCTGTTAGAATAAATATGTTAATATGCAATTTATACTCCTGGTTATTGGACTTCCCAGCCTGTCTCTTAAAGGCAGTGACCAGGAGAAGAAATATCCTGGAAGATATCCAGGGTCTATACTATGGAGTGTTTTAAAATTAATTTATGAGCTTTTATGAATCTACCACAAGAATCAGGAGTTAACCAAAGCTTTCATTTTAACTGCAGCAAATAAATGGAACATGAGCCATAAATTGCACAGTCTTGGATCCTATGAGAAATATCTATTCAGGCAGGAAAAATCTAATGGAATAATTACTGCCTTAAAAATTAAATAAAGCCAATATTTATTAATTTAACTATGTAAAGGTACTGTAATTGCTGCACTATAGAGTCTGTAGCATGCGTCAAAGTCCTTGTATTTTTAAGAACAATAAGAATTGTAAAAATCTATCCATTTTGGTAGAGCACTTAAAATATGTATTCACTATTTTATTTCCTTTTGACATAGCATCCAGTTGGTCCACCACAGTGCTATACAGAAATCAACCAAAGAGCTTCGTGACATGTCTAAAAACAGAGAGATCGCGTGGCCTCTTTCAACGCTTCCCGTGTTTCACCCTGTGACTGGGGAGATTGTCCCGCCCCTTCACACGGACAGCTACGACAATACCAGCATGCCACTGATGCAAACACAGCAGTAAGTGTTTAGATTTTATTTTATTTCTTAATGCTCACTGTATTGCACGATTTAACTGTAGATTCCAGTGCATGTCTTCTGAAATGTGTTTCTTATGGAGGTTTCAGGACTGACTCCCAGTTCAAGATTGCTCTGATGTTTGCATTTCCAGCAGAAAGAAAGGCCTTCTGTTATAAAATTAGATGGCTGGCTTTCAGTCTGAAAGCTTGGCAAGAGGCTTTGCATGGAACAGTTAGATGTGTGAATATTTTGGAGAAAAACTACTTTTGATAGAGGAATCAATTAAAACTGTTCTATTTTAGACACCAGGTTGGTGGTAGTTTCATACCAGAAAATCCAGACTTTGTAAATGGTTAGTCATGTACCTGTCACACATGGTTTGTGTTTGAAATGTTGATGTTGAACAGAAGAACATATTCCATTACACAGATAAAAAATACAGACCCATCAAGGAAAACACTCAGAGCTCTCACCTGTTTCCATTGTTGCCACCCTCTCTCCAAGACAGAAACCAGAAAAATACTCGTTCCTGTTCTTTAGAGTTCATTTATCAGTAACTTAATGAAGCTATTGAGACAGACCCGCCCAGTGCTTTGCACATGTTCCACTTTAGACAAGTCCATAGTGCTGTAGCAAAAAGGCATTTCTGGTAAGATTTCCTTGAGGTGCCTGGGGCTGAGCAGATCTGAGGCAGTGGTCTCAGAAGTGGCTGGCATTTTTCAATGCCATCTCTACAACACCATCTCTAGCTGGTAGCTCCTCTGCTGGCAGGCCTGCATGGCCCCAGTGGTACTTGTCCAGTGGCAGCACTAACTAGGCCCTAATTTGCACATGCTTGCCCTGAATTCCCTTCATAATGTAGTTCCGTGTTTTCTTCTCCCTGTCCCAAAGCTAAATTCTCCAGGAAGTACAGCTGTATAAATTATTCCTTGTACAACTGCATCAAAGTGCTCTGCCCTGTCTTTTAGGGCTTCTTTATTCAGAATAGCAGTTTTTTATGACTGGGGTGCCAAATCCTGTACCAAAGGCTTTCTTGAGTTGTACATAAAGTATTTATCTGCTTCACCTATATTCTAACCCTTAATTCCTTTCTGTAAAAACACCTTAGTATCTGGTAACTGTGAAAACAGACACTGAAGCAGGGCACAAAAATGTAACTTTGCCTTGATAAGTGAACTGGTCCAACCCATAAAACTGGCTGACTGTTCATTCATTCCAGTGTCAATAACTAAGTGGCAAATGCTGTCCCCTTTGCTGTACTCATCACTTATGGAAATCAAACTTTGCTTAACATCAGAAACCCGTGGTGACTCTTGTTACCTCTGGCATTTCACCAAGTCTGAGCCTTTGAACCTAGCTGACAAGTGAAATAATAGGAACTACTTTAGCACTAGTTTTCTAGTTTTCATGGACTTGGCTAACCTTTGGACAACTGTATTTGCATACTGAAAATAGATTATTGCTTCATAAGCAAAAAAAATGAAGTGTAAATACTCAGCTTTCATCATAAGACAGTTCAGACTTTGTATGGAAGCATTAAAGATATTAAATGTTTTTTTATAGGAACCTGCCACATCAGACTCAGATTCCACAGCAGCAGAGTGCAGGTCAGTACTCAGAGAATACCGTAACTATTAAGTGACTAGTGTGGAGGAATCACTAGTCAAAATGTATACAGTCTATGGACAGTGGAAATAATTTTCAAATATAGTAAAGTATTACAGCATTGTCATTCCAGATTTTTTTTTTGCTACAGCATTGAAAATTCTGGGATGGGATTAATTGAACAGGTGGGATAAATGCTACATTAGGACTCTGCATGAGACCCTGGAATCGGGTACAGCTAAGTTAGAAACCTCATATAAATAATTTTCTGTTACAACATGAAGGTACAGCCAGATTCCCAAATGCAGTTATGTGGTTGGGATTCTCTGACACTTGGTAGGAACCCCAAATTTCTAATTCCCACCAGTACTAGTTAAGCTCTGAAGAAGGAGCTCTTTAATTGCTGTTATTAGACATAAAGGGTTGATACTGGGGAATCTGTGGTGAGGCACATATCCATGCTTCACGTTTCCCCTGTCTTAGTTGTCACTTTTATATCTTTTCACAAATGCTCATGCACTGATTGAGGTCAGGAATGACCTGTAAGACTAAGGCTTGACTGTTCTCTCCACCTGGCATCTCAGGTTTGAGAAAAAGCTACAGCCATAGCCACGTGAAAGGGGGTAAGAATCACACAGGGAACAGGTAGAGGCCAAAGCATGATTTTTAAATATTCAAAGAGGTATTTAAGCCAAACACTAGAGAGATACATATGTATTGAACATAATATGGGAACTACAGCTCCAAGTGGAAGATTTCTTTTAACTTAGGAGTTACATAAGCAACTCTTTCTTTTCATTGAAAATCCTTCTTCTTCATTACTGCTTTCGGGGATTAAAGGAGAATTTCGTATGACAACATTTCAAAGATTTGAGGCAAGTATATAATAGATTTTTTTGCCCATGCAGGTTGTTTTGTTATCTGGAAATTAAAAACAGTTATAAAAAGCCTGACTGTAGTTCTGCTAGCTTTGCTATTTGTGTGCTTTATTGCACATATGCTGGAAATGGCTGATGATCCTGGCAGTCAAAGCCTTGATCCAAAGCCTCCAGCACTGGTTTGGGTTGACATTTAGCACAGCTCTTCACACTGACTACTGCAGACATTTAGAAGGCAGAATAAAAATGTCACACAGTGCTACTCTTCTGCTATGACTGTTTTGTTACAAGAATTCCAGTCTGTCTTGCAGTAAAAAAAGATGCAAAATCACCGGGTAGTGCTGTATGGTGACAGCAAAGAGGAATTTTTGAAAAGGTATGAAATATAAGCTAGCATGGGTTTGGCACTTGTGAGTCACACTGAAAAACTGCCTAAAAATAGATCTTAAAAATCCTCCTGTGTCTATATTTTCTGTAGCACATAATTTCTGTAGAATACAACTGTTCTTTCATATTCATCACAGACACTGCCTGTGACAAGCTCTCAGAAATCCAGGGCGGGGGGGGGCAGGTGTTGGAATGTATTTGGGACAGACAGTGTTTCCTCCTCTTCTCTTAGTTTATAATGACACCTTGCTTTGTAACTCAGATGTGCAGGTGAGCCTGCAAGCACTTTCATAACATGATGCCATGCGCCTCTTTCAGTTTATGTTGTGGTATCTTCAGGGTATCTATGACTCCTGTTGTCAGAAGGTTAGATTTTTAGAAAGTTATCATTTAAAACAAAATTCAGCTACTACTAAGTTTTTTAGTAGCATGAGTACAAACTTAGCAATCGATTTTATTCATCTGTTCAAGTAAGAAATTTACAGAAATAAAACACCTGAGGCCAAAAAAAACCTATAGAACTAGACATTCATTGATAAATTTTCTTCCTTTTGTACAGAAAATTCAAATTCCCAGTAATATATTCAGGACTGTTAACATACTATCAGTCACTACCATGAATAAGAAATTTCTATTTTAAGTCTTCAGTAGGCCATATTTAGTAATTTGAAGAGCAGACCATGGCTAATAACCACTGTCCTTTTCAGGAACTATTTGAATCCCCAATAAGAAATGGTTTTATTTTAACCCTAACTAAAAAGGCAGACTTAATAGGTGAGATAATGCTTGGCTATTTCACAAGGTTAAAAGCAACTGGGAAAGAATTGTGTGAAAGGTGACCACTCACATCTAACGTTCACATTACACTGATGAAAATTGCTACTGGTCTCCAATATGAAAAGATACATTAAGTTTTGTAATTGTCTCTCTGTCAATAGTCAGAATTCATGAGGACTGTTTAAGGTGCTTAGATGAGAAAGTTTATAGGGTATAATGCAAAAGACTAAATATTGCATGCACACCGTGTACTGCCTTTTCTGTTTTGTGCTTCAGTCTGACTATGAGGCCTGTTAGATCCCAAACAGAAAGATAAATTCCCAGTTAAACAACATTTTCCCAGTGTTCTCCCTTCCCAGAAGAATGCAAGCAAAGCTCTTGGTCCAGGTTGTACTTGCAGTGTTTCTCCAATGTGGTTGTTGATAAAGGACTCATAAATACCATTTATGTGCTGTGCTCTCAATTGACAGTTCAGTATTGTTGAAGCATCACGTGCCACTGATGGATTATAAAGATTCTCATCTATTTGCAGGTAAATGGTATTCCTGAGGAAAGAAAACTAACAGAAGCAATGAATTTGTAATCAGAGAAGGCAGCAAATTGTCTTACTTCCTTATTTGTTCTGGTCGATGCATGAGTTTTTCTGGTGTATATTGTGCATGCCCACAGTATTACGATGCTTTCAGTGCCAGAGAGTACAATCACTTCCATATAACTAATGTACTGTATCCTTTTGTACTTTGGACATTTTTGACAATTTGTAAACACTGATAACTTTTTATATTTGTTACATTCAGATAATAATCTTTCATATCTATATCTATATCTATATCTATATCTATATGTATTAATAAATATCAAGCTTTATTCTGTCTTGTGATCTCTCCTGAAAGTTTTAACAGGGAAATCAAAACTTCAAAGGATTTCAGAGTGTTTAATGGGATGATAAAATTGCCTTATATTTGCACAAGAAAAGCAGTAGTGTATAAGCACAAAAACTTGTGCAATATAATGAGGCTCAGAAATAGCACTGCACATTTATTAGGCATTAATTTTTTAGAGAATATCAAAGATAATGAGCAAAGTTATTTTTGGAAAAAAAGCCCAGAAATAAAACCCCAAACAAAATAACTAAAACTACTCCTGATGAAAATTGGATTTCTGTTCTTTTACCAGATATTTACCGTATCTGAAAACTCGTAAGCAATAAAACATTTAAAATCTGTCCATTCATTCATCTGGTTATCTTACAAGAAACTGTTGCAAACTACTGTAGGCAGAAATTAATGTCTGCAAATAAAAAATGGTTAATTTTGTTACTGTATACTTGGACTAACTCTTCAAAAAAACTCTTCAAAATTTTTTTGTGATGTTCGCAATGCAGTTAATTTTTTGTATCCTCCACGTTCTTTGTTCTTTTTGGAGCACAGAGTTGTGGGAGAACAAGCTACCTAAACCATAAAAAGGAGTTGATTTAAGACATACTTTCCTGGGAGGTGGTTTCTTTGAGAGGCATTTGTCCCTACAGCTGAAAGCTTAAAAATATGGACTTTGTTAAGGATCTGTACTGAGGTTTCCATATTTTTCAATAGACAGTGATAATTTATCTCCTGACACTTTTCACAAGATTTTAAATGAGTTTCCGATGCTTCTTTAAATCTTCAAATACAGCATAACACAGGACTTCAGGGTCTGCAGCTATAACAGCTCACACCAACATTTCTTGGGGTTTTACCTCAAAGCACTGTATTGTTTTAAGCTGACACTTACGCTTTGTCTTTTTTCCTGTAATATTTTCTCTTTCAGAAGCTGTATGTTCATCAGGACATTGCATTGTAAGCAGAAAACTGCGTCTGCTTTAAAATTACTAAATGCTGGCTACATTTCCTTAGCTGAGGTTTGTGGGGTCTCTGCTAAGAGAAATTTGAGTAATTCTGGAATTTAAGACTGAGGATAAAAGGAATTTGTAAAATGAGGTTATTAGAATTTGTAAAAAGACCAAAGTAGTCACTTTTGGTTTTGCTTTCTTTTTCTTTTTACAGTTATGACCCTGTTCTGTCAAAACAAAAACTTATTTTAATTTTTAAGCAAATGTGTTTATAGACTCAGACCTGAATGCAGCATCTCAGCAGATAGTTAGAACAAGTCCTGAGCTGCTTTTTAGACAAATTTTGTGCAACAAGTATGATAACTCTTGCAGCAAAGTATATAATCAGTGCTCAGTACATAGTACATACTTGTGTATTGTCAAACCTGCAATGTCAGTTTGCAAAGCTGCCCTGAATGCTCAGCACAGCCCACAGAACTTGGTAGCAAATGCAGAGGAATTCCATAGGAATCCCACTGGTGGTTGTTAGACCAGGAGAGGTAACTCAAGCTACAGGCATTAAAGTTGAAAAATCAAGGCAGTTTTTCTGAAACAGTTGGAATAAAGAGCTATTCCTACTCACTTTCAAAGTGACATCCATCACACCTTGCTAACTCATCCAAAAGGTACCAGGGAAGACTTCACCAGTCAATCAGCTTCCTCAGAGACATGCCCCTCTCCCCCCCTCTTCTTTCCAGCAGCTTGGATGGTTAGCAGGGAAAAGTGAATCACAAAACTGCACACTGAGGCTTATAGTAAATTAGACATTTACATCTTTTACCCATGCTGTGAAAAAAAAAATGGAGTACAATCAGCATTTGGTTTCTGTTAATTTATACTACTGTTTTCAAATGTATGAGTTGCCAGTGTTTTGAAACTGAAATGAATGGAATGGATTTTAAATAATGATTTTTAATGCAACCTAAGACTGAACTTTGTAATTGGGTTTGGATCATAACAATTTCTGGTAACTCGAGGATGACATGACAATCAATGAACTACCAGTTGAGCCGCTCCCACCTTATTTGTATTAATGTCACAATGCCAATATATTTAAGGAAATGTCTTACACTGTTATGTACATGCATAAAAAATTAGTTTGTAGCGGTGGAGGTTCCACCTATTTTGAAAAGAATCTGATGATGTAGGTGACTTGGGTATGAAGCATACCTGACCTATTTTATGACTGAAAGCTTCATTTATCTGAGGTAAGTTTAATAACAAATTATTTATTTTTACTTATTGAAACAATTACTCTGAAAGCATAGATTTATAAAGCTGGTTAAAGACACTTAATGGCTAAAGAATTAATTAAGACAGTACATTCACAGCCTCTTTTAACATATGATGGCAGTATGAACTGATATTACATTGATTAAGTTGTAATCAAATTAAATAGAAAGCCCTGCCACTGTCTTTGTACATATCTGAAATGTAAAATCTAATAAATAGGAAAACATGAAGGAATGAAGTTGTTGCCTGGTTAATTTACACAATGATACCTAAAGAACACAGTGTTACAGCTGTTAACATTACTGAAACAATACTGGATGGTCGGTGTCTGAGAACTGGGGTGGAGCTGATGGTGCAGGGTTTGTTTACCTGGGGGCGATGCCTAAACAGGTGTCATGACTAGAAAGGATGGAGAGTGTTTGCAGCACTTAGTTCAGGTGCCTGTGTTAGATACTATCTCCCTGATTATACAGAACTCTGGGGATAGGAACGACCACTCTTGAGTCCTTTGCTCAAGGAGCCGCTTCTATTTAGTGTGGGATTTAAGTAGCTCAGTTAGAAGCTAAATTCTTTAACCCAAACAAATCTTAAAGATGGGTTTGGTTTCTTATGTTGCCTGACCAAAGAAAACCCAAGTCAGTTCCTGTCCTTTCCTGCAGAGCTGTGCCTCAGAGTTCCTGCCTTGTAACCCAGGGGAAAAAGTATTGTGCACCTCCACTGCAGAATTCTGCTGAAGACCCCTGAGCTCCAGGGTGGTTTTGGCTACTGGAGCTGTAATTTCATCAGAGCAGGGACAGTGCCATTTACTGCAGAACAATCGTTCTTCCTGCATTGCATCGGACATAATTTGTGATACAGTGAATACCTCGAAGTAACAGTATCCAGAAGTACAGAGCTCTGGAGAAACTGCAATATTAAACTGTGATTCCAGGCAGGCTGAACAGTGAACCGAAGCGCAGCTCGAGTCAAGCAATAAAAAGATTTTACTTAATTGATGCTGCTCCCATTACAAAAATAAGCATCCACAGCACATTTATTTAATGTTTAAATTACTTCATATTTTTACATAACCTGAAAAGAAAATATATTTATCCCACATACAGTAATAGTAAACAAGTGCATTATTTCAAACATTAAAAATAAATCTTTTAACCAAGTCTGTACAACAGATAAATAGAATTATATCTACAATACTTAAGTTGTGAAGAACAAAACAAAAGTTATCCCTCAAACTCACAGTTCCTGTTGCTCAAAATACTGGCATAGATGAAGGTTATGCATGCTATCCCTGTCTATGGTGTTCACCTACACCCTTTCCTTCAGTCACTCATAGGTATTTTTTGAGGAGGTTTAACTTCCCAAACATCAGGAGTAATGCACACACAGAACAAACAGCTGAGTATCTTTCCAATAGCTTTAAAATAGCTGGCAGGCTTAGTAAAGCTGCTGAATTTGGGGCAAGTGAATGACTGATTTTTAGTGTTTTTATGATGAAAACTGTTAAAACAGTTTTAAAAGAAAACTGTTCTCCACCAAAAAAAAAAAAGTTGAAGCCATTCTCACAAATTTTCTTTTGCACTCGTTCATGGCTGCAAGTTTGAATTCAATGTTTTACCTGGAATAAGATCAAGAACATGCACGGGATGGTACATATGGTACAAATTAGGACTCATGTTGTTTATAATCATACATAATTGCACACATGCTTGGAAAATAATACTGTGCTCGTGTTTTTTGACTGCTAACAAATAATCAGGAGAAGAATAAAATGAAAAAGCAACTAAAGGTCAAACTATTACTTGAATCAAACCCACAAACAGGAAGAAATGTCCATAACTTCACTGATAAGTAGAATGTAAACAACAGCATGTCACTGCCACACTGAAGGACTATTTCTTTTAATTTTAGGTTTTTTCCTAAAGGAAAGAGTTAATAAGAAAGATGGGCACTGCTAAAAAGGATGGGAAAAAAAATTCCTCCAAACAGCTGCAATCTCATTTCACTTGTAATTCTGAGATTCAACCATCTGCATGCAACAAAGATGACCACTCAGTACCTTCTCCTCATACCAACAGAGTGGCTTGCATCCTTGACTTGCATCCTTTTAAATGAAAATATTATTACTGGATAGAATATGGCACCAGTTCCCTAATGAGACCTAGTTCAAGGTCACCTACAAACTCAGTGATCACCATCTCCCTGTTCTCCAATTTTCTTAAGATCTGATGGAGTGGATATGATGTGATTTCAGTTGAAAAGGTGTTCCAAAAATTCTCCATCTTGAACTCAGTCTCTGAAAATTATTCATCTGTTCATGGGTATTGTACAGGCAACTACACACAATTAGATGAATTAGTGGAAAATTTATGGATTATCAATTTTAGGGGGAAAAAATCAAATTTTCTTTATAAAAAAATTTAATCTCAGAATTCACCATATTTGTGAAAACATCTTAAATTTCTAAAAAAACTCCCATAAAATATTACGTAAACTTGTATATACTCTTCAATCACTCAACTGATGATTACTTTTTATTTCCATGTATAAAGGGTTGCATATAATATGTACTATTTCCACCCAAAATACTGATTTCTAAACAAAAAATTACCCTTTTGTTCAGAAAAATGCCCTGGTTCCACATCAGCCAGAGGGGGCCATTCCGAAGGATTACAGGTTTGCTCAGTTTTGTTCCTGCTGGGAATGATGGCAGCACGTGTGACGTGTGGGCCGTGCGCCCGTAACACCCGCTCTTCACTCGGCTCCCCCAGTCCCGGGTTAGTCCCGTGATACGCCCATGATGCTGCTAAACCACCTCACTTCTTCGTGTCACGTTTAAACAGATATGTAAACAGAAACATACATCCAGTAGAAAAGACTCATTTTCACATGCAATTCTGTACAGTGCACTCTTGTTTCTCAGATTATTTGAGAAGGCTATTTCCACACAAAATATTTACATTTGCGCTATATACATTTTCCACACGCTTAATTTAAATGTCTTCTTGTACCTCCAGTTGAGAATTTTTGTTCAGGCACACAAACAGTAAACCTGAAGAAAGTTTCCAAGTTAATGCCTTGACTGATCTTGAATTGCTGAGAAGAGGTGTAGTCCAGAAAAAAATCCAGCTATGCATAGCAACCTTTTCAGCAGAGTTGAGTTATCTTTAGGAACCACAATCTGTGCTAGATCATTAGTGATCTGAGAAATTTCATGTGCCACACACACAAATATAAAAGTGCTGACAAGAACATTAAACATTGGATATCCAGGAATGAGCACCAAGATCCCCTTTGTGTCTGCTGCCAGCCAAATATGGTATTGGCAAATGAAAAGCTAAAAGAAAAAAGAATGTGTTTAATAATATTTATAAATATTTTTATTTACCTAAAGCCATATAATTATTACTGTTGCATCAACTGACATACTTCTATTTAAATCAGAAGTTTCTTTCCACGTCCTCACTATAAGACAAAACTATGAGCTTGTTAGAACACACAGTGAAATGGGTTTGCTTGGCCCTTAACCAAATAAGGCTCTGAGGAGCATGGGATACATTCCGTCAGAGCAGAGGAAGAATCCACCTCTGCTCAGTCACTGTCTCTCTGGTGAGGGTCTGAACTAACAAGCCTAGAAATAAGAGATAATGTTTCAACTGATGAATGCACAGATCCCTGCAGTTGACCAGCACCTAAAATTCATCAGGAATTGGAAGAATGGAATGTGATCCTTTAAAAAACCCCACAAAATCATGTACTACATATACATATACATTGTTTTGTAAAGTTGCATTTGTTAATTATTCACAAAAAGCTTTCTAGGGCAAACACATTTATAAGTCTACTTACACTAGTAAGTATAATTCATGCTGATTCTTCAACTGGCTTAAATTTTTATCTTCCAACTCCATACATCTCACAGCATACTCCAGCATTAAATCCCCACCCTCACAATCTTAAATCACTCCATCCCCCAAAACAGCACAAGAATTAACTTGCTACTGTGAGACTGCTATTTCAGTTGTGATTTTTAAGTGTAACAGAAGCTATAATGCTAAAAGAGCTCAAACACCACAGCATGATATTGAGTAAACCAATAAATGTTTTCACTATGTGTTATATGACAATTGAGATAATAAAACATCCTTACATTTCTAAGTTTCAGTTCACTGTAGTTCTGGTCATTCTACTTACCTCTAAAGAAATTTTGCCAAACCAGGCAAAGAACGAGCTATACACAGATCGGACATATCCAGGAATGTTCCTGATGAGGATGAAAGCTAAAATCTTTTTTTTTTAAAGTAAAACAAAAAAAAGCAACTGTGGATGACAAGCCAATTACAAACAGATAAAAGGTTTATTCATATTCACTGCCTGAAATGAACTGCTTCATGCATTAAAATTTTTTTAATATCTAATACCTATCTAAACCAAACAAAAATCCATGAGTTTATACTTAACAAAGTAGGCATTGAAACTGAAAATCTCTTACACACATTCTTAAAGCATAGCAGGTCATATTTACATGTCCAGCAGAATCATGGCCTTGATGTTGACAGCTGTTACTATATAGTTACTAGGCATGGCCACAAAACGTGTTGCACCATGCCAGCCTAAAATGAAAGTGGCCACAAATCTGAATTAACCCTCAATTTTTAAAGACAGGGTGTCAGGATGGCCAAATTAATATTAAAAAATTAAGTCATGCGTGCTGCCTTTCAAGAGAGCAGGACAAACTACTAAGAAAAAGAAACAGAGGGCACAGAATTAGACAGCTGGTGCTTAGTGAGGCAGGGGACAAAGCAAGAGGAAAATCTAAATTTAAAAAAACCACATGCATGCCCCTGTGGCTCACCTCCTCTCTGCCTAAAAGTGACTATAGGATCCCATATGTTGCTTCCTACAGTAATACCTCCCAAACAGTTGTGCTTTCCTACAGCTGCCTTCTTTTCCACTGCTACTCAAATAGTCAAAAGTTAGGTCTGGACTGAAACAGTGCATATGAAACCTACGCTAGGGACATCCAGGTTAATCAAAAGCACAGTCACAGTGTCCAATTTCAGTGCTTAAAGGCAATGAAAAACTGAGCAATGTTGTTAAACCCTTTTTCACTTTCAGACATGAGAATGAAGTGCAATATCTGACATTCCATGCTAAGGCACAAATATATTTTAAAAAAAAATTAAAAACAAGACCAAATAAGAACAGACTAGATTCTATCACTGTAATGAAAAGGACTATAATTAAAATTACCTGCACCACAGAAACAGAAGGATGTAGCTCATTGCACTCTGTCTTGTTTTTACAGCTACTAGCCCAAATAGAGTAGGTCTGAAAGATATATTAAAAAAAAAAAAAAAATCGGTCTGTGTAGCAATTGTACGTAACATTTAAAAATGAAACAAGAGTATGATATTTTGAGTTGCTTTAGTGGTAATTTGTTCACTAAGATGTGGGACACTAGTAAAAAAAACCCCTACATTTGGCTTAGTTTTGTGTCTCTCAAATTCTTTGCAACTGGTGAATACTATACTTATTCATACAATTTTTTTCATCACAAATAAAGAAGCAATCAAGGGTGGAGATCAGAGCTGCATTATCTACCATTTTATTTTTATGATCCAATTTTCTTGTAACCTTTGCAATTAACCAAAGAGTGATGATGTTTTCATCTACAGTTGACTGAACAGAAAAATATTTTAATGAGTAGATAGGTAGGCCTGTACAGAAAAACACAGCTGAAATATCTCCAGATCAAGATTTCATTTCTTAAAGTATTTTCTAACCAAGAACTTCAGAAAACTTATTTAAATATTTACAAACCTGATTATACTAGGTTATAGTGGGTACGTACCAAAAAGGAGACAACTGAAATAAATAATAAAACATTTGAAACTCTGTTGGAGAAAAGAGGATCTCCTTTTCCTTCTGATATCATCTGACGTTTCTGCAATGCCAGATAAATAAAAGCAAACAGCATCCCATGAAAAACCACCTGTAAAAGACAAACAGAATGCAAAGAGTATTTCATGGCCTTTACAAGTACTTCAGGTACAAACACTTAATAGAAATGCTACAAGATAAACTATTTTTAAAGCTACATTTCAAAAGGTCCTTTCCCAGATTTACTGAAGCAAACAAAAACAGACTTTCTACACTAGGTAGTCATAAACTGCATTTTTAACTACAAAAACTACAAACTACAAAAAAAACAACTTTTACTAATGCTTCAGAGAGCATTAAAGACAAGACAATGCTTGTCAAGTCTTGACAAAGCTTGTCAAGAAGCTTTCAAGTACCTACTATCCTCTCTGCAATCGGTGCCAACACTGAAAAAGGTTTTCTCTGGGGAAAAACCACAAGTCTCTGGCTTTCTCCCAAGCTGGCAGGTGAAAACATTCAAGAAGCAGGACAAGTGCTTCCCTTTCTCACAGACACAATTCTTCAAGAGTGTTCTGCGATCTTACGCCAAGTTCTCATTAGCTGTCAGCACGAGGCTGTTTCAGGCCCATGTGGTGCTTCTCTTCTGTGTTTATTTTAAGCTTTCCTCTGTCCACAGCAACAAGGCTCCAAGTCCAAAACAGCACGTGCTGCTGCTGGGGGCAGCCCAGGGTGTGACAACAGTGTGCTCCCCAAATTCCAGCTACTGAAGAGCCCCAGAGGGAAAAGCATGCGAGTGATCCCATTAAGTGTAAGTTTAGCAGATAAATGCTCCCATCTTAGAAACTGCACTTGCCTTTATCAAGAAAGCAAAAGAAAAAAACCCGAATGTCTCCCTGTTCTATTCCCCCACACTGTAGGGTCAGTAACTGGGAAAAAAAGCACTTTCTCCCTGGAAAACCATTAAAAAGTATGTGCAAGAATAGTCTGGTTTGGGCATCTAGACCCTGATTTTAATGCTATCTTAAAAGAAATATATCCTTAATTGACACAACTTGCAAAAAGTATTACTAAGGAAGCTACTACAACAGCCTAAAGTGCTACAGGTGTTAAATTTTCACAGTAAAATTTCTGAGATAAGACAAATCTAGGACACTTTATGACTTTTTTTTTTTAAATCCAGAAGCAAATAAATCAACTTCCTTTTGCAACTTCTTTTAAGCAAGGCTTTGACAGACATTTGCAGAACTAAGATGAATGCAGCTTAGTCTTTTATTAAACACTGGGGCAAACTCCTGTTTTCTCTGGAGGAAAGGAAAACCACCCTCCCTCCCCTCCCCCCCATTTAAAAAATACACTTAAAAGACCAGTATAAATTTATGCAAATGTTACATACATAGCGATCCAGCTTCCACCTAAACCACCATTCATAGACATTCCCATTCAGTTCAAAGCACTTGGACAATGGCCAAAATGAAAATATCTTCTCAAATGTACCCTGTAAAAGATAAACATGGCAAAAGCTTTACCTTGGATGTCAACTGTATTTACTAAATTTAAATCAATACGCCGTCTTTAATATTATTCCATCCCTATTTCAATGGCTACGTGGCATTAGCAAAATAACAGGGTTCCTCAGAAGTCTTTCCACACAAAAAAAAAAAAAGGAAAAAAGAAAACAAAAAAACTTCTTCACACGAGAGAGGGTTTCAGTTTTGCCTCCTACAAAGGTATTGGCACATCTTTCATTTTGTACTGCTGACTTAAAGGGAGAGATCCACTGATAGGCTGTGATACCAAACACACACTCTACAGACGACTACAGTTCAACAGGCTTAAAACCAGTGAGGGCTTAAAACCACACAAACTCCCCTGTAAGATCCTAGAGTGACAAACTCTGCCCTGATTTCTGTCAGCTGTACTGACTGCATGCAGTAAGTCCCTAATTTAGCCTGTGAACCAGGCTTTTGATGTGTGTCTCAGAGACACCATATCACCATACATATCACCATATGCTGCCAAATTTCAGGAACTTTAAACACATTAAAAAACCCCACCCCAAAACCAAAGCATAGACCTTTGTATTTATTACATTTGTAGTAGTAATAGTAGTACACAGAAAACGTGTCAAGATAACAAACCAATGAGTAAGATACAGAATTGAGGTTTTTTCCAGAATCCAAACCAATTCAAATACGAAAAGAAACCAAAAGGTTCTTTTTTCTTTTTTTTTTTTGATTCTGTATTTATGATACTGGAGCAAATATACAAGTTATGAGCACATTAAAAAGTAGAGACAGGCAACAATATACTCTAAGGTCATTAATAGTCAAGATTTACAAACCTGAGAATATGACAGAAAATATATACATGTCAGTAAGCAAATCAGTTTCAGCAGTAAACCAAAGTGCCATAGGCAGTTCCCTGAGGAAGAAATAAATTAATCATTATACTGTCATTAATTTTTCAATAGCAAAACCCAGGACACATTAAATAATAATTGCCAATTATTTAGTGTAGCTGTGCTTTGTAATAGATCCATTCATAAATAAATGTTTAAATATTACCAGCAATATTTTATCGCTATTTACATTTAAATTTTACTTTAACCAATTAAAATAAATATTCACAGCAATTAACAACCTATTAATCCTAAATTGAGCCTCATGTCTAAGACAGGGTCAACATACATACAGAAAGATGAGAATTTAGGTGTTCAAACAGAAACTGTATTTTAAAACCTCTGCTTTCCCAAACACTCTGCACAGGCAGTCCTTACTCTAGGTGAATGTAAATAAATAAATACATAAAAATGCCCAACAGCTTTTGTCATGTGAAACAAATAGAGAAAATATTATTAAACTTTGGGGTACTGGTTGTACTCCAAAGCTCAACTGCAGGTTATTAAGGACAAGTATCTTGTTAAAAGAAGCCTGAGAAACTACTCAAAGCTGTCGACTGATATTAAGCTCTACCTAAGCCTCAACACTGCAACAGAGATTATCTCCCTCTCCGGCCATATAAATTGGCTTTAAACAGGGACATAAACAACTGAAGGCTGACATTGAAAGATTTTCTAGTTTCACAGTACACTATTGCTCTGAAGTACACACAAATAATTTCTCTGTTTCTGGAACAGAAGTGCCTTTGTATTAAAAAAAACTAAAATTGAAGCTATTTGCCTTTGAGATACCATGTAAAACTACTTTTAAGTGTATTTTTGCAGCATCTATTCCTAGTACAGATTTGATATAATTCATTGTCGTATCTGCAGAATATCAAATGGAGATACTCCTCCATCCATAGGGAAAGAGGATTAAAGACTTTTAAGGTTGTAGTTCTAATTTAGGTGAATTAAATAATAAGCATTTATGACATAATGACAGCTTTTTCAATGAGTAGCAACGCATAAAGTAAACTGAGATTTCACTTAAATTTTTGTTTAAAATATTTGTATCACAAGACCTACCGCTGATAGCTGACTTAATCTAAGATACTAAGATTACAAACCCCATGTTCGTATTTGGCCAGACATGGCAGAACTGGTGCTCAAGATGAATGAGACACATTGGCAAAGCAGAACAGGAAAGTCTAAACACTCCCTGTTCACATTAGCGAACCTATTAGTACCTATTAGCCCACAACAGACACAGTCTCAGCAAGCATAGACAGTGCAAACTATGGTTTTAATTTGCATTCAGTAATATTTCAATTCTTGATAAAACACATTACTGATGATCAAAACCTATTAAAAAGTATTCTAATGTGACTGCAGCCAGAGGCAGAGTTTAGTTATCACCTGTTAACTTTTTCAAGTCACATAATTCATCTCTGACAAACTGTATTTCTGTGAACAGCTGTGCTGTGCTGCAAAGAGACTGAGATCTACTAACAATGCCATTTTCTCTATGATTATCATTGTAGTAACATGCAAATGTTTTATAGCAGAAAGAAAAGAAAAAAATCTTACCATTTGCTTTCTTCTGGACAATCTGAGGCCATATAGCTAAGGTGGCATAAATGATCATAAACCAAACAGTGACTAATGGCACAAAGTAGTAGAACTGGTAAGGTCGGTCCATCACTATGCACAGTACCACAACCAAGAAATTGAGACGAAATAAAACCTGAAGGGTGTCAGAGAAGAGAAGATATATAAACTGGGAGGCAAAGTGAGAGATGTGGGAGACATGCTTCTTTAGCACTGTACAAAAATATCTACGTATTTACATCTCACAGGGTGATTATATTTCAGTGGAAATATGGGCAAGTATCTCAGGGAAGATCAAAAATGCAATGTAAGACTGCAGGCTGATTATGTGGTTCTGGACCTGTCCTACACTGGCCTGCTTGGGTAGAGATTGCAATGAAAATAAGGTTAACCAGACCTGACTATTTCCCAGGCTGAGGACCAACTATTCCAGTTGCTGGATGCTGTTAATGTCTCTGTTTTCACTCCCACAGCTACCTGGGCTAGCTCAGTTAAAGCGAGGTAATGCCATTACCAGCACCGCAATTAGGCTGTAGACATACATTTAATAAGCACAATGACCTGAGTCACATGACAATGTAACACTTAACAGCAATAAAAGACACATACTAAAAAAAAAATAAATGTAAACTGCTACAGTACATGCTGCAAAAACGGGGAGGAAAGCCACGAAACCAGGTATGTTTCCCAGTAATGTTATGGCGTGAAAATTAGTTTTCTTTAGTAATAAATGTAGGCTCCAATACACCATCTTTGGAAGCCTGCCTGGATCATTACTTATATATTAATCTATATTGTAAATTGATACTGCAATGGAACCTCCATTGCTATTAATTAGAAAATATTTGTCTTGATATTTTAGAGTGTACATAATTACATTTTCTACATTGTAAGTACCATTTATACGATTTAGGTTTGTATTAGATAAACACTACTGACTAAACAGATCAGATTACACAGACACAACAGCCATTTTTACTGTGCAAACCTTGTTTAAGTGATCTGATATCACATAATTTAGAGAGGATGGATATATTATGGATATTTTGCTATCTGAACAAATTTCTTTATAAAAACAGTAAGTAGATATTCTTACCTGACACACTCTGTATACACCAAAGTCCCCTTTTATCCAAAAATATGAGAAGTGCCCATAACCTGTTTGGAACAGATACGCAGCAACCAGAACTCGAATGTGCATGTACACAGGCAAAAACTGTTGAGAAAAATAAAGTACCTTTTCTTAATGGCCCCATAAATGCTTTTGGATTTCCTTTCCCCGCCTCTATTTTATGATTTTTCGGCATTGTAGTAAATCAGATTTAACTAAGGAAAGAAACCCTATGGTACCTTTCCCTGTTTCTTACTATGGTCTTGTGGTGCTCTAACCTCTTTGATGTTAAAATTAATTTCTCCTATTTATTGCTCTATACTTTCCATATTCTAACTACCAGTTAAGAAAGACTTAAGAAGGGTTCCTTGAAAGCTCACCTTCAGCAGTTTCAATTCAGAACATAAAAAAGAATCTTGCTAGCAATTAAAAATAAATTAATGTAATATTCTACATAGAGGAAATAAGTACATTTTTTCACAGGTCAAGTAATGTATATAATGCTTTTATCAATCAAGTCTACACTTGAAATAGAGAGAAAAACTAATTCTCCTTATACCATGTTTAAAACTACAGGAATTCAATTCTAACACACATTAACACTATCTTTCCTTTCAAATAACATACCCAAATTGCACTCCCAGTAGAAAAAAAAAATAAATTTCAAATCACTTACAGTGCTTGCTCCAGAGATATGATAAATCAAAATAACAAGTTGCATCCAGCCCTTCCATTCATCAGTCTGTTCTCTATTTAACACTTTAGTCTAATGCAAAACAAAACAAGAGTGTTGCTATTCCAAAAAGAACAAGGAACACGTACAAAATGAGGAGAAAAGTTCAAAGCAATAAACCGCCTAATAAGTAAATGGGTCTCAACTGTAAAAATTTTCTGCCTAGTGGAAACACGTCTACCAGATCTTAACATAACCTACACTCTTTTATACCTGAGCTCTGCTTACTTCCAATTTGACTGTGTGAGAACAGCTAAAGTGCTCACAGACATATGGTTTCAAAAAGCTTTTGCATCCAATTCCATACAAACACTATATTGGTTGCAAAGGCATTTTTACAGATGAGTTATACTGGCTTTGAAAAATTAACTTTCAATATTTAACAATTGGTTATTTACACACAAATTAGGAAACAACATTATAAGCTGGATGTCAATGTGAACATTACCTCTTTGGTATTTTCAGTATAAAATACCCCCAAAACCAAGATATAGACGATTGGTATGAAGAAAGATGAATGTGTGTAAAATTTATTTTCCTTCATGAAAAGATTTGCTCTGTCACACAGATAAAAATAGGTCATGATTAGACCAAGTTTGCAAAAGCAGTGTAAAAGCAACTCTAAAGTAGAAACGTTAGGCGTGCTGATGGAAGGTTTCTTCTCCTCTCCGCTTTCCAAATCAGTGCATGATTTGTTCTTCCGATAATTATTCCGATGAATTAAACTGATAATTAAATATCCAATAATGGACAAAGTAAAAAAACAGAAAGCCATCTTCTGTATCAGAGTGAGAGGAGGCTGAGGCTGGCAGCAGGAGCCATCAATGGGCTTCATTATCTTATTGCAGTAGACATTCATAAGAATCATTGCATTCTGTCAAAAAAATAAGCAGTTTTGTTAATTAGACTCGAATAAAAAAGTTAATATATAATAAGAAATTTTTTTCAAGATCATGCACTGACATAAAACGTGCAATTCTCCCTTATCATTACAAAGATAAAATGTCACAGTTCTGCCATATACCCACTTGCATTCAACAGTCCAGTCAAAATACCTCTTCCAAACAAAAAATGCTTGAGCTTCTAGAGGTAAGCAAAAACTCCTAATCTTAGAAGAGAAGTGTTTGCTCTACTGGCTGTAAGAAGAGCTATAAAGAGCTAAATGGACTGTAAATGAAAAACTGCTCACAAACTTGGGTCCTAAAGGGGCACAGTAATGCAAGTCTCTAAAACACGACAATGAGATTGAAACCTGTGGTGAGAGGATATTTAGTCTGTCAAGTACTTTAAAGCAACTGAAACCTGCAAAGGAGCAGAACCAAAAGTGACACAAGAGAGCTCTTTCACAAGAAGAGCAGACTGACAACACTCGGAGAGGCTCACTTCATGCATATATGTACTGGTAAGTTAAAGAGAAGAAATAAAGTCACAGGCACTCCATGCAACCAGGAAGGCGTATATTGTGTGTTTTCTTATCTTCTTCATCCTCCTTACCAACCAAAATTTTCTGGACAGACAGGTAAAAATTTAAGACTCATTTCTTAGCGCTGCTTTACAAGTCATTATCACCTTAACTTATTTTTGCACATGAAGACACAAAGTTTGCACTCAGAATCTAAAAGATCTAGTGGATTAACAGCTATTTTAAAATAGCTACACACTAATGTGCTTTTTAAAACTCCTGTAAAACTGCACTCCTGTAAAACTACTGGGATTTTCTGAACAAAATCTGATGAATGCAGTCCTTGTTACATTTATACATTGCCACTGAAGAACATTCACTTCAAATCTTGTTTTACTATTATTACTTTTTAATGCTGACCAGTGATAAAAACACTTACTGTATCTCTGCTTGATTCAGGGAGATGCAGGCCATCTGCAGACTTCATGATAGTTTCTTGTGCTATCAATTTTGATACACTGAACACTTTAACTTTAGCTTTTGAATTTCGGGAGCTGCTGTTTAGAATACGAACAGCTGCTTCATTATAAGCATCTATTTTCTCATTAGTGATCATTTTCCGACTTTCACTCAGCATATCTTCATAAACAGGATCTGAATTTCAAAGAACAACGAATGAGTACATTAATCTTCAGCTTGTCAAAGACATTTGCTTAGGTCAAGTTGTACAGGCTACTTTCATTTAGGTGGTTACAATTGTTTATAATAATAATAATAATAATAATAATGGCCAGTCTTCGCGAACGAAGATCTGGGGAAAGGTCTTTTACCTTTCCAGCCTGCGCAATGGATTTTTTAGGTGAGACACAGCCTGCGCTGAACTGAGCCCACCCTTTAATCCTAAGGTTCATCTGCCGGGGCCAAGCAAGCTTGGACAATGGCAGTGAGGTCCTCAGGATGTAGGTTTGTTTAGAGTGACCTTCTCATAGATGGATGGCCACACAGGGCTAACGGGCTCCATCTGCCCGGGAGACCGAGGAATCGAACCCGGGTCGCAGCAGTGAGAGTCCTGCATGCTAACCACTAGGCCACCAGGGGTCTCACAATTGTTTAATGGTACAAAAAATGTACAGCAAGGAATAAATGACTGCTACAGTTACTAGAGTTGTTTATGATTAAATGTTCTTATCACCATTCCCTAGTCATGCATATATATTTACAGATTAGAAAGCTCTGGTCAGACATGAATGCCTGTTTAATTTCCCCAAACCTACAAAAGGCATATAATGTTGGAGTGCAGAGCTGCTTATTCCTTCTCTCAGTAATGGAATCCCCCATGATAAGTCTCCCAAGGAAAGAGGACAGTAGACAAGCAGCAGAATAGACATACAGAAAAAAAAATAAAAAACTCTCCCAAATCCTCTAGTTTCTGTGGAAAAAAAAAGCTTCTCATTTCTCTAAGTCACACTCTATAAGCATATTCCACTTGCTTCTGTTGATTCCAGTTTGATAGCAGAATCTCAGCTTTACAGAAAAATGGACAACTTAATTGCCTACAGGTTTCAGAAATTATGTAAAGCTTAACACCAAAGCTATACAGGATTCTAGATCAAAAGGTCAGCTGGAGATCAATAAGTTGCTGTGAAAAGCTGCTGATGTGACACACCCTATGAGATGCAAGTTGATTTACTTTAGCTCATGCCTACTTTTGGACAATGTCTAGACAACTCTGTGTACAGGTTGCTTCTCCTCTCACTTGTTTCATTAAAGAGCTCACAGATTACTCAAATGGACTAGATCTTTAGCAACAGAATGGTGGGACATGTCTGACAGCTAATTGCATCTGTTATAAACACAGTTTTGAAAGGAATGCAGGAAGATTCATTTGTTGATTCAGATTTACCTCTAGAACCATCTTTGATAGGAACTTGGATGTGACTGTAAGGGTACAACTGGGTAAATTGCTATCATGGCTCAAAATGTGCCTACTTTTCTAACTGAGGTGATAATATAAAATGCTGTGCTCTGTGGTGGAGAAACCAGGAGCACATTCTCACTAGGAGATCATTGTTCAGTGTCAGGGATATAATTTAGTTTTATTGAAGAAAAGCAAAAGAATGTAAGCTTTGCGCCATGATAAAAATTTCACTGACTTATTGTGAACCACGATTTCTGATCTCAGTGCACAGAAGCAAGTTTCATTCTACACACCTACATTCTCTGTATTCTCAAGAGCATGTCTATTCATTCTAGACACACATAGAGGATGCACCTGTTGAACCTCTCCTATTATTAATGTAATTTGAAAATTTAATAGAACAAAATCACAGGAATACTGCTATTTCATTTGCTTGTGTTCTTGACTCCCAGGATGCATGTACGGAGCACAGCACAGAGAGAACAGACCTGGCACATTGAGTCTGAGAGTAAGCTAACAGAGAATTAAGAGTTCATAAGGCAAAAGATCTTCCTGAGAGAGCTTTGGAATCTCCATCACTAGTAGCAGTTAGTTAGGCATCAGCTAGTTAAGACTGCAAGAAAAGCCAGACTGAAATTTAACCAACACCCTTTTAAATCTGCAAGTAAGCAGTATGGACTAACTTTTCCATATCCTACAAGATAATGATTCAACAGACAGTGACGGTACAAATTGTTACCTACTGTTCACTACTTTACCTTGTAAGACCCAGTAAACATCACTACTTTTTGCTAATTTTTCCAAAAGAGGTGCAATTGAAGTGATATTGATTTTATATTGTGCAAGGGCTTCGTTGCTGCCATTGTGAATCTTGATAGACCACTGAAGAAATAAAGAAATAGATTGAGAACCTGTATGTCTGAAGACCCTTAATTCACCGATTCCCTTGCTCTGTTAGTAGCTATTTTTCATTATTTCTATATAGCTAGATTTCCTTAGTTTTCTATTCAAAAGTGCTAAAAAATTTCTTTCGGACCAAGCAGGTAATTACATTCAAACAGATCATTTAAATGCAGAGTATATAACATTCGACTTAGGTACATTTGACTTTTCATAAATTAAATTACACAAGATGTTTTAATTCAAAGTCTCCTGACTTTAATCAACAATGAAGTAGCAAAGCCAGTCTCATTCTCTAAAAAGCATGTCCAATTTGGTCAATTCTACTCCAGGAAAACTGACCACAGCAAGAGATGCGTGCAAACAAAACTTGAAGGTGGTATCGAGTTCCAACATTTCCATCTGCTTTGCAGATACCCACAGAGAAAAAAAAAAAAAAGAAAAAGAGCCATTTTAATTTGCGGTTTAATCTTCTAAATGAAATGACTGGGAGAATGATATAGCCACACTAGAATTTCTCCTAACTTCTGAAAAGAATTTCCCACATTGTAGAAAAAATGGATTTAGCATTTTTTTTAAGTATTACTGTATCTATACTAATTTAGTAAAAAAATGGAAAAAAACCCCAAAACAATTAGCCTGAATGTAGTAAACTCATAGTTATTTCTAAATATCTACACAAAAATTTTGATGTAAGCCACCGATTAATGCACTTCCTCAGAATATTACTGAATATAAATTAATACTTCATGAAACAAAATAACATGCGCTGCTCTGAGAGCTCACACACTGAAAAAAAAAAAAAGGCAGTTTCTTTCTCCCAGTAGCTAAATCTTTACTTGTGATTCACCTATAGTATTTAACAGACAGTTAAAACAGCATATTCCATTCAACAGGAAGTCAGGAATTAAGAAGCAGGGCACTATAGTGACATTCTCTGAGTAGCTCCTTTTCCCAAAATAAGCAAGCAACTGAGTTTTGTACGAGCTGGAGTTTCTCCAGCTTGTAAGACATTACTTCTATTTATAAACTGTCACGCAGTTGACATCTTAAGACAGACATGTCCAGGCCAAAGCAGCATGACCAAACTGAGAGCTAAGTTAAAAGATAAAAGGAAGTTTCAAAATGCTGACAAGTCCAAGAGTACACACCAGTTTAATCTAGTGGCAGGTTACCACACCAGCATCAGCTGTGAGGAGATTGCTGATGCATCTGGTTTTTGAACCTTTTATTTTTTCGCAAGATCCTTAAAATAGGGGATGTTTATCTTTGTCCCACTCTAGATATCACTATTAATGTTTTGTGTAAATATACTGGTGTTAAGAAGAGCTGAGCTTCACTTGCATATTGTTAGTTTGTATCTCCTGCTGTCCACAAAGGACAAGCAGCAATGGCTAATGTTTTACATATGAGTAAAGGACATTATTTAGCTAAGAGTCCTGTAGCTTTGCAACCTGACCTTCTGCATGCCAGAACACTATCCATATATAATGGCATTTTCTGTGTGAAATACAATGACTCATGCTAGTAATACATGCTACATTTTCTCAGACTGAGAAGAGATATTCTAGGCTTACTGTGAATCCTAGAGCTCAAATATTTATGTGAATCCTAAAAAAGATGGGAATTTAGGCATTCACCTAAAGGCAAAAGAGAATTCCTCATCCCTCAGGAAATGTGTGGAGGTCTCCATACACACATGACATTCCCTTAAAATTGAGGGAATTCACCCTTAGATTGGCATGTCCAGAAGCTTCCAGACTGGTAGAATGCCTGAAGTGTCCCTAAACAAAACTTTTTTCAAAGGATTTTATTTATAATGGAACACATTTTCCCCTCTTTACCTTTCAGCTGGTATGAAAATATAATAGCTAATCCCTTTCAAATTGCAATTCCCAAAAATTTGGAAGTAAGGGATACCAAACATGGAAATAATGAGACGGGCACTTGTTCAACTCTTGATTCCCAGTACCAGCGAACTACTAGAATAGAATATTTAGGAGGGGCTGTTAAATTCCATCTCTTGAAGTTTTAAAGAATTGATTGACTATTGTAAAGTGCAACACAAGTATAACTGATACTGCCTTGTGGCAAACTGATGGGTTAGGAGACCTCTTCTGGTCCTTGTCAGCCTTGTTTTCTGTGACACTGCAGCACACAGCAGTCGTGAAAACTTCCAGTGGAAGAAGATTCAGGAACCGCAATCTCTTTGGTTGTTGAATTATTCTTTTTACCCACATAAATCTAAAGGAAATATGTGTGTTCAAAAAGACCATTCCAAATTGGACCATGCTCAAAAGCTGTATTTTGTGACTGAAAACAGTTAATTAAAAATGCATCTTAGTTAGTATGCAGGTACTTTCATTTAAAATTTTAAATTAATAATCTGCTTTTAATTAAAGCTTCTTTATTAGCTAGGTTAAAGCTAATCAATGCTTATCAACCAGTATTGCTGACAAAAGCAAGTACTGTACCTCACACAGCTACAATAAAATACACCTGTAACAGCAAATTCACTGAGTAGACATTTTATTACAAATTGGGTTTAACAACTTAATCTTGTAACCAACTTCAGAGCATTAATGTTATCCTACAAGAACTTCCTTCTTTACTAAAATGCCCCACATGTGTCTAACTTACCGTGGCAGCTCCTACTACAATTATATGAGGTTTTGCCACAGAACCCTAAGACACAAAAGTAAAGAGGAATTAGTTTTAAAATATTCACAAATTATACCTATTATGACAATTCATATCTTAATTAACTGTGACTCACTTGTCCATCAGCTAATGGTTACAAAAGAGTAGACTGCAGACATATTACAGAGAACATCAACTTGTGATATACCTGAATTTTCACAAAATAGCATCTGCAAAAGCGTGAAGTATCAATAAGCACCTACAATCATTATTAATTTAGTAGTGTATTTCTCTTTAAAAGCTATTTAAACTTCTTCTCCTAAGGTCAAGTAATCTGTAGATTGCACTATTGAAGTACTTTTTATCTCAGTCTTTCAGCATTGTCAAACATCTGTTGTATGACTGAGGTAACCAGTTGTTGCCCCAGAGGTCTGACAGTTCTATCCAGAAAAAGGACCAGCACATGTAGTCAAACAGAAGAGCAGAAGGAAACAGTCCTGACCACCACAGTATGAGTTCTGCTCTGCACAGCAAGGGCTTAGCATCTCTCATTTTTTTGTAGTAACCATAGAAAAAGAAAACCAAATGATAACTTCAACTATCCTGATGGAAGGTGTTGTGCAAGAATGACCTATAGGGTAGCAAAAGAACCATTCAGGGCTACTACTGATAATAACTCCAGGCTATTTAAAGGTTAAGAATGGAAAAAAGAAAAAGAATTTAGCTGCCAATCTGCAAACATATTACTTGTTATCAGAATTACATACAAAATAACATGACAACCTGCATCATAATTGAAACATCTAAAATTAATAGTATGCTAATTGAGGGAAATATTCAAAACAAATAAAATCAAGAAAACCTTGACTTTGCAGGTTACCTTTGTCCTTCAGTCTGAAACACTCAAATTAACATAAAGATATGTTAATCATCATATATCTCAAGTTGGAATGGACCAAAGGATTGAAATATTTGGTCACATTAAAGTGGAGCTATTGCAGACACAGAGGAATTGAAACACCAGATCAGAGTGAAATCCTTTCAGCTTTTAATAGGGTGAATTAACCCGCTCCTAGGAAGTAGGGTTTTTCTGGTTTATTTTGGGTTTTTTTTGGTCCAAGTGAGGTCATCCTTTGGAGATCAGAAGATACCCAGAAACATATAAGGTAGTAAACATCCCCTTTTCACTACTTTGACTTCAAATTTCAGATCTCTTAAGACAAACCTCAGTCCACGATTTGATACGTTGCCTCATAGAGCCATTAACTTCTGGATACCATAGAAAATCCTGTAAGATAAAGGCAGAGTTACTCTGTAAGTTAAAAAGCAATCAGTAGACTAAAAACAAAAAATTCAAAAAATCAGACTAATTGTCATCAACTCAACTGTAAAGGAAAACCATTCAGCTCCAAGTGAGATTTCCCTTATAGTTAGTATGAAAAGCCTGACACCTGGGTCTGGTGTGGAAAACAGAAAGCAAAGGCAAAAAAAGGCAAAAAAAGCCAGCACTCCCACAAAACTTCTCCCTCATAAAAAACCCCCAAATTTTCATTTGTGGTTCAGGAGTTGGGATTTCACCAAGAAGGTAATTTTTTAACATTTGCCAAATTGGATGTCCTTGGGTTTCCTATGTGATCAGGGATAAATCTAAGGTCACATCTATAACTTATTCATTAAAACTTGCTTTTTGTTCAATTTTCCACATTTTTACCAGCAGATTTTCTTTGCTCCAGAGCATAACATAATTGATAGCATGAAATCATAATTTTCAAACAAAAATAAAACCTAACAATTTACCTTACAACTTCAAAAATTATCAGCTGTTTAAATCTAACAGTGCCATGGCTATTAAACACATTACCTACCGGCATTCTTTCAGATGCCAGGAGTAGTGCTCAACCTTCTAGAAGTCAGTCTAGACTTTGGCTAGTACTATTATGTCTCCCAGGCAAAGCCATGACTTCCTAGCATCTAGTTACTCCTCAGGTGCAGCACTATCGAATGGTCTAAAAATACATATTAAAGTGAAATGGCAAGGATTACATATGCAGAAACTATTGTGAGAAAAGTTAGAATGCAGAATGCAGAAACATTACCAGCAGAGAGGAAGTCCTTATCTTCCACTTGCACAGACCTAAAGATTTTGGTACTTCACTTGAGTACTGTCAATTCATTATTTGGCAATAATGTTAACAACCATACAGTCCTCTGCTGAAGGACAGAAGGTCACTCTGATGACTAGAAAGGGCAAAATTAAACTCTCCACTTGTTCCCAGTAATTTTCTCTTTTGTTGGTCAAGTATTTTCCACATTTAGATTATTGGGTCACAGCCATTCTGAATGTGGAAATTCAGCTACCATACCAATAATGCCAAGAACAATACTGCATCAAAACAAGGAAGCAGCAGATTCCAAACATATTCTTAACTATCCAGACATCTCCTAAAAGCCCAGACCTGCCATCTAAAATCTTGGTTGTTAGGCACCTACCAAGGTTTAAGGAGTTTTGAAGATGTAATCCTGTGTCAGGTTAGGCCAACGCAAATCACACTGCACTGGCCCATTTGTCCTGCCTTGAGTTCTGTCCTGCCTTTTCCAGCATTCAGATAACCATATGATGAGCCACATCAGACCTGATCAAAAAGGAATCCTACAAGGTAACTTTTTGGCTGAATTGACTCCTAAAACAGCCCACTCCACAGCTATATCAGGAACAGTTACAGCACAAACACAGGAACATACTGTGAAGGGAAACAGACTGGAACAGCACAGGGTTGAATTGCCATGGCCTTACACCCTAAAATGTTATTCTATACCCTAAATCTTAACCATGTACACAAACAGGTACTGAAAACTCACTTGCGCACAACTCAGCAAATACACTGGTTCTTTGGTTTTCGTGAATAGAGAATGAGTTGTCTCCAAGCCATAAACAAATACATGACTAGCAGAATCCCTGCACTGCTGACAGCTGTCATGGGAAGCAAAGAAAGCTATTGAGGACAGCCTTTCCATTGCCAGGGCAGAGGAGAACAGAGTCCTTCAGAAAACCTACCCTCAAGCATTTTGTTTGTTTTCTTTTTTTAAGTATCCACATTATAATCAACATTGTGTTTATTTCTTCATGCAAAAACAGTGGAAGGAATACTTGTTGGGATAGCATAGAAAGCTCAACAGCAATTACAATTACCAATCCAAGGAAGTTGGCCCCACATACATATTCTTACAGCAGTGAAAGAGTAAACTTCCTGGCAAAAGCTATTCTTGGGAAGGCCAAATTATAAGATCTGACAAAAAGAAAAATTATACACAATTCCAGAGTTTATGCCCAAAACTAACCCAGAATACAAGTATTCAATGCCAAAGTCTCTCAAAATACAGTATATGAAGATACACTCTGAAATATCTGTGAAATACTTATAAAGAACGTTGACGGTCTAAACCTTCTTTTAATTTTCCAGCTCTGACTGCAATTTCATTTACATTGTATGAAATAATAACGTGCTTATGGCTTGCAATTTAATGCTAGATAAAAACTTACCACTTTAATTGAAGCAGATTTATCTTCAAATGGGATATTTCCATGCTGTCAAAAAACCCCAAAACAATAAAAACGAAGTAAGAAAAACTTTCAGAATGAAAACAAAATATTTACATTCCTATGCTAACTTGCTCTCACACAAAAGTTTATCTTCAGTGGAAAGGATTTTTCTTGTATAAACTTGTCACTGTACTCATACAAAATGTTGATGTTACTTTCTTGATAAAACAACCTACTCAAATAAACGATTATTCTTCCTGGAAGAAATCTAGCCAACAAAGTCTGAAATGCTTTCTGTTCACTCTGTTACAAAAGTATCAAATATTTTTCTAAATTTAGCCTGCCAACACAAGAAAAACTTAAGACCTTTTCCCTCTTTCTTTTCTTACACTGCCTTTCCCCAGCCTTCCTTTTCATCTGCCCATCTCCTTTGCACAAAACAACCAACACAGTTTTAATTAAAAAATAAAAGAAAATAATATTAGGCAGAAATAAAATCTGGAACACATTATTAAATTTGCTGAGTGAAACTGTAAGAAATCAGAAAGGAAGGACTCAGATATGCATACACAATCCTCCTTTAAAATATACTAAATACAGAATTAGTTTCAATCATGGTCCAAAAGAACAAGTTTACTTCTCTTCCACAAACTGAGATCCTGATTTCAATAACACTTGACAAATAATACTTTTGACTCAAAATCAATTATAGCACTCTATCATCTCAGCATCACTTTTGGGAAGCAACTGTGACCTAACCAACTGACTAGGAAAACCTGGGTTCTTGGATCAATCAAGCATCTTGTTTTGACAAGTGAAAGCAGCTTCATGCTGTGTGCTGGACAAGCCACCAGCCTGAACTTCTAAATGACAGAATTACTAAATAATTGACAAATCTGATGCACTGTTGAAAGTGAAATGCGTCTTTTCCCTCACATTTGTACATACATCTATGAAACTATGGGCCTAAGAAGTACAATATAGCAAAAGAAATCAGTATTCTGTTCAACAAATGATAAAGCTAAATCCTTCCTTACTGTTTCCCCCCAGCAAGCTGCTGTTTACATTCTTTACCTTATAAAATTCAGACAGCTCTTCATCAGGGATCAAAAAGAAGGTAAGACCAGAAGCTATTTTAATTTCAGCTTCAAGTTAAACCTGGAAATCTGTCATTGCCCCATGGATTTGTATGAACAGATTAGATCAGCAATTTAACTGACATTTTAAATGACAAATTATAAGACATGAACTACTACTATTTAAAAACACACAAAGGAACAATCATTTTCTCATCAAGAAATCAAATATGAAACGTAAAGTTGCTATGGGACAGACTGCTGCAAGCTTTCTCTTGAGCTTCCTAGTTCCCTTCTCAGATTTACAATCATCTCATCTGTATCCAAACAATTATTTTGGTCTAATCTTGTTATTCTTCAAAAGATCTTTTTGCGCTTCCCTTCCTGAGGGCTAGGTCAGCAAACAATATCATTTCTTGCTTTTCTGAAGTTTGGAAAAGAGTTATAAGGTAAATTGGGAAGAAACAAAAAAATCATCAAAATAAAATATCTCACCTTATTTCCCTCTTCTTTGACTTGAGGATTTATGAGTTTTATAAATGAATAGAACAACTGTCGAATTCTAGAATCTCCTATGAACACAATATGTTTGTCTATGAGGCAATTTTTTGCTTCACTGTAAAACAAATCAGCAACATTCATGTTACAGGAAATTTATATGTCAGAAAAAAAGTATTTTGAAAATCTACAGAGCAATATAGATAACTAAGGTATGATAAATCTTTTTCTAAACATGCTGAATCAATAAAAACTTTAGTGCAATTTGCACAGAAATGAAAATGAATGCGTACGATGTGATTAGGCAAAGAACCAAGCAGGCTTTTCTATTCTGTAGTGCTACAAATACAGTCGTTTCAAACAGTAGTTTCAAAATGGTAATGTACAGCAAAATTCTAAAAAAAAAAAAAAAAAAAGTTCTCTTAGCAGTAGGTGAAAGAAAACAATTAGTAATTTTATTTGGGATATTTTTACTTGCAATTTGACACATAAGGTCAGCATTTTCCCTTTGAGCAATCTGAGAGTGACATGAAGCTATGCAGTCTCATGTGGCTCTCCATAACTCATGCCAGTACCTCTATCACCAATATTTATTTATATTTTTATACAGAAATACAACTATGGTAAGCACTGTAGACACACATATAATGTGCAAGGAAAAGATTTCTTTCTGACATATACTGTATATTTTTGAAAGCCTAGAGAATCAGCTATGAAGTGAACAATAAAAGATACTGCAATTACTACAGCTGCAGTCAAACAACAATGACTCTTCTTTCCATGCAGATGAACAGAAGACATGAGTTTCCTTACCTATTTTTATACTTATGCATCATACAACTGTGAGGTTGCCATACTTTTTCTCCAAGAAATCTCCCACTGGACAGAAGATACTCACATGTATCACCACCTTGAAAATGTTATATTAAGATTAGAATTCAGCTGCATGAAATGTAAAACATAGCTCCACTGCCATTATAAAAAATAACTTGACAATATTCGAAACACAAGAATTGGAACAATCAACCGCAGTAAACATATATAACTTATCATAAAAACATCTTGCACAAGTTTCTGCAAGTTGCCTTCTTGTTTATTATACCGCACTGCTCTGTAAATCACAACTCTCTACCCAAAATATTAGTGATCCCACTTCTGTTAGAAAGATGTTGTGACCTAGAATGGCATTTCCTTTAAAAGATGCCAATTCACTGTGCTATCCACTATCCAGAGTACATCAGAATATGAAAGAATACAATTGTTCAATATAATACTCTTCTACACAGAATCATCATGCACAGCATCTTGTATAGAACATGAATCTCAACACGAGATTGGGAAGAAAGTCTATTACATCTCCCTGCTTAAGATTTAGAACAGGTGGGTTAACCTGCTGGGTTAATATGCAAAAAAACCCCAAAACATTTACACAAGAATTTGCTGATCATTCTGGACTTCAGGTACCTTTTCCACTCATTAAGTTTTACAGTAATTAAGATTAATCACTTGACGGGTGATAATGTTTCAGTCATGTTAAGTTCTTATAAATAAAGTTATGTAATCAGTGACTGTTATCTTCCCAACTCCACATCAGAATCTGCTGCCTTATAACTGAATGCAACAGAACACCATTCACTGCAAGAGAAGTTGCCCTCCAACATTTTTGTCATACTTGGCATTTCCAAGCACTGCCAACCAGGGAAATCGTGGTGAATGAAATGGTAGGGACTTGTGCTGCTTGTGCAGAAACAATGTACCACCGCCCCTACTTGACACTTTCTGTGAAACCTTGACTTCATTAAACTCAACATATTTTGGCTTTCAAGCAACACAGTTTCTCTAATTCTCAAACATGCACACTTATTTTGAGTAAGTTGCATAATAATGAAACTGTCAGGAATAATAAAAAACCAATCTAATCAAAAGAAACAGGAGACATTCTCACTGACAATGAGAATAGGTGACTCAGAGTTATTACTGCTACAAAGTCCTCCACTTTGCAGATGATGAAAACTAGGAGATGTATCAAAGTGATATGAGTGAACCATATAAAAGAATATCTATCACTAATCAGATTCTCTCTGAAATCCATTAACTTGCTGAAAAAGATGCATAAGAAAATAAGAACAATTATTCATGGTCAGACCAATGGTCAGTCTAGCCTGGTATTCTGCTTTCAACAGAGGCCATAAACAGATGCTCAGAGATGAATAAGAAGAAGGTAAGTAAACATTATGATTTTGTCTAATATTCTTCCAACCATGTTTAGTCCAGGGACTTCCTGAACTGGACATGCAGTCCTCAGGTTTTGGCATCCAGAGCATCCTTCTAAAAGAGTTTTCCATACCCACAGCTGATGCTTGAAGAATCACCTGCCTTTATTTTAAATGCAGTTTCTACTACATTTACTTGGCAGTCCCTTGTTCTTCCATGGGAAAAGGCAGTCTGGACTCATGTCTATTATGATCTGTAGACCACTATCAATCCTTCCTCATTTAGGTTTTCAAGACAGGAGAATATCTGTATCTTGAGTTCATGACCCAAGCTTGGTTCCTCAGTACTCCATAATTACCCACAAATTAAACAATCCTCCATCTACAGCATGTTCACTGATGTAACATTCCAAACATCACACATTGTATATATCTTAAACAGAGAGACAATATTTCAGGTCAAGAAGTTACACCTTCCCTCCCAACTCCAGGTCCTGAATATCTTACTGTTGCCCTGAGCAATATTAGAAAGTTACTGAAACTTATTAGGAGAGTTACTGATGTCTGATATCTTCCTTTAAACATAATAGTAGAAGTCATGGGGAGAAGATGAGGGAGGGGAATAAAACCAAACTGGAACAGCAGCCAAGAAAGTAAACTGGAGGTTACAGACCAGACAGTTCCTCCAGAAATGCCCAAGGCTGGCTTAGGAAATGAAATAGCAACTGAAGAACCATGCTCATATTAATATACCACACCTTCTTCTTAGCCAGTAATGAGATGTTAAAAGAAAAAAACCCAAAGCATAACGACAAAAAACCCAACCTAAAACCTGAGATAAAGAATTCCAAGAGCCATTCTATAAACAAAACACAGAACATTCTTTTTAAACTCTTCCTTTGTGTTAGTTATCCTTCTAACATATTACCTTTTATGTTGGTATAGATACACTATGGTATAGTCCTACAAAGTGTATAATTTCTCTGAATTTTATTATGCTCATTATTCTAATTTATCATTCCTCAAAATCATGGTTATTCCACTGAAATTTTGAAATCTCTAAGTCTTCATTTAGTGCCAGAACAGACTAAGTTTCACAATGCTTTCTCTACAAGGCACATTCTCTGTTTCGAAAAACTGGAAATTCAATTGTTCTCTACCATTCAAAATAAAAAAACCATAATTTTAAAGAGAATCTACTAGTGCTGCCGGTGACCCCTAAATATAAGTTTCCCTGACCTTCCATAACCCCAGTCCAGCATTTTTTCATACAATTAACTTTTATACAGGCAAGTGTGACTGGGAATTGCACCGGGCTGCTCCTATCTAGAATATGTACTTGCATGACTGAGGCCAAAATTAACTGAAATCTTTACATGTAATGACAATCAGACAAAAGAAAAAGTATAAAAGCACGAAAAACACAGCAATCCCTTCCCTGGCACGGCCCAGCTTTCACAGACTGGCAACTTTGAGCCTGTTTGCAGGCCTACCTCATCCATCCTCTGCAAATCAGGATAACCTTTTTTGGGAGTATTTTTGGTATAGAATGTCTTGTGTAGAAAAAAAGTGCTTTCTTTTGGTAATTTTAAATATATTGCCTGCTAATTTCATTTTCAGTTGATACTTTTTGTGTCTTGACACAATCACAATGAATTTACCTTTCCCCAATAATTTGTAATATTTGAGACCGTTAACAAGTTACTATGTTTCTGTCCAGGCTACAGAAGTTCATTCTATTTCATTACTTCTTGTAGAGAAGCTGTTTGATTCTTCTGCTGTTTGTGTTACTCTTTTGTTCACGCTCTTCACGTTCTATTGTACCACTACTAAGAGGGGGTGACCAACACCACTAACAATAAGCGAGGTGCCAGTTAGCTTTAGTTGTGCAGTATCACAGCAAAATCTGCTTTTTTCATTAGTTGCCAAGAGTATTGTGACATTTGCTGAACTTCAGATGTCTGATATCACCGTAGGGTTGCAGACGATTTCTCAAGCACCTCTGCTTTCATCTCTCCTAAAAACTCTTGTCTGCTATAAATCTTCCACCCTCCTTTCCTAAACCACTCATTCTTCTGAATGTTACTTGTTCAAAGAAGCTCAAACTGGTAACTCTCTATTCACTCTGACTTCCATGTCCTCCTACCTTTTTAACAACTACGGGAAAACCTCTCACCCTCTAATTGCTACAAAAAACTAAAAGCCTTAGGCAAAAAAAACTTGTTGAAAGGTTTGTAACAATCCATACAGACCATATCAACTTACATAAAGTCCAGTAGATTCTCACAATTTTGAATCTGTGACTCAGCCCCCGAATTACTCTCCCAAAATACATTGAAATTATGCATATTTTAGTTTCCCTGTAACCTGCTTGATATGGCAGTCCCTATTTTCTCAGGCCGGTCTTGCTACCCTCCTCCTGTCTAGTTTTGTGACTCTCTTGTGCCGTAAGAACACTGCACAACAGGCAAGTTTAATTACCTCATGCTTGAGCTCCTCTAGAATTTAGTAAATGCTTCCATGTCTTCTAACTTAACACTGGTCAGTTTATCAGACTTACTGACATGCCAGTCAGAGGGTGAACCTGGGGAATTGTATCCATAAAGATCCCTACCCCCTTTCCCATTTCCACAGCAAACTGCCTCAGCCTTGCCTTCCATGGATGCCGGCAGCAGGTGTTAAAACCCGACACCATTTGTCCTACAACAAGCAGAGCCGCCGTGATCTCTCTATGGATCAACTTTCTGATTTGCCCACAGAAACATATCACATTTTTTAGCGTGACATGGAAACAAGAAAATATTTCCTTCAGCATTTCCATTTGCATTTACGGATCACGCCAAGATTCGCTGCTCCGAGGCCAAAACAACCGCGGAGAAGCAGAGCCGACGGAGCTCCCAGCGCCCCGTGACCGCGGCGCCCCGTGCACAGGCGGGCACGGTCACGGCTGCGGTCGGTCCCGGAGCTCGGTCACCGCCTGTTCCACGGCCACTGACAACGCGTGAAACCGAACAGCTCCTCGGCTCGCTTCATCCGCCAGCACGGCCGGAGTCTGTTATGTTCGAAGCGATGGTTTAAGGAGTGAAATTACATACACCAAGTCTCATACCAATTAAGACTTTAACCACTAATTGCCAAGGTAATTAATCATCCCGTAAGGGAACAAGTGACAGGGAAGAAGCCACCCTCTAGCCCTCAGCTTCACCTGCCGCAGGCCGGGCCCCGGGAGCTGCGCTGCGCTCTCGGTGCAAACACCGCATCACCACGGCCCCGCCAGCCTCGCTCACCCCCCTCGCCCCGCGGGGCCTCGCCCGGATGGCGGGAGCTGCGGTGACCTCCCGGTCGGGCCCCGCGGGCCGGGTCCCCGCTGTCCCCGCTCGTCTCCCGCCGACCTGCCCTGCCGCCCCGGCCCGTCGGGGCAGGGCCGCGCCTGCCACCCCCGCCGCCCCGCGGCCCGCTGCAGCTGCCCCGGGCGGTGGGACCAGCCGCCCTCCCCGCACGGCCGCGGTCCCGGGGCTCCGCCTCCCCTGCCCGGCAGCCGCGGCCCCCCGCGGCGCGCCCGCGGCCGCCCCCTCACCTCGGTAGCGGCGGGAGGCGGCGTGGCAGGCGGTGAGGAGCAGGACGGCGCCCAGCGCCAGCGCCTTGGCGCTCCTCACGCTGAAGTAGTAGTTGATCTCCCGCTTGCCCCCGGTGTAGGCCAGCGCCGCCATCTTGGCTCCTCCATGACAACAGCGTGCGATGGGGCGGGCGGGCGCGGCGGGGCAGCACTGGGTCCCCGCCGGCGGCCAACGCGGACCCCGCCGGCTGCCGCCGTCCCCGCCGCCGCGGCCGAGAGCAGCCCCACGCCCTGCTGCAGCCGGGGCGGAGCCACCACCGCCCTCCTGGCGCCGCCGCTTCCCCTCGGCCGCCAGCGGGCGGCCCCAGCGCTCGACTCCCCGCCCCGCGGCCGCCGTGGGGCTGCGGTGGGTCCCGGTGGGTCCCGCCGTGCTCGGTCCGGGCCCCGCGGCTGAGGGGGCGGTGGTGGGGACCTCGTTGGGACAGTGCTCCGTGAAGGAGTACCCTATGCGTGACGGCTGGTACTGGACAGTGAGGACTTCTTGCTAAATAATGCGATTTTAAGCACTTGTCACTCTTCTATTGGGAGTGGTCATTCCAGGCTGGGAGAAGCTCACTCCCTCTGAACGCGGGTAAGTGTACAAGGAAGCTGACACAATCACAGAATCAATAAGGTTGGAAAAGACCTCTGAGATCGAGTCCAACCTATGACCCAACACCACCATGTCAACTAAACCATGGCACTAAGTGCCACATCCAGTCTTTACTTAAACACCTCCAGGGATGGTGATTCCACCACCTCCCTGAGCAGCCCATTTCAATATCTAACCATCCTTTCTGCAAAGAAACTCTTCCTAATGTCCAGTGTAAGCCTCCCCTGGTGCAGTTTAAGACTAAGTCTTCTTGTCCTATCAATAGTTGCCTGGGAGAAGAGGCCAACCCCCATGGATTTAGATGGATTTGAGGGGATGCATGAAATGATTGCTGAAATCTTACAAAAGGGAAATCCTGTTCCTCTACAAGCAGCTACTTGAGTTGTACCTGGGAAAAGATACAGGGCAGCAAATTGGCTCTGAGTCCAGTCCCTCAACAGCGGAGGAGCTGGGAAGCAGCCACTGAACTCACCAGGCCCGGAGCAGGACAAGCTGTCACGGGAAAGACATTTCCACAAAATACAGTAACCACATATAAACAATATAAACAAATATAGAACTTAGGAAAAGTGTGCAGTATGCAGTCAGATAAATATGGGAAACAAATATGGGAAATAAACAGTGAGCAGTTGCCAAGCCTTGGGTGCATGATGAAGTACATACTGTGCTAGACAGATTCCCTCAGATCCAGCAGAATTCTTTTCATTAGGATTGGCCAAAAAAAAAATGAACAGAAAAAATGTTGTTTGTTTTGGGTTTTTTTTAACCAAACAGGTAAGCAATAATAATGAACAATCGGGTTCTGAACACACAAAAAGTTCCATTTTCATTTCACCGACCTTCCATTTCCCTGAAAGTTCTGAAAATCATTGAATTTGATTATTCATTTAATAATAGATGAAAAAAATAACTGTGTGTGGGGGAAAAAACAGTGAAATATTTGAAACAAAAACCGGGAAGTCTATCCACTCAAGCAATGTTTTATTTTTAAATATTACCTGAAAAACAGAAGAATTTAAAGTATTATGCAAACACAATGTAATGTGCATGCAAAATTTGAGTTCAAGTATTCCTCTATTACTATATGTTCAATGTATATCCCATTTCCATCCAACCAATGTCTTTACTATCTGCCAACATATAATCTATATTTTTTCTATTCAAGTCTGCCTGTTAATCACTTTCTCAGCATTGTTTTTAAATTATAAAAACACTATATTAAAGTGCCTAGGTTTATTCTCTCAGGGATAGAGGGAGAAAAAGTACCCCTTAAACTCCCAGGTATACAGATGGGTGGTTACTGGGTTATGTTTTTCTAAAAAAAAAAAAAAATGCAACAAAACCAAACTAAAATAACAACAAAAATCCCAGCAAATCAACCGTCCCAATTCTGGTTGTAGTATGGGTTATTTTACTACATAAATGAAAAATTCCCATTGATGCATAATTTTTGTCTCATGTATCATTCAAAAAGCCAAGAATTTTCAAAGCCTTCATACTGTGAACAAACTTTATTGTTTGTTAAAATATTTCTGTTAGTGCTTAGCTTTCTTTGTCCTCATTTCACATGCATTTTACACTTTAAGAAACAACTTAAATATTTTTTAACACCTCTAACTGAAAACATTCACTAGAATGCTGGTAATTTACTCGCAAGTTAGAATAAGGTGAATGAGGAGGAATGGTGACTTTCTGATCAATTTAGAAAATAAGTTTAAATTAGATAGATATAATTTACACAGGTATAATTTAGATGAGATAGTTCTTTCTTTAATGCTTCCTGACTTTGTTTGGCAGGCTCAGTGTACATAGAAGGAGAGCTTTGTGCCATGGGTCAGACCTGGCATGCACATACAAGTTTGCTGATAAGCTTCGTTCATGGTAGATCTCCTTCAGTATTACAGCATTACTCTGTGTTCTGGAGTTGGAATGGCTGTCATCAGTCAAAGGCACAAGGCAATCACAAGGACTGGAAACATGTAAGAAGATAAAATGGCTACTATAGTATAAAGTCAGCTATTATAGAGAGCTGGTATTTAAACATTTTCAGTCAGAGGAATAGTAGGGCATTCTCATATGATATTTTCCCTTTAGAGTTTTTATATGTTTATAAGAGTGTAATTAATTTTTCACAAGTATATATAGCAAGGAATATAAGTACCAATGCTGGAAGAAAAATTAAATTACCTTTAATTTATAAGTTTCATAAGGAAAATATTCATGTGTTCATAAGGAACATACTATTTGTTATATAACAATCCTAAACATCCACTGGTCAGATTATGTGACTAATACATCTGTTCTAGAGCAGGCAGTAGTTACAAGTATTGAGGCCATGTTGCTGAGAACACAGCTGTGTTGGGCAGGACACGTCTCCAGGATGAAGGACCACCGCCTCCCTAAGATCTTGCTCTATGGTGAACTTGCCACCGGCTGCCGCAAGAGAGGAGCCCCGAAGAGAAGATACAAGGACTCCCTGAAACAACATCTCAGCCTTGGCCATATCAATCATCATCATTGGTCTACTCTGGCCTCCAATCGGGAGGTCTGGAGACACACCATCTATAACGCGGCTGATGCTTTTGAGAACACAGGGTCACTCTCGAGGAGAAAAGACAACGCAGAAAGAATTGTGGCTTGCTGAATATACCACCAAAGGAGTCTTTCTGCTTTGCCTTTTGCAACCGGACTTGTCTATCTCGTATTGGCCTTTTTAGCCACCAGCGTGCTTGTAACAAATGTGGGTAGAGCCCTTCCCAAATTTTCGTTTGCGAAGTCTAGCCATGATGATGTTTTGTTATATACTATAACTGGAATATTCCCTACATTAACTTACAGGTTAAGTGTTGAATAATTAATTAGTAGGATTTGCCATACCCCAAACCATATCACTTCTCAATTTAAATGTAGAAGCATTGCTGGATTGTGCTGGTCATATTGCAATTCCAGAAATAAAGCTGCATTTCCAACATGTTCCTGGACAGTGTATTATTTTCAGTAGTGCAGCTTTTGCTTTGGCAGCTTTTGAGTACTCACCAAATGATGGCATCAGACATTTTAACTGCTGAGTTTTCAGCCTCATAATGGCAATCAGTTTTTCCCTAAGCGTCAAGTTTCCATGTGGTGCGTGCGTGTGTGGTAGTCACCTATTGCAAATATTTAATTGCATTAATGAAGAGGGAGTACAGATAGTAAGAGGGTTTTTTCTCAGTGGACTTGTTCAATTAAGCAGTGTAGCCTGTGTACTGTTGCAGCCAAATGCTAAAACAAATATGCCCCCAAACCTGTAAGATCTTGGAAATTCTATCACAAATTACTGCTTTTACAGATTTCTAATTTTGTAAAAGTTATAAAAGTGGTTCCTCAATAGTCTGTACTAAAGTCAAGATGATATTAAGTGAAGTAGTTATGAAATCACACATATGAAGGCCATACTTAACTTTATCCTCAAGAGATAAATACACCTGCAGTTCTATAACATGAGGCTTAATAGTGTTTTTGTTTAGGGTTTCTGTGGGTCCAAACCAGATTTGGATTGGAGGGATGAAGACAGGAAAAGGAAATAGGCAGACTGCAAATACTTATGTCATCTGTCCCCTTTCATTAAGGACAGTCAAGGGGCTACACCTTTCTGCATCATGGGTTGTGTCATCTCTGTGCACCTACACAGTTCTGAGTCCAGGCTTGGACTCTCTGCTCAGCTCACTAATGCAAATCTATTTTTCTTTCAGCTGCTTAGATTCTTATCCTCAAAGCTTTGTATCCATCAAGGTTATGGGTTAAGAATTTTCAATTTAGATGAGTTTTTTGGTATTCAGGTACAATTTTTTTCTATTTCCCTCCTCTCTTTTCTTGACTCCTGGTTGAGGGAAAATGGCAGTCATTGTTAGTTCCTTGTCAAATTGAGTAATTCCTTTTTTATCAACACTTTGTTTTCATATTGTTCCTCTTCCTGGTTTCCCCTTATGCTCCCAGATGTGCCTCCTTAAAATTCAGAATTCTTTATATTTATGGGGCAGCCTTTGGAAGCCAACACAGCCACTGTCCAAACTGTGTTGCATTTGTGGAACACTAGAAGCCTTCTATTCTGGCTGCCAGCAATACTGATGCCATAGGATTACCATGTTCTCTTTCAGCACCTCTGCACTAAATGCCTGCTATTTGAAATCAATGTTTTTAGGGAGTTAAATTTATTTTGGAAGTAGAAATTATATATTATTATGAGAGTTACAGGAATAAGGGAGTCTCTGTGGCGCAATCGGTAAGCGCGTTCGGCTGTTAACCGAAAGGTTGGTGGTTCGAGCCCACCCAGGGACGTGGTCTTCCCTTTCCTCTGCCATGGCAGGGGCTTGGAATCAGATGAGCTTTCCAATCCTAACTATTCCATGGAATTTTGGAAATTTAGAATTCTTTGTTAGCCTTGGGTTCATTGAAATCCTAGTTTGCTGAAGTATCAGCAATGGACTAACAGACTAAAATATTTCCATGTGTCATTATTCTAAAACGAAATTGCATAGAAGTTGTTTCATTTAAGAAGAATATTGCAGTGTTCCTTATTCTGTCATATTTGTTTTTCTGGATGGTGCTCTGTTGTGTTGCTGTGAGCTCTAAAGTGTATGTGTTATTATGTTGAAATATAAACATATTTATACAAAATATCAACATGGACTACTGTGCCCCTCAGGCTTAGCAAAGATTTGTCATTTAGGAATTAACAGATAACTGAGTAGTTGTGTCACTTTCAGGAATTTTGTGTAAAAGCCTGGTGAGTTGGAATCTATAGGACAGCTGTTATTGTTTGCTTCTAGCTTTGAATGTCCTGTGCATGGCGCACTTTAATAATTACTCACATGACAGTCATATGGATCTAATTCTTTCATGTGATGTTTTTGCTTATGCTTTAAAAACGCTTGTACTGAGATAGGACAAGTGTAGTCGTATACTAACAGTATACGACTTCCTCTAAAGCCTAAACCCAGAGCAAATCCATATGCAGTGAAACCACTGAAGCCCATGATCCTTCAGTAGCTCTCTTGTGGACTCTTTGCAGAAACTTCAGTGATAGGACAAGGAGTAATGGGTACAAATTGAAAGAGAGGAAATATGGGTTAGACATTAGGAAGAAATCTTTTACTATGAGGATGGTTAGACCCTGGAGACAGGTTGCCCGGGGAAGTTGTGTATGCCCTGACACTTTGAGCACTGCCCCCACAGATTGTTCAAAGCCAGACAGGACAAACCTTAAGCAACCTGGTCTAGTGTGCATGGCAGGGGGTTTGGAATTCGATGATCTTTAAGGCCCATTGCAACCCCTAAACATTCTATGATGCTGTGATTCTATTCCATGAGGCAGCCCTTCTCTCACAGAGCTCTCTCTCCACAGTCCTGTTTTCATGGTATATGCAAGAATTCAATCTTTCTGAGATGTCTTCCTTTCTTAGTGCTGGAGCATAAGTATCTAAATACTAGGAAAGAGGCAATAAAAATGCTGCTTTCAAAGCTGAAGGTAAAAACTCCAGCATTCAATCAACGTGGGAGCAGGAAACTGACAATTGCCTGGTGAAGAGATGGGCCGATAGCCAAGAAAAAATTCTGGCCTTGATCTAGGTGCCATAGAGCTGCTAATAAAACCAGATGAGATCTTTAAGCTTGTCTGTTGGCTTTGACAGAGTGCTTCTACTCTACAAATAAGGAGCAAGAAAAACAGCTTCTAGTTTTCAGAAGGTGCTTCTGTGCCCTCCAGGTGGCAGAAGAGTGCAAAGCAACTCGGAAACGGAATACAAAGTCCTGTTGGTTTTCAACACACTAGATTCAGATCGTATCAGATAATGAGTTTAACATTAATATTTTTTTTTTAGAACATCATACTATCCTAAATTTCAGAGCTTCAGATAGTAAAAGGCTATGAGTTTAACTGAAAAATCTATTACACTTCATAACTATGCCAAGAAACAGATGAAGGGGTCAGTAGGAACCAGTGCAAATAGTCTTCATATCGTGTTTGGGCAGTGCATTGGCAAGGAGGTAAAGGAGTTGTTCAGACAAAACCCACAGAAAACAGCTGCTGAGTTGTTGCATATGAAATTTCCACAGTATTTATGTAGAGTTAACATAGAGAACAGATTTTTAGACCAAAAAATCCTTCTGGAGCAGAGGATAAGGAAAATATAAGAACATTGCTATGGACCTAGAAGGAAAGTGAGAGAGAAACTCAATCCAAATGTCAGTCCTTGGCCCATGATTTTATTAACAGATTGGTCACATCTCAGTGGTGTAGTGGGTTTCTGTGGCTAGGTTTTGTTAGCAGGGGGGCAACATGGGTGGCTTCTGTTAGAAGCTGCTAGAAGCTTCCACTGTCTGGTGGAGCCAATGCCAGCCGGCTCCAGGACGGGCTTCTTGCCACTGGCCAAGGCTGAGCCAATTAGGAGTGATAGTAATGTCTCTGTGGTAACATATTTAAGCACCAAAGGTGGTTGTGAACGAGCAAGATTCAGGATGGGAACAGTTCCAGGCATGGAGGAAGATATACAGCAATCAACAGGACTTTATTATATGGACTTTACAGGTTTTATGTGTTCATAAATACACACATTGTATGTTGCCCCTATATTTATATTTCCCGGGTGTGCCCAGGCATACCTGCTTCCCCACTCCCCTCTCTGATAGGCTGAAGAAGCTGCAGAGAGGAGAAAGTTACCATTCGCCCTTTCCTTCCCTGGTTCCTCCCACGTTCCTCCCCCTTTTGCCTGTATCCCTACTCCGATTTATTCCCCCGTTTGTCTGCCTCATGCTCCATGCCGTGTTCTAGCCCTTTCCCCACCTAAACCCGTAAAACCTCGGCACACCTCAATAAAGTATTCCATCTGCACCCCTACCTTGCCTCCGGACCCATCCGCGCTGTGTCACGGCCCCATCCCCCTTCAGACCATGGCAGGTTGTTGCGCAGATGAGAATTCCAGCCAGGGAAGAGCGGAGTGAGAACATGGGAACAATACAGACACCAAGGTCAGTGCAGAAGGAGAGGCAGGAGGTGCTCCAGACACCGGAGCTGAGGCCCCTGCAGCCCATGGTGCAGCCCATGGTGGAGCAGCTGTGCCCCTGCAGCCCATGGAGGACCATCAGGGTGCAGAGACTCACCTGCAGCCCATGGAGGAACCCATGCTGGAGCAGGCGGATGCATGAAGGAGTCTGTAATGCCATGGGAGGCCCAACATGGAACAGGGTCCTTCCGGAGACCTGCGGCCTGTGGAGAGGGAAGCCCACGCTGGAGCAGGTTTTTCCTGGGTAGGACTTGTGGCCCCTGTGGGGGACCCATGCTGGCACAGCTCATTCATAAAGGATTGCACCCCATGGAGAAGTGACCCACAGGACAGCAGTTTGGGAATAACTATTGCCCGAGGGATTGACTCATGCTGGAGAGGTCCATCAAGGACTGTCTCCTGTGGGAGGGACCCCACAGGAGCAGGGGAAGGACTCCTCTCCCTGAGCAGCAATAGAAACAACAACTGACCATAAGCCCCATTCCCCATTCCCCTGCACCGCTGGGGGGAGGAAGGAGAACATGGAAGGAAGGAGGGATGGAGGGAAGATGTTTTTAAGATTATTTTACTTCTCGCTCTTTTGTTCTGATCCTGTTAGTAATAAATTTAAGCAATATCCCCACTTTGAGTCTGTTTCGCCCATGAAGATAATCAGTAAGTGACCTCTTCCAGCTCTTATCTCAATTCATGAATCCTTCACTGTTTTTTTTTTCCTCTCCTCTGTCCAGTTGCAGAGGGAGAATGAGAGAGTGGGTGTGGGGAGTACCTGGAGTCCAGCCGGGATCAACCCACTACAAATGGATACCCAAGTCCTGATATACAGACAACAGTAAAGGCTATGGAGATGGTAATATCATTGTATACAGGGCCAGAGAAACACTGCCTTAAACATGAGCAAGGTCTTAGAAACAGTACTGTTTACCTGCCTATTAAATGGTTAATCTGTGGGACGTATGTTGGTGGGGGTAGAAATGTAGCTCCTGAATCTCCAGGAGAGACAAAGCAGTTGAGGTCATCGCAGCTCAGGAGGAGGGACATGAAATGCTGGTTCCTGTCACCTGCAGACAGCCAAGGACATTGTTGTCTGCAGGCACTAACTACCAGCTTGTCTTGAGCAAGGAAGAAATTCTTAACATTAACTCTTAAGCTATTCAGCAGATTGGATGCTACTAGTAAAACAATAGTTTCAAAAGCTACAGGAACTTTTTGAAACAAAGTATTTGAAGTCTGTATCCTAGAACCATATATGGAACTGAAAAAAGTTCAAAGGACCTATTGTGTCTATTTGTATCTATTGTGTCTATTTGTATCTATTGTGTCTATCTTGTTTCTCTTGTATCTATAGCATATTAAAGTAGCTGAGAGAAACTATGTGGAACTCTAGTCCGACTCTGTGTGTATTGTGAGGCAGGCGGTCTGCATGGATGTGGTTTACCCTCTTTGCTCCTCCTCAGAAGAATAAGCAGAGATTTTTAGGATATCATTGCAGAATCTGGGGAACCAATAACTTTGAGCATGTGCAGTTTCTGCAGGAATTGATATTTCAAATGACTGTGGTAAACCAAACATGGTATAGAGGCAGGTATAGGCATAACAACAATGGATGTTCTTTTGAACTGAGGAACTAGTCTTATTCCCTGTTAAATGCTGAAAGATAAAAATAAACAAGAAGATAAAAAAGACTATTAACCAGAAAAATTGTGAAAAGCATTTTTCCCAAATTAAGGCAGGCTCTGTTTGGGTGACTCTTCTTGACACACATTCTAGGCACTGCTGTAGAGAATTTACTGGGAATGGGGAGCAGACTCTAACACCTCAAGATGTTAAATACCTTAACCAAAAGGTAGTGGTAAACCCCTTTGGATAAAATTACCCTGAAGAACTTATTATGGAGGAAGGATCTTAGCCCTGAGATTAGCTTAATTGGTTAGAGCATGGTGCAACTAATACCAAGGTTGTGGGTTTGATCCTTGTATGGACCATTTGCTTAAGAGTTGGACTTGATGATCCTCGTGAGTCCCTTCCAATTCAGAAGATTCTGTGATTCCATGAAGAAAAAAACTTTCCTTTAGACCAATACAGAGAGAAGATAATTTCAGATTCATAGAACTTGACAAATGGAAGATTAAATTATTATTGTATTTTTTCTACCCTGAGTGAGCATGCAGTTTGCTACTAGAAGGCTTCCTGGTTTGGATGAGTGTTCTTCTGATATGTTGATATATTTTTAGGGCGAGTTCTGAGGCTGATGTTTTGGAGAAATAGCCACAGGCAGTTCAGAATATTTGGACAGTAAAAACGACTGTGAATTCAGGAAAAAAAACCCTAGAAAAATACTCTTCAGGGGCCAGTAATTAGCATGTGAGTCAGTAGGTGGTGCTCAACGCCGGTGGAAATGCTGAAGAACTACTCTGCTGTTTCACTAAGGGTCTTCAGAAATGGCATTTGGGAAAAGTTGTTTCATTTCACCTGAAGAACCAATTTCGGTAGCTAGAAAGCAATACGATATTGACAATAATTATTGGAATTAATTATATTTCAAATGCTTGTGTTCAACATAGCATTCAAATATATTTGTTTTGACAGCTGTATTTGTTTGTTTTGATAGTTATATTTACCTTAATGAGAACTATCATTTCTTTAATAGTTGGAGAGTCTACATAAGCATGGAATCATGTTTAGGAAATTTTGCTCATGTAATTTTGCTCATGTAATACCTGTATTTCACCACCTGTTTTCCAGGAAAGGACAAATTTATTCCATCCTTAGAATATAGACATACAGTTTTTTCTTTGTTTATACACCATAGATTGCATTCATTACACATCTGAGATTCATGGGAGAGCTCTATAGAAATTTAGTGGATTTTTAATGAGCTCAGAATGACGTGTGATTAAAACTAGATGAATTAAGGATTACTTCTGTTTGCATGTCTATGAATTGTTTTATTTCAGTTTACTGTTATCTCATTTTCTGGAATTGTATACACGATCCTAATACTGTAAAACACTGTATCAAGTGGGTGATGGGAAAGCAGGTTCTAGGAGATCCTGTCTGAAACCACTACAGGAAAACTAATCAAAAATCACATCAAAAGCTGCAACTTAGATCTGTGTGGTGGAAGTGTAGATCCATTAACCTGTTAATGCTGTTTTGTCACTCATTTGTCTTACAGGAAATTTGTCTGTTTATAGTCTTTAACACAGTATTCATGTTTTAAACTGACAAACACTGATCCTTAAGATAACTGTCAGTAGCTCATGATTCTCTTCCCAGTGAAGTAGGCTGCACAGTTACAACTGTCCCTTTTACAACCACTTTCTGGGGTTTGAGTTTCTTTTCACTCTGTGATGGTCAGATTTATGGTATTCTTGTTACCTCTGTTTTTTGCCTATTAAGGCCATATTCATGCAAAAGCACCTGCTATAGAGAACCCAATGTGCTGCCAGCTAAGCCTGCTGCAATGGGAAACAGGGCCCAGGCAAGCAAGTTATGCTCAGGAGAAGCAAGGAAAAGGGAGACTGAATTCATCACCCCCTGGAAACTGCTGTTTTGTTTGATTCATTTTTATTTGAGTGATTCCCCTTTATCCAAATGATTGCCCTGTTTATTGGGATCACAGACTGACTGACTGAGATACAGTTGTTTTTAAGGATATTTATGCTTATAAAAGTGTAAACCAGCCTCAAGATCTGTTGCCCATCGCAGCTAGTAAAATTCAGGTGTCAAGAGGACAATGTAGCAAGCCCAGTTCATACATGCAGAGGCACTTTAAATGCTTCTGAAGACTTTTTATTAAGATTTATGGATACAATAAGGAATATTTGCACTAGAGACATCAGGCTTCAGCTTAGGTACGATTCAAAGCACCTACTGACAGGAGCCCTTTAACCTCTGTTAATTTCTCAGGGAGATGGAGTAAGAGGAGCTCACAGAGAGAACGCATTTATTGATCACATGAGTGGAGGTGATTGGTCCCACAGATTCCTGGGGCAAGAAAGGTCTGAAAGCTGCAGTACTTTCATTTGCATAATTGTATCACAACCAACCAACCGCTGTGCATGTCAGCTGTCTCTCTACCCAGCTCCACACAGCTTCTCCAGCAATTCTCTTCTGATTCACTGCAGCCAGGGCTTCCTGAAAACTTTGTCTTTCACTTACTCACTCCAGCTGTTTTCCTTTCCTTCCAGGTTTCTTTTTTTGTTACAAATGTAAACTTTAACCTATTTTATCCTTATTGTCTTAGCTAATTTATGCAAATTGTCTAGATATATTGCTGCTGACAATTAAATTCTCCAGAGATAATCCATATAGGTAGGCAGACCATTCCCAAAGATAATTAAGCTCACTTTACCAGTTTATTCAACATTTTATATTCCCAAAATTAGACAATATGAAGGCTCCCTGCCTTGTCTGCCATTCACCTCACTTATTTTCAGCTGTGATCCTTGAAAGACAGTTTCTTCAATATTGTACATAGCATAAGCAAAATACTTGATCATGCAATAAGTTTTGATGAGCTCAAAACTTGCAGGCCAAACTTGGTGCTAATGAGGCTGGAAGTTGCGTGGTAGGCACTATGTATTTTTTTATTTAACTTCCAGATGAGGCTGCTTTTGTGGCAAAGGTCTGAAAACAGAGAAGAATTTGGATGTTATCAATGAGCTGACAGAAAGGAAGTGTTTTCTGCCTAGCAGGACATGGCATGGAATAGAAGATAGAGGAGAAATCAGAAGATGACAAAAAAGACAGTGTTTGCCCTTTATAGTCTCACTTTTAAGCCTCAAGTGTCCCTTTAACTGTGGTTTGGGGTTTTTTTTCCTCCTCAGGCAGCAAAGGTCCACCTCTAACTCCTAGCAATAACCTTTGCATACATCCTAGCAGATTACATACACTGACAGATGAAATTTTATCTTTTCAGTCCTTGTAGGAACTTTCTGGTTTGTAGTTAATCTACATGAGAAAAGAAATTCTTATATTTTAAAACATTGAATTATTTTCATTTTGTAGCAACAACAAATTTATTTTGAAATAGTAAAATAATATTTGAAATACGAATTCTTGAAGAATCAGCATCATCCAATGAGTAAAGGCAGGTATTTACCTGCAGTATGTTTAACTTAGTGAAGAAAAAATGGGCTATATTTCATCACAGAAATTCCCCCTTTTACTAATGCCACACACAGCTGCAGGCACGTAGCAGCTGCACTTAAGATCATGTTTTGATATTTGCCCTTTTTTTCTTAATCTATTCATCGCAACCAAGACAAAAAATGTCTTTAGAAACAGTTTTTAGTGCTTATTCCTCCTTGCACCATTTGAAGGTGCCTTCAGTCTCTCCACTGCTAACCTTCGGAGTGGTGCTTTCTTCAGGTTACAGGGACTTTATTCTGGATATTTTCTTCATGCTTCCCTTTGGGAGTTCCCCCTGGCTAAGCCTGTCTCACCTCTCCCCTTACCTGCTTTTGCTGTTGTCTTCAAGGGCCTCTGTGCGTTGTCCCAAGCACGTTTCTCAATTCCAAAAACATGGCTGTTGGAACTGCAGATCATTTAGCGTTTTTAGCACTCTCTTAAAAGGTCTCAGAGAAGAACAGTCTTTGCTTCTTGTGGTGTTTTTTGTGAAGGTAAATTATTAAGGTTAGCAACAGCAGGTGGTTCTGTGTCTCATACAGAACTGAACAAGAGCCTAACAAACCCTGAGCTTTCTGACAAGACAACTAAATTTGAGATTCCTTTCACAGACTTCTGCACATCCTTTCTAAAGCACACAGGCACAATTCTGCTGATTACAGCACAGCACCAGCCAGCACAGCTCTCTCAAGAGCCAGGAGCTTTCTGTCTCTAAGTGTAAGACAGAAGCTTCATTTTCCTTCTACCTTTAAGTGAGATGATGATCTTTCTTTCAGCCATTAGTCCTGCTTAACTTTTGGAAAAAGAGAAGAAATTATTTCTGCTTCTGAACTTCTCACACTATGAGGCACAGAGTTGCTGAGTGAGTTTCTTGGGGTCTTTTCAAAAGGTGCTGTTGAAATGAAGTATCGAGTAGACAATCACACCCTTAAGAAAGTTGTAGGCAGCCTCCCAAGACTTTAAGCAAATATTTTACCCCAATGGGCTAACAGAGTTACAGCAATGTAAATGTATTGTAAAATCTGGGTGTGAGCATCTGCCAATGCATCTAAGCAAGTAACTTAAGTCATTAAATAGTTTCTTTTGGAACACTGGACATGCTTTATTTCATTACTTTTTTTCACAATTTATTTAAACATCTCACATATACAAAATACATTTTCTTTCTTTTTTTTGAGAAATGATTATTTTTTTTTTTTACCCTTTGTAGAAGATGGAAATGAGATTTGAAAGCAGGAGCAACCTGATTTTGGAGGAAGAGGATGAAGATGAGAAAAAATGATCCACATGCTTAAGCTGTGGGTGAGACAGGACATTTTAAGTTTTAAGACAGACTTCAAAGAAACAAGAAGCAATACTTTAAATGTCATTAGCACCACTGAAGTTCAAGTATTGGAAAGATAATCCGTAATTACGCAATTAGCACCACTGTATTTTGAGTGGAACTGAAAGTACCGCAGATTGTATGGAGAAGTTCCTACAAAAGATGTGGATCACACTTGATTTAGTGTATGAGGTAGTTTAAACCTTTGGAAGTTGTGGATTTAAACTTCCTCTGTGGAAGATATTCAAAGGCCACAAATGGTGCAAACTTTCATGACTTTTTATTTTGGTTTTTTTTTTCTTTACAAAGGTTGACATTTCCCAAAACAAGGTGTTAAATCTTGAATGACTTCCAAGTCCATTTGGGGCTGTATTAAATTTCATTGCACAATTCTCCAATCAGTTCTTCTCCTTCTCTTTCGCCCAGAGTTTAAGCAAGTAGATGAACAGAAGAAATGGAAGGAGTCAGCTTTCATTATAAAAAGAAATGACAAGAGAATAATTTGGGAGAGGCTTTAAGTTAATTTTAGTTCATTCATTTAAAACAGACTGGGCCAACGTCCACACTGAATTCTTGATCAGGGCTGCCGATATCCAAAGGTGCAATGTCAAGAATGGGCAAGCGGGATGGCTTATTTGTTCTGTATTCAATGATCGTTTTGCCCCATTCGTTGTTCTTTCTCTGTAAGACAAGATTCATTACATTTGTTATTGCATTGTTCATACTATTAAGTAATTGTTTCAACTGAATGGATAATTTCTGAAAGAATTTTGTATTAATTTGCTTCCATTGTTTGCAAATCAGATACCCAATATCCAACAATTAAGATCTCTGACACAGATAAAATATTTACTTGAACCTTCTGAAGTTGTATATGTGATGCTCTATATAAACTGCTATTATTAATTTATTTACACTGATGTTAAACCCACAAAGAACCCTTCCTGAGTGCTTAAGGACTTAAAGATCCTGCCCCTTCTACAGCTTGTGCACTGTTTTGTCATCAGTCTTCTGCTTACACAGAATTTGGATCTTGTCCCTCTGAGAAGCTTTTTTTTTTCTGCCACACTGCACAGTACAAGGTAGGATTTGTTTGTAGCCCAGTCCTTTCCACTTGTTAAGGATCTGGACCAGTTGGGTTTGTAGGCTATTTGTCTTCATTGAGTAAAATTTTGCTGATCTGACTGATTATTTAATTCTAAATCAAAGCACGACTCTGTCCCCAATCATGTGCTTAAGCATGGACAGTCACTGTGCCCATGGTTTCCACATTACTTACAGAGCATCCATCCTCGAGAACACTGAAAGTGAATCTGCTGTTGCCTTCAGCTCGTAGTTCAACATCATTGGATCCCTGCAGCATTACAGCCTTTTTAAGGTTGCCAGTTTCCGCATCCATGTAGGCAATGCTGTTCTTGCAGTGGTAGGTGATGTTCTGGGAGGCAGAGTTGGCCAGTAGACGCATGAAGGCAAGTTGGGTGGCCATATCCTTTGAGGTCACTCCTTCACTATTGTATTCAAACTGAAAAACAGAGAGGAACCCAGTCAGTTGTATTGCTGGGGAAAGAAGGATGTTTGTAATGCAAGTGTGTGATAGTCGCTCTAGAAGATTAAAAAAAGAATCACCTAAGTCTGCAGTCACTTGTCTATTGCAATTTCAGAGCTAAAGAATATCAAATAAAACTAGTAGGAGGTAGACTGACAACCAGACATGAGTGGATGTAGTTAAATTGTAGAACTCTATCCCGAGATATGGTGTTAACAGTTTATGTGGATTCAGAGACAAGAGCAAATAAGTTCAAGGAAGACAATCTGTTTCCACAGATACACAGAAACATTGCCTGTCTCAACAAAACCCTGAATCTTAATTTTTTTTAATCTAATAGAATAGTGTCTGTGGATATTACAAATGTTTACCTCATTCCTAAATTCTTTTTACAGCACCTACTTTTACTGTAAGAAACGGGACCCTAGATTGTTTTGACCCAGTGGGATCAATCTAATCTTCTAATATTAAAGATCTTGGACACTTTGATTTCATCAAAATATTAACTCAATTTAATTTAAGAATTATGTAATTAGACCTCCTTAGCTGTACAAAAGTGATTTAATTGCAATTGGCTGGGACAGTGTTTAATGTGCAAGAAGACATATTTCTTGTTTTTGTTTACACTGACAATTCTGAATGTTACGGTGGCATATAGTGTGAATCTGTGATGTGTAATATAAATATCTCTCCAGGAATAGTGTAGTATGTAAATAAATCTCCATTAAAAGAGTAAGCAAATTTGGGTTTCTTACTTTTTCAGAATTTCTGGACTGTCTTTATACTAACGTACCATATTCCAGTCCAGGCTTCCCTCAGCAATAGCAATTAGTCATGTTGAATTGATCATTAGTAGACCGAGAAATATTAGAACAATACTGAGAAATACTTTTAGCAAACTGTGACCTAAACCAGAACCAGAGCTCTGTGCCCTTGAGACAAAAGGTAGTTCCCTTTTCCATATTTCTCCCCTAAGAGAGTTTAATTTATCTGCTTGCTTGCTTGCTGAGAGTCAGTGAATTGGGAACTCTTCAGACAGTGCTATAGAAAACAATCATCCTCCCATACATCACTTACCTGGCTGCCACCATTGATAGTTTCACCAAACCATACGTGCTTCATGTCCCTGGGATTCTTGTTGATATACCAATTCTTAGCGGGAATATGGTCAGGGTTGGCGTGGATGCAAGTCTCACCAGTGGCAAAGTCACAGTATACTCTAATGGCATCTGCAGAGCAGCCTTGGTTGGGATCAATCCAGTAGAAGCCTACCATTGAGGAAAGAAATGTGGACAGTAGTTCACTCAGCTTAACCTTTGCATTCAGTTCATATTCACTTGTCTGATATAGGAACTCAGAGAGAGGCCACAAATATCACAGCTAGGACCAATATTAATGTGATAAGTGGGATGCATATTTTGGATTGTTAATGTATAAGCAACTGTATTTGAAATCTAGAGTTAAGTATTTTTGCATTATTTTGAAAAATTATTGGAATAATGTGCAGCAATAGCAATAAAGAGCTTTTCAGAATGTAACTATTTTTAGTGTAGACAGCAATAACTTCTCCTTTGTCACTTAGTATTTTTGCCAGGTGGCCAAGGAGGCCATTCAAAGAAATGAGCCAGAAAGGGCAAATATCTGGCACCAACATACCACTACTCCATTCTGGGTGGCTAAGTCTTAGGTCACGACAAGTGCGAGCTGGGTTCTTTTTGGAGCCTTCTGGGGTCAGCAGGGTCTCAATTTGGTTGTTCAGTGTTTTCAGAGTGGCATCAACTTCATAATCCTTGGGTCTGAGAGAAGGCTGATCAGCCCGGTAGTATTCTGCATCAAAGCCAACTTCATATCCACCACCATTGGGACCAGGGGGACCAGGGGGACCAGGAGGTCCAGGAGGACCCTAAAGTTTTTCAAAAGCAAAAGACAAGAGGTATTCTGTTAGACATATTTTTCTCTCCATTAAATGCTTCCACAGATGCATAGTCCTACTTAACTCCTGGCACCCTTAACTCTAATCAGAGGCAGCACATATGGACTTGCCCTGTGGTGATTGCTATGGACTGAAGCAGTGCAAGATGCACAGTGTAGGACTACCACACCTCTTTTGTGTATTTGCTATCTGGCTGTAAAGGAGTGAATAAGGACTTCAAGTTTAATAGAGACTTCAAGGACTAATAGAGAAATGCTTAGATATTTTTTTAAAATAAGTAAACCCACATATATTCCTACACTGCTAGGCTTCTAGTGTGACATAAATGTGTTAAATCAACAAAATGAGAGTTATACTCACAGCAGGACCTTGACTACCATGAGAGCCACGCACACCAGCAGGGCCAATAGGTCCAGGGAGACCATTACGACCATCTTTACCAGGAGGACCAGAGGGACCAGGTGGACCCTAACAGGAAATTTCAACAGTTTAATGACAGTAAGAACACTGCAAATAGAGATTCATATAAATGGGAGTGTACATATATATTGCACAAAAGTAATGGGAGAATTATTAGAATATGCTCTGAAATTCACATACCCTTGGACCAGCAGGGCCATTGTTACCAGGAGGACCTTGATCACCATGTTGTCCCTATTAGGAAAGATATATGCATAGTCATTAAAAAGTGCAGTGGCACATGTTTGTATTTGCATGATTCATTTGCATGATTTATTAGTAGAGTTGGGATGTAAAATGCTTGTTTTGGGAGGGAAGGAGAAAAGGTGTAGAGAGGTATTTAATGGGATAACCTATAAAATTCTCTATATTGTTTCTTCAGGTTTTCAGAATTCCCAAAAGGTAATACCTCAATTTAAAAGGGAAGAAAATTCATAAATTACTTCTGCTTCTCTGATACAGAGGCTTTACAATTTCTGGCCAAAATAAGAAATAAGACTAAAACAAAGATAGAGTTTTTTTAATTCTGTGCTAGCCAAATGCAGTTGAGTTTCAAGGCAACTAATAGTACTCATAGTTCTAAAGCCATTAAAATAATTAATTATTAAATTATTAATAAAAGCCTATTAAAATTTGCCATTTCATATGAAAAGCATTGAGTGTTAAAGAGACTCTTAATGGCCTTTGAAAGATGATGCAGAATGGAGTAAGTGGTATCAATCTGCTGGGTTGTGCATATATAATTCCACCCTAGGGTGACCTTATTTCCTCTTTTTTTTTAAACTCTTTATATTCAAAATACTAAAAATCAATTACTTACAGCCAGACCAGGAAGACCCTGTAATCCATTGTGTCCCTTCAAGCCAGGCAGACCTCTAGGACCCTTGTCACCAGGTAGACCTTTCTCACCACGTGGACCTTGTGGGCCCTAGGAAGGAACACAGTTGTCAGAGGAATAAACATAAGCATTCTATATTATGCCATAGGTTGCCCCAATATGTATAAATTACATCCTGTTAACACAACCAGGAAAAGTGCCAATCCCAAAAGTTTCAGGACCAGTCCCATAAAAGAGAATGGTGATTGAGATTCTAGATCCATAAATATTTACAGGTCCTAAAGCACTACTTTTTGGGTCAGTACCTTGAGCAGAGTCATGAGTCCTTATTAATAAAGTATGTTTTCTCTTCTTGCATCAATGTGGTAATGTACTTAAAAATCAGACTTACAGCAAGACCTCTTGGACCAAAAGCACCAGCAGGACCGACAACACCAGCAGGACCCTGAAACAAGAATAGAAAATGCATGTCACTGCTGTATACTATTCTAATGAAGGTTCCATGCTCAACAGATTTCTGCAGAAGGTGATTATCCACACACTGTAGAGATGTGAGGTATTTTATGGACAAATCTTAGTCTTCTTAGACCTTAATGAAAAAATTAAGGTTTCATCAACTTACGGGTTCACCACGGTTTCCAGGCTTTCCAGAAGGACCAACTTGGCCATGAGGACCAGGAGCACCCAGAGCACCACTGGGACCAGGACTACCAGGAGCACCGCGCTCACCCTGGGAACAAAGGAACACAACAGGAGACACAGTGTGTTACTACTGACTTAGACATATTGGAATATTTCTTCCATGATAATGAAATAAAATAAAAAAAAAGTTACCTTGAAACCAGGAGCACCATCACGGCCTGGAGGACCATCGTTTCCAGGATTGCCCTGTTAAAATACCATGAAAAAAATACTAAATTCCATCACCTTTCATTTCACAAGGAACTGTGTGTCACACTAATTGCTTCCAATGACAGTAAGAAGACATTGAATGGGATAGTATTAAACTTGAAGACAAAAAGGTCTTCCTTATAGATACTATTCTCAAATCCCTTACATATATTAATTTTCTCAGAAAACTAAATTACTTCGCTGTAGTACTTCACAAGTTTAAATGGCTTCCTTCGTGAATGTTAATCTCACTTCACCTGTTTCACTGTGTACAAAAGCAAACCTTTTCCTTCAGAAAATTCCAATGTAAGAGAAAGTTGGTTTCTTTTTAATTATTATTCTCTGTTCTCTTTGAGATCCTGCAAGTCTCAGGACTTGCAGGTGCCCTGTATTAAAAATACTTCAGGTTATCAAATATGCTCCCCTTCCCTTTCCCCCTCAGGGAAAGCTTTATATAGTTCTCCTAACAGGAAACAAGGCAATGCATTAGTATTTTACTTGAACTGTTCTCAAAGTGTAAGTCATTTATAGCCACTGTATGGACACCCTGCTTTAAGGTGAACTACTAACTTGGATGGTTAAATTGAATGGATAAGTTTATTTGCTACTCTATGAAGGTGTTGGAGCAGGGCTCTGTTCTTCAAGTAATCACCCACAAGGCAGTACGTTAGAGGGAACAATTTGTTCCACTCCAGTGTTCCCACATTCCCCCTTCTGCACAGGGCTCACGTCACCATTGTGCCTTAACCTGCAGTTCAGCAGTACCTGCCACACAGGCCAGAGTTGGCTCTGTAGTGTTTTTACCCCGCAAACTTACTTTACCTTTTGTGGGGAGGGAATGCACATTGGGAAACACCATGTAGCTCAGCCACAATGTTTAAGTGTATCTGTTTTGTGAGGACTCCAAAACAGTGCTGATTGTTGCACAACTCCAAAAACTGAATTACAACATTTTGTGTAATGTGCTTCATAGGCCTTCTGAGTGGCTCTTAATTTTAAAAAGCTCTGTCTTTAATACCATGAATCACTAGATACCTCAAGTAAAAGTGACTGCAATTTTTATACTTCCCTGAAAGATATGTATAATGTGTCTTACATGATGTTTAAGAAAATTTGTTGATAAACAAGGCTTTTGTGATATATTCTTCTCTATAGCCAAGGTACATCCCCTGGAATGTACTATTTGTTCTCAGTTCCAATAATGAAGTAATCTTTTCCCCACTCCATCTTTCTTGGCAATTAAGTAAAAAAGTCAAAAGATTCCGATAGTGACTCCAGAATGTATTTCAGACATAACTTGTGCCTTGAAGAATTTGTCATCTAGCTGAGGATGGGAATCTATGTCCATAAAAATCCTGATATAATTTTCTCTGAAGACATTGCAAGGTACAAGTTTGCTAGCAGAACAATCTTCAGTTCCATTCACTTTTTCTGTGTATTTGTCTTTGCCTCAGAATAAAAGAAAAGCAACCTGAAGTGGAAATAAGACAGCTTACATCACGTCCAGCTTCACCAGGAGCACCATTTGGACCAGGAGAACCCACAGGACCAGAAGGACCACGGGCACCAGGAGGACCAGAAACACCCAGGGGACCAGGTTCACCCTAATATAGGAACAGTGGTAACAAAATGTGACATTATAATACAAAACAAACCAGTCTTACAGAACTTTTGGCCTTTACCTAAGAGAAATATTTCTCTGCAACCAGTTCAGGAAGTGAAAAAGAATCAAGAAATGTGAAACTTATCTAACTATATCAAATATTATCTTCATTCTAAATTTTACTATCAGAAACCTCTGATAAGAGTCAGAAATATGGTCACTTACTGACACAAGTCTTGTTTGTCTGCAACAAGTCATAATTTCTTCCATTGCTCTAAGTCTGTTAGGTTCATATCTTCTGTTTCCAGCAGCAATGGAAAGAGGAGAATCTACATCTCCTTTTGCCTGGCTTCCCATAAGAGGGGACCTCAAGTGGTTTTTTGTTGTTGTTGTTGGGGTTTTATTTGTTTGTTTGTTTTTTGTGGTTTTTTTACACATTATCTGTTTAAAGAAGTTTACTAATCATATACTCACTGTTGCTCCAGAGATGCCTGGAAGACCACGTTCTCCCCGAGAACCAGGCAGACCAAGAATACCAGGAGCACCAAGAATACCCTGAGGACCTGGGGTACCAGGAGGACCCTGTGATGTGAAGAGAATAATTTTTATATTACAAGACAATAATAAATTTAACATACATGTCTGCCAATGATACTGAAGATTTCATTCTCAGCTGCAACTTCTGCAGATCACAGAAGACATTTCTATAATTTTTTTGTTGAGAAACAATGGTAGTATTTCACAGAGGTGCTCACTTCAATAAGACAGAAATGTGTATGACCTTAAAAAAAGCCAGTAATTCAGATGTGCAAGCTTAAAAGATACTCAAAATTAATTAATTTATTTGCATAGTTCTAAGTCAACCTGGGGGCAGACAACTTTAACATCATGATCCCCGCAAATCAGAGTTTCTGATGCAGATATGAATTGAGATTGTTCTAAATGGATGTTCACGTGTTCCATTTTTCATCCATGATGATCAGTTTCAGAGCAGGAGACTCTGCTTCCCTTTCTCAGACTAAGTATCAATTTTTTCTCTAATTAGTCATATTGCTTTCATTTGCTCTACTTACAGAGAAAGATACAACTCACCACAAGAAAAACAAAGAGCAAAAAAACCCCTGATCCAGGGATCAGGTTCACTTTTTAAAGGCGTGTTTGTCAAACACACCTATAAACAACTTCTATAAACAATTAAAAGCTTTCCTAAATTTGTGGGTAAAACAGAAAAGCCCTTCACAAACGCAGAAAGTATCTTAGAAGCCCCAACATTTACATAAGAGAAACACCTTTAACAAGCTGTTATACTCAGTAACTTACAGCGGCACCGGCCTCTCCAGATGGACCTTTCTCACCAGCAAAGCCAGGTGGGCCAGCAATACCTTGTTCACCAGTGCGGCCAACTGGTCCAACATCACCACGTAGACCTCTAGGACCATCTTTGCCAGCTGGGCCAGGAGGACCAGGGGGACCAGTGATGCCCTAGGATTGAGTATGAATATAACACCATTACAATATAGACCCATTAACTGGGTATATCAGAGATAAACTTCACTTTAAGTCCATGTAAAAAAAAATGTGCTTTGCAATAAACATGTTATCAGCTACTCTGATGTAGCAACTTCAATTGCTTTGTCAGCAGAGGATAACTAGAATCTGCAGAGTTATTGAACTCAGGGTTTTTTTTTAATCAGGGCAGGTGAAAGTGGCATAATTTGGTGGGAAAATATAGATTTAGCTCTCTCTGGAGACATTAATTGCAATTATAAAATCTATGAGAAAAAACCCCAAACTCTTCCAATTCAACAGGATTATTTGCTTTAGATACTGGGATTTAAAATTTATTTAAATCTAGGGTATCTAGGGAAAGAATTGCCTTTTGGTAAAGGTTGGAAACACCTTTGAAAAGAAAAATTTCAAGTGTCAATCTGGAATGAGATTTCCTGGCTGAAAAATAAATAAGCAGGGATTCACATTCTAAAACATAATGAGACATTTCCCTGCTCAAGACAGGGGCTGGAACTGCAGATAGTTTAGAAAGTGTGGATACAAGATAACCTTAACATGCTTCTGCAGATTGGACATGATGTCCTTATTCCACTCCACCAGGAATAACTGTGTAGCCATTGATTTGAATAAAAGGAAATCAACACAGATTTTGCAAATGATTGGGTACTTCAAGATGAATAAGAATGCTTGACAGACTGTAAAAAAACCCCAAGAATTAAATGCATAGATCCTGCTCAGGGAGTTTGAACAGTTAGATTTTTTTTCTTATCCAATCCTATAGGGATCTGAGATATCTAGTGCAATTAGAATTTGTGTCAATGAAACAAAACTTAGGATTATCCCTAACCAAAGCAACTTCTCATTTATCTCCCATTAGAACTTCATTAGTTACTTACAGCAGGGCCAGGAGGACCAACTCTTCCAGCAGCACCAGGGAAACCAGTCATGCCCTAAAAATCATAGTGAAAAGGCAGATTAATTTTAAAGGCAACAATAACTTCATGAAAAGCAACAATGTCAGTACCAAAAGCTTGAAGACTTACAGGAGGACCAGCATCACCACGAGGGCCAGCAGGACCAGCAGCACCAGCAGGACCCTAGGTATGAAGGATTGAAAAAGAGAGATGGATTAAGCAAAGGCAGTTAATGTTCCCTATTTACAATAAGGGCTCAGTGTCTCTCTTGTGATAGCTAAGGGTAATTTTTACTCCAGCAGGAGGATAACTGGGCCCAAAACCACACTGCCTATCCTGGTACTAGGGTATTAAATTCTCACAGACATTTAAAATCAGCATTATAAGGCCTACGAAGAGTTGCATACAAGGTATTTACGATTCAAATGAATTTCCTTGCAAATGTTATGCGCATCTAAACAAATCTGGAAGTCAAAATGTGAAAGTAGGGCAAAACCAGTAAGTCCCCCTTTTGCACTGTGTGACTTATACATCCACATAGTGCAACAGCCTGGTGTTGGTCTATTAAAATTATACAGTAAGTACCCCAAGCCACGTTATCTTGCAACACTTTATGGTATTTGAACTACCTGGGTCTGACTTTGTGCATGATTCAACCAGTTCCCCAATAATGGGCTGCATGCATGTGAAGCAGAATATAGCTTTGGGCTATAGAGCTGGTAGCACATGAAAAGCCTGTGTGCAAGTGGGTGCATGAACAAATTTCCACATGCACTTCTGGATGACTGAGTCTGAAAACTAGTCTGTGACAGCACATCCTGACTTTGAGAGAAAGGTATCAACATCCTCAGCTCAGAACTTACCCACAATCACTCCCTGGATGGTCCAAGATAGACTGATTTTGCTGATCTTCAGAGCAAGGTGAAAAGTAGGTGTGTTTTTTTTTTCTCCTTATTTCAGTTCCAGACTCACAATCTGAGCCCACATAAATAGATTGACAAAGTTTATATAATGTGTGAAAAATCAGTAAGGTGAATTTCCACACAGCCTAGTTTGTTTTGAAGTTTTGTTTCTTTTTTTAATTACTTTTTCAGAATTCAAGGCCTTCAGATTAGTGTATTGCTTGCATAGCACAGTTAAGAACTGTGCATTTTAATAAGACACAGTTCACTTACTGGTGGTCCAGAAGCACCGATTGGGCCAATAGCACCTGTTGGTCCAACTTCACCCTTAGGTCCTTTAGGCCCACGCTCGCCTTTAGCACCAGGCTGACCAGCTGCACCCTACAGGCAGAAAAACAGACAGAATAATGAGCTAGAACTCTTGTGAAGGAAAGAGAGGAATGGCATGGCATCAATATCAGGAAAGCACAAATAGAACTCACAGGGGGTCCAGCAAATCCACTTGGACCTACGGGACCAGGCTCACCGCGTTCACCCTAAAGAGAGAACAAAGAAGAGAGGACTGGTTGGACTGGGCTTTAAAAGGGCAGTTTTCTGAACATCATGTCTTTGAGACAAGAATAGTTGCAGAAATTGCTACTTACAGGGATACCACGGGCACCAGCAGGACCAGCAGGACCAGCAGGGCCTCCTTCACCCTTAAACAGATAGCAGAAAACATTATGACACTGTGGAGAAAGGCCTTGCTGTAATCAGAATAGGGGTGACCTTGTGGTACTGGTGCATGTAGTGAGTCCCCTGTGTCTCTACTGGAGGGGATGTTACTGAAAAATGCTTCTTTTTTGACCCACCCTGTATTAATAATTTCTAACAATTCTCAGACAGGATCATTCTGAGATAATGTATGGTTATTCATCACTATATCAAAACCCCTTCTCACAGTGTGAGAAGGGTTGTGGAGCTTAACTTTGACTGGGAAGATTTCAGCCAAAGCCTGAATCAGAATCTTCTCCCCATATAACACAGTATCATGTACATGTGCATCACTTCCCTGCCCTTTTAGGAAAAGGTTTGGGATCCTATGGCAAACTTTGCTGAATAGTCCCAATAAATTTGCCTCCCAAGTCTGAAAAATGTACTGAACTTGTGCACATTGGAAAGATGGAAATCATCTTTAATGTTCACACGTGGGCAAACTGCATAAACAAACAAGACACTTTTTCATTCAAAGAGTAGACTTACCCGATCACCAGCACCACCAGCAGGGCCAGGAGCACCAATAGCACCAGGGAGACCCTGTAGGTCAAGAGACAGGACACCATTTCTAACAAAATGTGAGTAGGAGCAAGTACTTTAAATAATTTTTCTCTTTCCTCCTAGAGAAAGGTGTGTAACTTTCTTCCAGATGTTTTCAAGATAAAGGACACATGATCTATTCTCTTATTTTCCTTTTCAATTATTATTGTTATTATTGTTATTTCCTTCCCAAGTATTAATTCTAGGACAGGCACCTTAAATCTCAAATTAATGATAATTTTTGTGTAGCTTTGCAGGCTGCCTTTAGAATTAGCTGTCTGGGTTGAGCTCATGAAATCAAAGAAGATAATGTCACAGTGAATAGCTATGCAATACAAGGTTCTCTGCTCGTGTAATTTCTCTGCTTGGATGCATGAGAAGTAAACACTTTTCTCTCTTTCTCCCCCTAAATTCAAACATCCCTGGACAAAGGGGCAACAAAATCACATTGATTTGTATTAAAATAAGCAGAAAGAAGCAGTGACACAATAAGGGGGAAACTTAAGTCCTGAACATCCTTTTCAGTCACTGAAGTTCTGAGGTGCAGCAAGGTAAACTCAAGTAGAACCAAAAGATACTCACACGAGCACCGTCTCTTCCTGTTGCACCCATATCACCTCTCAGACCTGGGGCACCCTAGAATACACAGAGGGGAGAAAAGCATTATATTGGTAATGAACACAGCAGTTTGTATGAAAGAAGTCTTGAACTGTTTGCTGGGTACCTGTGTGTTACTTGCACATCATACAAGATGCTTATAATACTAGGGTATTTTTTGGGAATGGACTTTGATTATTATTTCATTCTTATTTCTGAGTATATACTGACTTGAAAAGTGAAAATTTGCAAAGAGGATTGACATGCTTTTCAGAATTATAAGTCTGCTTCTTTCATGGGAAACCTATCTAGTTTCTCCAAGATACCAAGAATTTTGGATGGAATTAAAAATTCAAAACCAAGTTGATGTATATTACCAATTATGAATATAAATCCCCTGTCAAAACCCCTTTACTTTTGGTCAAGAAATAGCTATCTGTAAAAATTATTCTAGGTATTCATGTTATACTTTCTAATTGAAGCAAGAAAACAGCTGTTACAAACAATGATGTCATATGGGTGGTAACATAAAATGCCATAAGTTTCATATAAATTTTTGTTATATCCACGCCACCACTGGAGTCAAGAAATCAGACCAGCACTCTGTTCTATGTCTTTTTTTTCCCTAAATACAGCCTAGACTTCTGCATTAATTTGCATGTCAATACATAGTGTTTTTTAAAAAGTTTGCAAGGAATTTTTAAAAATTTCCTTACAACTTCATTTATGATAAATGACTATGGATTTTTAGTCAAATAATGGAGTTCTAAACATCTCAGTTTAGATTTTAAATAATGAACAGGAGAGAATATGGAATGAAAGGTACATAGCAAGATAAAAATCAATTCTATAGATAATTATATGGCAAAGCAGAAGTAGCAACAGAACTTGCAACCAGAGTTTACAGCTTTATATAAGAGTTTAAATTGGCTAAAATAATTTCTGATTTTATGGAAAACTGATACAATCCAAAACTTTTTGCAACTGATTTGCTTATATTGTCACTGCACCCCGAGCAGTCATGGATTTGATCCAGAGACACAGTCCTTTGTGATTGGTAGGCCCATTCCTACCATAAAGTCTGTACTCAAAGACAGCTTTAGTATTTCTCTGGTAAAGATAAGCTCATTGTTACCCAATCCTGTGAAGAACCAATTGCCACTTAAGCCAATCACAAATGCTGAGCAAAGATAAGAATAAAACCTTAGATTGCCAGTCTGTTAGACCAACCTCTACTTGCTCACTAAGTAATACAGTTTCACAGTAAATAAAAGTTCCATTCAGGTTTTTTCAAGTTAACGAAATTCAGGCATCTCCCAAACCAGCGCATGCAGTGACAAAGCAGTTGTCCACCTTACCTTTTCACCCTTGCCTCCTGGAACACCAGCAACACCTCTCTCTCCTGGGATTCCACCAGGGCCAGCAGGACCAGGAGCACCAGCAGCACCAACATTGCCAGGCTCACCCTAGCAGCAACAGCATATCATGTAAGTCAGGGTCAGATCATTCACACAGTTTGGAACAAAATCATCATTAGTGCTTTGCTCATCATTCTGCTTGGTTGTAAACAGTGTGAATAGTAGCATTTTGTCTTAAGCTATTGTATGTATTTTACTTTTTTAGCTAGTTAAGATGCTACATGTGAACACTCTCTGATTCTGTGGGCTCCTGAGGTTTTAGGGTGTCCCATGTTCCCAACTAAACTTCTGTAGAAAGATTCCCCATGAAAATCCTGAAAACTAAGACCCAGATTCAGTTATCATCAAACCAACGTAATTTGTTAGATAACCACTTATTATTGCCCTGATGTTTGGGGAAGAATATTGCTTACTAGACACAAGAACTTCCTGTGTACAAGTAGATGTGGGTATAAATAGAATTCAGCATGGATTTCAGTCAAAATCTCAGGTCCTATCTCAAAACAGAATAATAGGATACCCAGCTGACAAGCTGTATTCAAACTGAGTTCCCCTCCCATCATCTATAGTACCACCCATTTAATATTAGCATGGACTAGCTGGGATGGAGCTTTACCACTTGAAGAGATGACCCAGGGGCTGTAGTGTATTGGTAACTACCTATTGGCAGTTATCACCTATGGTCTCAGGAAACCAGGTTTTGGATTGTGTCCAAATTCAATCATCAAGAATTCAACAGCAAGGCAGTGGCAGCTGGGAAAGGTTTACCTTGTTACCATCAGGGCCTGGTGGGCCAGCAGGACCACGGCTTCCAATGGAACCGGCGGGACCAACAGCACCGCTTTCACCAGGAGGACCACGTTCACCCTACAGGAGACAGTCTGATTTAAGTTTTCCCTTGAATTTCTCCGTAGCTGAGAGGTTTTAAAGCACTGGCTAGTAGCATTTTAATCTGAACAAAACACTAAGAACTGTGTAAGAATTGTACAGCCACTAACTAAACTGGTCATAAGAACTGGCTCCAGCTTTTGACACAAATACAGCAAAATGAGGTAATAAAGTCTTGCATCATGGTAACAGCTGACAATTAGGTTACAAATACTTTTTGAACATGGATTTTGTCTACTGTGCTCATTCTGGTAACAGTGTCTTGCATTCTATTGCCAAATGGAGATTCTGTTTTAGGAAAAATAATGGATGCTAGTGAAATTAAAGCAATAATAATTGGCAAACAATTATTTTTACAGTGTCAAATGCCTGGTGAATATTGGAGAATAAAGGTGACAGCTAAAGCCTATTAATGTGAGCTGTACATTTTAACAGGCATAAGGATAAATTCTGAAATAGAGGTCATCCGAAGATGTGGAAGCAGCCGGAAACTGGGTTTAAATGCACAACAGATCTATCAAAGATCTTTAGTAAAACTGATATTTCTATATTTCAAATTATCTCAGTGTGATCAAGCTGGACATCAGGGAACAATCTGATAAGGTATAATAGAGATTTTTCATTATGCTAGATTTTGTACAGTATTATGTCTAATATGTTGAATTTTGCATAACAGCTTTGTAGTTATTATACAAAATCTGGGATTTTTCATGAGAACTATAATGTGGTCAAAGAACTGACTCAAGGAGACGTAGCACACTGTTAGAAGCACCAATGATGTGGAAGATTAAATTATATTTTACAAATGTCCCTCGATTAATATTTCTTTTACATACACTTTCTTAATGATAGAGAGGCTGAAAAGGAAGATAGATATTTATGAAATATGCAGATATCACAAAGGTGGAAGTTTTTGTCAACAGGAAGAAAGGTTGGCATATTACACAGGAAGAAGTGAATAACCTGCTAGATGACTGTCACAGCAAAAGTGAGATAAAATTCAAGAGTGCAAAGTATCAGGCCATTTTTGTAGGCACTAAAAATGAGAATTTCTGCTGTAAATGGAAGTTTCATTGGTGAAAATGACAGAAAGGGAAAAGTGATAGCCAGTAGCCAACGACATGATGCAGACATGAAAAAGGCAAACATGACTTGGCACAAGAAGTGAGGTATTTTTAGTTAGTGTTAGTTTTGTGTACAAAGCATCAGAAAGATTTAATTTTGAATACTGAATGAAATACATCCTGGGCTGGGTTTGAGATACTTAAGGCAAGCTAGAGCAGAGGCAAGTAACTGCTACTACTATGACAAAGGCTTGGATAGATCAGCAAAGTTTAGAGGGCACATCGTTATTGATACTGATGCCTTAAGATTCAGTCTCAGGGCACTAAATATAGGGAGGGAAAGTGCTGTTTAAACTGATCAACATAACTTATAAGAGTGAATGGGAATATTTGTCATTGGATACATTTAGGCTGGAAGTCAGAAGAAAAGAAGAAGCAACAGAAGTAGGTTAAATATCAATCTCTTTATAGATGAATTTGGAGAGCAAATAATTAATCGAGCATTTTATAAACTACTTATTATTCTACATAAATGAGATCTTCTTGCCATGCAGGAAGGCCTCCGCACAAAGCTCTTTAAAGATGTTTATTGACAGTGCAGGAATAAAGGGAAGTGGAAGGCAATACCTTCCAATGGCTATTCCAGGCTCTGAATGCACAAAGAGGTTCTATTCACAAAGAGGTTACCTGAGAGGTAGGAGCTGGCAAGTAAGGGATAGGACAACTGAAGTGGTCAGACTAAGAAGGTCTGCACACAGGCACTGTACTTGAAAATTCTCATATGCATCAGGCCTCAGTGTAACACTGTAGGATTAGTCTTTTGTCATCCACAGTCTCATCGTGAGGTTAATACAGGGTATCGTTATTTGGGTAATAATCATACTGCTTATCCAGAAGTTTACTAACACTGGTAACTGTTGTATTATATAATCATATAACCTCCTAACATGTGCAAAGAGCAGAGATAATTCTCTTTCATTCCTGGGAATCTGCTCTGCAATACACTGTATTCTATAACAAGGCTTTTTGCCTTGAGGAACTTGGAAATGTATATAGCTACAACTATTATTGAACACATTCTTAAGACAGTCTGTACCAGATTTCAAATGAGTTACTTACTCTTGGGCCAGCAGGACCAGGGACACCAAATTCACCATGAAGACCCTAGAAGAGAGTAGATATACTGGTAAGGCTTATTTCTAAAGCAAACTTGTTTGCTGAAATTGTACTTTGTTTCTTAGCAGTAAACAGAAATGCTTCTCAAATTGCAACAGCATATTGAACATTTTCAGGCAAATAGCCATCTTTTAGATACATGGAAATAAGCCCTTTTCATCTAGCTGCACAGTATCTCAAGGCACACATGAGATAATTTTTCATCAGAAGAGCTACCTATTTAATTACAAGCTCTTTTTTTCAGGTATATGCATTGTAAGTTATTTTACAGGGACACAGATAGATGTAACTATAAATATTAAAGGTGGTTATGACACATAGGATAAACAATTTGCAGATTTCATCACACACTAACTGTGCAGCAGTCAGAGAACATATCACGCCTAAGCTACCTCAGTTGTACATCATTGTAAATTCACCGAAGTCAACAGAGCTGTAAAAGAACATAATTGGAGTAATGCAGGTTAGACTTAACCTGAAAGATTTCAAAAGAAATGTGAAGTAAAATATTTTTCATGTACTGTCTCCTCCTCTGGGGGAGGAGGCATATTTTATTACTGCCTAAGGCCCAAAAAGCAAAGGACTGTCTTGGCTCAGTTTCATACCAAAACTTAGAAAAAGAAGTATGATGCAAGTTCCAATAGAACTTCTTCATTTGTGGCTAGCTTTAACAAAAGGGACTATTAAACTTTGCATATAACACAGATTGCTTTTTTTTTGGCAAATAGATCCAACAGGCTCTTGCTTCACCACATGTGCAATTTGAAACACAGCACTTACGCAATGCCTGCCCCAGCTCGTAGAGTACTGTACGTGCCACTCACCCTTTCTCCTGGTTTACCAGCTTCACCAGCTGGACCCGAGGGACCTGGCAGACCCTAAGTGTAAAGAAACAAGAATGCATATAAAGTTAAGGCAGAAGCACTTCATGCTTTAGAAATCATAGATAATATTGAGCAGAGCACATGGCTACTTACCTGGAAGCCAGGAGGGCCAGCAGGACCTGTTTCACCCTTTCCACCTTGATTCCCCTGGATGGAATGAAAAACAACTGATTAACTTGGAAGGAGAAATACAGGAAAATGGATTTAAAAATGGGAGGTCCCACTAATGAAAAGTAAATCACAAATTGGACCTGTGTAAAAGCTGTTACTCACAGTGACTCCAGGAGGACCTTGAGCACCGTTGTTTCCCTCTGGACCAGGAGCACCCTATAGGTGTTCAAGTAGAAAGCTGTTATCAAAGTTTTGATTTTTTATAAATAATATATCTAAATTATTATGTGCCAAAACCAAAGGTCTCTTCCAGTGCATTTTGAACTTAACCACAGAAACTTCACTGTCAAAGTGTGCTAAAGATGCTTACAATTTTAAATTCTGGTGATTCAATTATTGCAGCACATTCATCCTTAAGAAAGCTTATTTTGGAATTACAGAATATAGGAACCTTGCCGATAGCATTTTTCCCACAACAGACTGATTCTTTAATCCCTCTACATGGAAAAATTAGTAAGTTTCAGCTATTAATAAGAAGTTGGAAATTTACAGGATAAATTGGAAACCATACACTGTCCTCAAAGAATTGAGGACAGGGAGTGTTATTTTTTCCCTCTTCATAAGATGATAATACTGCAAAATTAATTACCCAATTAACACCCAAGAAGAGGAGTTTTCATTTATCCATTAAGTAACAGCCCCCACTGACATGAGGCTAGATGAATGTATTCCCAAGTGCTTTTCTCTTTCATCATCTATTCATGCTTGCACAGGTCAATGGTATCTTATTACAGAGGTTTTGAAAATCTACTTCTTTCTCTCTGGAGGGTGCTAAAGCAATTATATCCACATACCCGTGGGCCAGCAAGACCAACATTGCCTCTTTCACCAGGTTTGCCAGGTTCACCCTGAAGTCGAAAGAAAAAGAGATATAAAAGTCAACCAAGACCAACCTTAGACTCAGTTTATACTACTAAGCAGACACACTCTCCTTGCCAGAAGATTTATTGTAATAATTCTTTAACCCCAATTAAAACACCCACAAGCTCCATCTGACTTTTTAGATCACTTTGAATATCTCAAAAATAAACATCTTGTCTTTTCAAAACTCCATTTTCTTATTTTTTGAGATCATAACTCATGACTCTCTGCATAGTATCCTATGCAATACACTCTACTTATGTATGCCTGTGTGTGTATGTATAGCAGCACCCAAATCCAGGAGGTTATTATTGTTATCTGTGGCCTCTGTGGGATATATCAAGAGGCCCACTGAAGTCATGGGTAACTTTTCTTCTAAACTGAGTGATCTTTGGATAGTTCTCCATAAATAACAGTATTCTGGAACTGAACCTTAATGGCCAAATTTTACAGAACTTTTCCTGAAGCCTATATACAGAAATGACAAATTGGAGATGCAGAGATTATAAAATAGACATGTATTATCCTAATCACTTCAGTGTCCAATTATTCCTAAGCTAATTACATTGTTTTTCAGTTGTTTAATCATATTTTGGATAACTGAAAAATAATTTAAAACAAAAATCTTGAATGTAAGTGGATGCTACAATAAGCAGTACAGGAAGATACAGGGAGATGTGTTTGATTAATGTCAGAGCTGGGGACCTAAAGATGTCTGGAAATACCTTCATAGTAATAGAAAGCTTTTGTACTGTACTTACAGTGGGACCTTTTGGTCCAGGGAATCCAATGTTGCCAGGCTCACCTCTATTACCAGCTGGACCAATTGGCCCAACCCTACCATCTGCTCCAGGGAAACCCTAGAAAGAGAAATCATACTATTAAATGGCTGGGGTAATTTAATTAGAGTTCAGCTTTGGGAGAAATGTGTACTGACAGGAAGCAAATGCCATTTAACTTTTAAACATCATTGATACACTGCATGCTCATGCATTCCTCCATTTTTTTTCTCTCCTTTCATAGAACTGCGTATTTCTTCTTCCCCTTCCAGGACACAGGCCTGATCTGAGACCCACAGAAATGAATGGAAAGTTTCACACTGTTCTTCTGACTAATATGGTAGTAAAATTTTGCTGGTTCTATGTAGTTGTGTGAGGGCTCAGTACCGAGATCTCTGCTTTTTAAAATCTCACTTTATGTGTGTGTTTCACATGCAATGGGGGAACAGAATGAAAAGCAAAGTACTTACAACAGGACCCTCCTTGCCAGCAGGGCCTGGGCTTCCAGGCTGACCTGGGAGACCCTGAGAAAGGAAAAGTTTCATGTTTTTAGAAGGAAACCAACTCACCCAACAGTTAATCAACATTTTTTCTACATGTATGCGTACACACAGAGAGATGCCAAGTTATCAATATACACTGAGGAAACAGGACCGTCTGACTTATCAAGTTTACATCTAAAGCACACTGAAGTTTAATTTGGTGGTGTGTTCCCTTGCCAGTTGAAAATCAACATAGGTTAGTACCTGTTTCACTCAGATAAACTTATTTAGGCTCTGCTTTGGAGGAGAGTGTGTTTCAATATCTGCAGATGCCTAATAGTTTCACATGTGCATTGAAAACCTTTTCACTTCATGGGGTAGGGTAGGAAGAGTAAAGAGAATTAAAGACCATGACAAGGACATAATCTGACTGCAGCCAACACCACTAAAAGTGAATGGCTTCTTTCAGTGAAATAATTTCCAAAATAAAATAGAAATAATTGAGATCAGCCATCTCATCGTTTTAGTAGGGTTTGCTTTTCTTTTAGTTCATTAAAGAGGACACACACACCACAGTTGTGATCTTAATGATCATATTCTGTAAATAATCACAAGTGGAAACCCCTTTCAGAAGTCACTGCAGTATCCAGCACAAGAGGACACTGTTCCATGACAAGGCAATCAAACGCTACCATAACAAAAGGAACTAATTTCAATAAATATTTTGATGCTTCCTAATCATTCCTCATAGATTTTTTTCAATAGAGTGGTGGAAGTGCCCTAATTGTGTTTAGCACATGCTGAATTTTTGCATTTGGATTTCTGAATAATTTTATCCCTTCATTGTAAGTCATTTTCTTTTTACATAGTTCAAACTTACACCACAGAGTTCAAACTTACTCTTGGACCCATAAGACCAGGCTCACCAGGACGGCCAGCATCACCATGAGGACCCTTAGCACCAACAGGACCACTAGCACCACGGTTACCAGCAGGGCCCTACCATAAGAAAGAAATAAAATAAGGCAGAGGTAGGAAAAAGCATCACGTCTGTGTATAAAAGAAGATGGTTCAGAAATAGTGGCCCAGACAAAAGTCTTACCATGACACCAGCTCTGCCATCAGCTCCAGGAAGACCACGAGATCCAGGCACACCCTGCAAGTCAACACAAAACAAATCAAGGAACGGAAAGAACTAAATCTGTTGTTGCTTGCTTAATTTCAGCCTTCCAAGCACGTCTGCTGAATTTGAGGTAAGTGCAGCTCTAAGCTCACACACCTCAGTGTAAATCGATATTGTGAAAGAAATCTCTTTCACTTCCTATAGATTTCTTTGAATTTTTGTTTGTATCACAGAATTTTCAGAGTTCATTGTAACTAATAGTGGCTCTAGCCAGCAGCTAGGATCCCACAACCTGGCTCACACAGTTCCACATTCCCTTCTCTGTAGAGAGTTACTGATTTCTCTGTGACTCCCTACCCAAGGTGCAACACTAAATCTTTATCTCTGCCAAAAAAATATCTGGTGGAAACACTGCCATTTTTCGTATTATTTTCCTATGAATTGTTTTCCTGCATGCTTCCTGAAGTTCATGAGGTCTTTTTCTCACCCAGTGAGAAGGGTACTAGGCATTCTTGAAGACACTGAATTGAAAGCTTTTGCCTCCTATGATATGTGAACCAATTCTCTGTTTTGAGCAGTTAAATTCCATCACTACCTTTAAGAGTAATTAAAAGATAATTCACTAAATATTACACAATGGATGAATCAAAGCAACCTCTAATTGCTTCAGGGATAAGATTGTAAATATGCATTAACACAAAGCAAAAATAGGTTTGATCCCAACTAATCAAAAGGCTTAGAATTGAAAATTATCTTTGTGTAGAAGCATTAATGTAAATGTAATTACTCATAATTATTTAATTTGTCTTTGTGACTCTTGATTGATTTCCTCTTTCCTTTTACTTCGATTTCTGGAACACAAAAAGAAAACCTACTCTCAGACCAGCAGGGCCTGGGGGACCAGCAGAGCCAGGTTCACCAGTGCTTCCTCTCTTGCCTTCCTCACCACTGGGACCAGGAGGGCCAGGAGGTCCAGCAGCACCCTATGTCAGACAAATAGAGAAAAAGAAGAAATCAGGTGCTGTGTTGCAGTTATAATCAGGCTTTTGATTGAAAAAACCTTCACATTTTGTCATACTTACAGGCTCACCCTTGGCACCACTTTCTCCCTTGGGACCGGCAGGGCCTGGTTCACCCTAGAGTCCAAAAAAAAAGAGATAATAGAATTACGTATCGTTCAAAAAAATTTCTCTTCTACCTGGAGAGCTTTCTCATGAATCAAAACAGTCTTTGATCATCTCATGCCATGCCTGCCTCTATTGTGAATAACGGTCAATGAGTACAATTGTATTTTTGGCTTAATAGCCATGAAAACAAACATGTTCAAGATGCTTAGAAATTACATATATTGAACTATGACACATTCAGGGCTGATTCCTCTGCTGAGGATACCCATTGAGGGCCTAGCTGTGCGATTGCTGCCACATCTCTCTTGATACTATCAGCATGGACAGAGTTAACAGTCCTTGCACTCGAAGGGAGTGCAAAGTGAACCTCTTGAGTCTTGGCATCTGAAGCAAGTAGTGAGACACAGAACTGAACTACAATGTTCAATTATAGTGCAGCAAGAAAAAATGTCTGCATTATAACAAAAATGTATCCAGAGAAAATCTTTTACTACTGTGGACACTGTGTCCAGTTTTCAAATGAAGACACATAATATACAAGGTCACTTACAACAAGTCCTCTAGCACCACTAGGACCAGCAGGGCCAGGAGGACCAAGAATACCACGGGGACCAGGAAGACCTGGAGCACCAGCAACACCAGGAAGACCCTGTAGAGCAGAGGAGAAAAAAGGTATTATGAACCTATTATCTTTTCTGTTGCATTAACTGAATTTGGTTTTTTTTAAAGCAAACAAGTATGAGTATAGTTGTACTTACAGCTGCACCTTTAGCTCCTGGAAGACCATTAGCACCAGGGTTGCCCTGTTAAGGAAGATAACAATGCTGGTTCATTCAGAATCAAAGGTACACCCATCCAACAATAGATAAAGTCAGGCAAGTTACTTACTGGAGGGCCAACAGGACCACTAGAACCAGGAAGTCCAATCTCTCCTCTTGGACCAGCAGGACCAGTAGGACCAACGTTACCAGCAGGTCCGATTTCACCCTGTTTGAGAGAAGAACAGAACCCTCTATCAGTGTACACAGTGTTATGGCAATAGTGAAGCAATCCTATATTAGCCTGGCATTAAGAAGACAATCATACATATATATATATATATATATATGCAGAGGCCAGGAAACCAAGCAGTTGAGAGCTTTTAATGGATTTTAAAGGCACTGAAGTTGGAATGTCTAGTTAGGCTCCATCTAAGCTGATAGCTAAAACAACAGATGCTCAGCAGACCCCAAAAAGTTACATTATCACCTAGGATTAACCAGAAGGTTGATCTAAAAAAAAAACCAAAATTACAATTCCAGTCTTATCTGCAGCCATGTGCCTCCAGCATTAGCCTGAGATGCCACAGCATATGAGACCTAATTGACCATTGTCTTGGACTTTCAGATGCCACTCACACTGATGCAAAACACACAATGATGCCTGATCAGAGTGCTGTGGGATAGTATTCACAGTGGAGTAAATGACAGGAAGAAAGGTCCTTGCTTTTATTTTCGGAAGCTTGTATTCCACTACAAAAAACTGAATATAATGACAATTTCTCTCCAACAATTCTCTAAGCAGCCAGCATTCACCCTGGACATGTAGACTGTCTTCTCTTGAAATTACATGCTGTAACCACACTAACATCTGCATCAGAGAAAACTTCATGGTTTTCAAAGACTTGCATTTTGATAAGAATAACCAAAATGGGATCTCAATGTTTTTCTCATCTTCCTTGCAGTTAATATTAAAGGGTCCAGCAAACAATACTTTATTTTCTTCTAAGGATGGATTAAGATAAGTTTTGTCTGTGACATGGATTTTGTGGCAAAACATCAGCAAAATTAGTAAATGTAGTATATGTGATACTCTTGGCTTCCTTGGGCACTCAAGATATTGAGACTCTTACCCAGGTAAAAATGCTAAGATCTGAGCAATAAATGAATCATTTAAGTTATAGTCTGCAAGAGCAAAATGGTAGTGCCCTGAACCTGAAAAGTTTAAATGCAATTTCTGCATTGTAATTTCAAGGACTTAAGTTGGAAAGAGCCCAATACTCAACTGCAGTCCTCCACTACTTCTATAAAGTGATGTTATCTGCTGCTTTGCTTATTTAGCATGATCCATGTCACCCTTCGAAGGTGTATTCAATTGCATCACACAGGAAGCAGAAAAAAAGGTTATGTGTCTTCCTAAATCTGCCCACCATCCATCTTCAGCTGTGAAGTAACTGCTGTGTTTTAAATTAGCATTCATATCTGATGCTCTCCAAATACTCTAGGAATTCATCCTCATCCTAATCTGTAACTGATAAGAAAGGATTCCTATTTCATTGAGAGTGGGGTTTTTTTTGCTGCCTAGCAACTCTTTATAGTACATTTCATCTTCACTATCAAATGTATCAGGAGAAGCAGATGTTCATACCTTAGCACCAGGAGCACCTGGGAAGCCTGGAGGACCAGCAGCACCAATAGGGCCCTGGAAAATTAAAGGGAAGCAGTTGTGTAAAGGTATTCTGTGAAGACAAAAACATCTTGCTTGCTTTAAACAGATTAAAAAAAAATGCACATTTACTTATTCCTCACGTTACCACCTCAGAATACCAGTTGCCTTCTGCAACTCCAAACTGACAGATTTGGTTTACTACAAACAGTTAAGAGCAAGGTCAATGCTTGAAAAGCATTTGCAGTGCAAATTTAGCAAGAACTGGTAAAACCTTGCCTTGAGGCTAAACACCTGAGAAAGAACAGAGGATGGGCAGAGGCAGGCATCTGCAAGGCAAGGTGGCTGATTCTACTACAACTACTTATGGCTGTGAGATTTCTAACTACATTGGGACAAAATTCCTAATGTACCCAGACATATATTCATAGCCTTTATTTTTCAGTGCATGCAAATACAAAGGGATAGTTTTTCTTCAATTATCAATAAAATATCCAACTCACTCATTGCTATTGGGAACTGACATCTACATTTTTTTTGAGCTAAGATCTTTCAATTATAAATACTTATTATAAAACTGCCTCAAAAATCCAAGGGAATTTGTCAGCTGGTATGACAAAGAGGAATTGGCTTCCAACATTTTATAACCTACTGTGTTATAAACGGGGTAGCTTGAATTCTCACTGGTTTTGCATAAGCAAATAAAAAAAGAACAAAACCCTTTAAGATGTGTTTGAAAACATAAATTTACAGATTTTTCATTGCAGTGACTTTTTACATTTTAAATTCCAAGTAGCAAGAAGAATAAAATGTTATTTCTGTTTTAGTTTTAAAAAATTAGTGGTAATAAGTGCTATGCAGAATATTTACAGCATTATAACCTAAGTATGTGTAAAATAACTTCAGCCTGGAATAGACACTGGAACACAATGCAATGCTGTGCTGCTGCCCATTCTGAGTAACACCTCTGCAATCAGCAGCTTCAGAATATTTTTCATATAGTTCAATTGCCTTCATGTGAAACATCTTCAGCTAAAATGTTTTGATTCTGCTACATCAGGTCTTAGCTGTAAGATCTCTATTTGCCTGCAATTTAAATACATAATCACAGATATTTGTTGAATACTCTGCTTGGGAGAACTGAAGAGTAATTCACAGCTCTACTAACATTCTACTCTATTAAAGCACAAGAGGTGTTTGAAGTGACAAGGAGCATTAAAATCAACTCTAGCAAAGCAGAATCAAGTACAGCTTCATCACTGACTCAAATTTTGAAGGTAGGAAGAAAAAAACTATTCTAGGCTATTCTTGATTTTTTTTACAGTTTCGAAACTATGTCCTTGACACATACTTATTTCACTGAGACAAATGAGGTTTACTAAAGTCAGTGGTATATTATGGCAACACTAACTCCTTTTGAATGGACAAATTTGCATTGTGTTAGTTCCTATTAGAATAGTTGTTGTTTACTAATCAGATCAGGGCAGTTGGATCTCACTGGCCTTTCACATTAGCTCACATAATGCAGGTATCAGTGGTAAATGAAAAAGGTTAATGTCTGATAGCACAACGCTGCAGGTGCAAAGCTGTGTTCTGGTGTGCATGCATTATTTACAGTTTATATATAATTACAGTCATCTGCAACATGTGCATGGTATATATCTGTGAAAAAGTATAAAGTCTCTTTAGTTTTGGGATGAGAACTATTCTGTTAGACTGCTGGAAATGAGAATTCTGTTCATTGGGTGTTTCTCAGTGAAATCTGCTGGGAAAGTTTCCCATGAAATCACCAGTGCAAATGAGAGAATATTTGGTTCCTTTGATATAGATGTGTTAAAGATAAATTCTGAGGCTCTCAGGATATTGTCTACAAAGGTATTATATTTCACTAATTCTTTTTGTGATGGTCTGATAAGCAACAAAGGACTGTGTTAAAAACATGAACACAATCAACTTCTCAGAAGCCAAAGAAATCCTCTAAAAACAGGATAAGGAGCACAAGGTCTAATGGAACCATATTGTCAAAGAGCAAGACAAACTTACAGCAGGTCCAGTGGGCCCAGCACTGCCATCACTTCCACGAGCACCCTATGAGGAAAGAACATGATAAATAGTTTGAAAAGAGAACTGAATATCAGAGAAAGCCACAGTAAGTGGCTGGTCATGATGACAGACAGATGGGAAGCCACTTACAGCTGGTCCAGGGGCACCTACTCTTCCTCTCTCACCAGGGAGACCACGAGCACCCTGAAGGAAAAAAATTAAATTAACTCATTTATATCTCTCCATTGAACACAGATATATAGAATTTTTTTCCTCTGCTAAGTAATATTACTATTACATTAGAGTATCTAGCTAGCTGGAGTGTCACTGATGACAAATATTGAAGAAAATGCTAGCTGAACAAAATCTATCAGATTATAATTTCCCACAGCAGCAGTGAATACTTACAGGTTGTCCAGGGGTACCATTTTCACCAGGGGCACCAGGTTCTCCCTGTGAAGAAGAAAGTTTGGAGGCTTGAATTAATTAAAGGATGCTTTGGACAGACAGCACAGCACCTTCAGAGGGATTTTCAACTGCTGGATCCTCCTCTCTTTGTCTTCTGTAGCACTTGCACCACAGTATACAATAGTATAGCCCTGAAGGTGCAGAGACTGCAATTGTCCCTACATATACTGGAACACAGTCAAATGGAATCCTTTTAGAAGAGGGGGTCAGAGAAAGTTGCTTGACTTACCTAGCTCAGCTTTCTTTATCCCTTTTCTTTATTCTGATATTTACTCTGTAGTACGTATTTAAGAGATTGGGCCTGGATAGTCAACTACTAATTCAGATCAATCAGCAGCTGTTTTTTAGCTAGAGCAGAACCAGAATGATGCTTTCCTTTGTCTAATGTTAAGGTGACAAAGTTCCTGTCAGATGGCTGAAAATAAGGATCTGCCTCAGTTATTTTTAACTTAAGACCAATACTACTGATTATTTGAGGTCTAGGTTGATCTACAGTAACAAGGTTTGTCCTAGAGCACTTGTATCCTGATATACCTGAATGCACCCAATCTTAAATGCTGCAAAGATTGCAAGTTTTTGCCTTCATCAACTGCACAGTTATATCGTGACTGACCTTAATTTACTATGCTGGTGTTTTCCACTCAGAGTAGCACTCTTACTAGTAACTATTCTATACTTTACTTAATTGCTTTATCTGCTTTTAAATACCCAATAACTGGGTAGACTGTTTGCTATCTCTTTACCATACTTTCTTCTGAAGGTAAACCTCTTGCAGTGATATTGGAGAATGGTATGTTACAGTTAATAACTCTATAACAAAATGGTGCTAAGCTGTTAGAAACAAGCAAGAGGCAGAATAAGCATTTGAGTTTTTCATTGTTATATTAAGAGTTCTTGAATACAAATCTTCTGTGAATCACTCAGCTGCATTTAAATTTCCTACAACCCCATACTGCAGTATTTTTCAAGAACACTGGGGCACTGAGGTGGAATGGAAGAAGAAGAAACTAAAAGAGAAAGAGTTTGCCAGAGATGTTTCTGAACTATATTTAAGAATATACTTTTAAGGATTTTTTTTTTAAGTATAGTGTTCAAATATGTACTAATCTGAAGATGGTAAAAAGGAAAAAGACTGTGAAGATCAAAATAACCTCAACTCAGAAAAGCGCTTCATCTACCCAAATTTTTAGCAGAAAGTCTTACATTGAACATGTGTCTCAAACAGAGTTTTGTAGAAAAATGAGACGGTTTCATTTTAGCCTGCTTTAAAGAAATCCACCAAAATTCAAAATACAATCCACAGAAGAGCAGAGATAGCAAAAGCAGCCTGAAGTGCTACTGAATAGTCAATCACCAGAAGCCCAGTTCTGCAGCTCTTATTCACTATAAGTACTAACTTGACTAAGGGCTCAAGGATAAGGCCCCAGGAAAGTTCCCATGATAAGGTGCATGGGTTTGTTCTACATGGATCCACTGACTTCTAGATTATTGCAGCTGAGCGATGTTTATTGGCAACATGGAAGACTGATTGGAGGAGACTTCACATGTTTTTCGCTAAAAAGATCTATAAATGCATCCTACATTTTCAGATTTCATGTTTACCTTGTTGCCAGGAGTACCAGGTTGTCCCTTTTGACCATCCAGACCATTGTGTCCCTATATTGAGTAGAAAAATAAATACTGATACATATTTTCTCACAAATAGCTATACACAAACTCTTAGTCTTGTAACATAAATCCCTCCTCCCACACAAAATTATTTCCTAATATAATCTTCTGATTTTTCCAAAATAATCAGTCTTTCATATCAGGCAATATAAAAAACTTCAAGGAGGTTCAAGCACTCTTGACTTTCAGAGGATTTCCAGGGGTTTTCAGTATGTTGCACTGTTATCAGTCTTAAATATTCAGGGAAAATATATATATACTCACCCTAATTCCCTTAAAGCCAGGCAGACCAGGAGTTCCAGGGAAACCACGAGCACCCTAAAAAAACACAGTGCACAAATGATTGTCTCTCATATTATACACTGCAGTTAAAAAGAAAGAAATTGGGTAAGTCTTTCAATAAAATTACCGTGTATATTTGGGTCATGATTATTCAAGTGAGGAATACCTAATCTCTCAGGATCAGACTTGTTCCAAGATTAACAATAATCAACCTGATTTTTCCAGTTCTGAATCTCAGAAATTTCATGCATTACCACGTGATAGCACAGCTGTTTTAACTTCCTGTGCCAAGGTGCCTGCTCACCTGCTTCTGTATAACTCCTCACGGTGGCATTTCTGTTACTCATTACGTTTGCTTTACTGGGTATGGGATGGGGAAACAAAAACCAAAACTATATGATATCCCTGAAGGTAAGGACTGACATTGGATTAATCCATATAAGGAATATTACTAGACTGTTAATGTGATGAAATTCTGAAAGGTTGTTAAGTTTCATTGATCAGTGAATTGTTTTGTATTGTATACAGTGGATCACTACATACCTGAGGGCCAGCAACACCCCTCTCACCAGGTCTTCCAGGTTTGCCAGGGTGACCCTAAAAAATCCAGTAAAGATGCACTAAGAAGGAAAGCTCCTTTTATAAAATAACAACATAAACCATTTAAAAAAATACACTGGCAAAGCTTCTCCTTTTCAATACATACAGGGAGCCTATTAGCTTTCAAGTTTTCTTCTTCCTGTATTCAGGAAGCTAAATAATATTTTTGGAGATGTTTTGGAGTTATCCAATTTTCTGTACATTTTCAGCATACTGCATCTCTTGTACTGTAAAACAATTATTTCAGGGGCTTATTTATTCTATATATTATAGAAGAATGTAAAAATTATGGCAATTAGAATGCTTATCTTAACGATAACTTGATTGCTAGAGTTGAATCACCACCCCAAAAGAGAAGAAAAACATTTAATAACCACTTACATCTTCACCAGCCTTTCCTGGAGGACCAGGGGGACCACGAGGACCCTGGGGACCCTGTTAAAAGTAGATTGAGGATTACTTAAAGCATCATTCTTCATCTAAGTCTTTCCACTGGCTTCTGACTTGAGTTGGGGTGTAGCTGAAGCCTAATTGACTTTGCATTTTATGACTCCAATTTGAAAGAGCCTGAGTGTTCAGCTCTGTTTCCGTAACAGGATCAAGCAGGAGTATCCAAACATTCAAAGATGTGCAGATGGATAGGAGAAATGGGCCTAAGTATTACAAGCCTACTTTGGTGTGCTATTTCTAATGTTAACAGTGTCAGCATGTGAAACCTGTACTTACTGTTTGACCAGGTTCACCAGGCTCACCGGGAACACCTTGAAAACCGGGAGGACCCTAGAAGATGAGGGAGATATTGTAAGTTTTCAAATAAGCTAATTTGTCATTTTTTAGTTATGTCAATGTCAGTAGAAGAGATGAGACTGTACTTACAGGGGGTCCAGATGCTCCAGGTGGGCCTCTAGGTCCCATCAAACCCTAAGGGAGAAAAATTGCAAAATCTCTTTTAAAACCCACTACTATATAAACTCATCTATAACACCAATTCCCGGTATTCCTAAATAATTGTAAGCATCACAGTTTTCAGTGTGCAATGTCCAGGTCAAACTATAGGTAGTTAAGAGATCTGCATGAATTTGCACAGGCAGTCAAAGTGCAAACAGATCTTCTAAGGGCAGTGAACCATCAGGGAATCCAGTAGGATGATTAGGAATGTACCATTATGGCTGTGAACCTTGTAATTAGTCTTCTTAATCTATTCTGGCTTATTAGCAAGTGCACTGGCTCATTCTTCTATGTACCCTCTACCTCCCTGTGCAGAAAATTCCAGAATTTAAAGATGAGGGTCATAACAAAACATTGTGAAAGGCTCTTATTATGTATACATCTATTTCAAATAATGATCTACTTCTATTTAAATATTTAATTGCTTTCTGGTTTTGATTAAATTCTCTTCATTTCACTGCAAAATAAGTCACTAACATACTTTTGAAAAGGAAATTTCCCCAGATTAGTACACTTACATAACAGTTGTCTTAAGCCTTACTAAGCAAGAAAACAATTTTGAACTGAAATTTAATTTAGACTTCTATTGTCCAAAATGATTTAGGATATGTTTCAACAGAAATCCTTATGTTTTAAATTGGTTTTAAAACTTTCTCAGGAACTTTTGTAGATTTCCTCACTACAAGATTAAAATCATATGCCAACTTTTCAATGGCTTATGTAGTATTCCCATAAAACTGAATACTTTTCATTAAGATAAATAAATACATATTAATTACAGGCATTTACTTATGAAAGTTAAAGCAATGTTGTGGATATAAAAATATGCAGTAATTCTAGAAAAAAATAACTGTTTCTGGACAGTCTGAATCATATGTGCTGCATAAACTCTGAGTTTTTTCACAAATTATATTCCATAATTATCTTTCCCTCCCTTTCTAACTTCCCAATCTATTACATTTTCTTCATGAAACTTAAAACTTCCTCACAGAAGGCAGATTCTACTGCTGTTGCTGTCAGATGAACCCTAACTGACTAAAAAATTGGAACTTAGAAAATTGTGACACCCCAAGTAAATCTTCATCTACATTTTCTGATTTTTTGTCAGACATTGAGGGCAGAACTTGATTAAAAGTACTCCTATTTTCCTATATTTAGTATCTAAATGGAGACCAAAAGATTTCCCAGTATTCATTTAATATACAGTATTTTTAGAAATGGAGACAAGCACTTGACCCAGAATAATCCTGGGCAGCCTTCATCCTGCTGCTCAGCCATCAGATGCACTGGCTGGGATGTCAGTGTGTTTGGTGAATTTAACCCCTATCTGTGTGCACTGAAAATATCCGCTAACATCAGGAAGCATTAGAAATTCATGTGGAGCAGCAATAAACTCCTTAAATTCCATTTGAACATAATATACAGTAAACAAGGATATCAAATAAGTTGTATAGCCATGGGGGAAAAATGGTCACCAACTGGAGCTGAGATGCTGAGTTACTTTCTAGACCTATGTCTACCTTAGAAAGCAGCTTTACAATCATTCTTCCTAAAACACGATCTTCTGTCTCAATATGGGCAAAGTAGAACTATATAAAAGCACACGTGTTCTCTGACATCAAATTGTGAGATTCACTGATTCATATAAGTGTTAAACAAATTGAAGATTAAATATGGTCTTGGGACTGTATATTTAAGTCCTAAGACTATTCTAAACACATACATTTCAAAACATATATTCTCCTACAAAGGATCAGTTCACAGCCTGACTCAAAATATGATCAAAACACTAACTTTTGCATTAATACAGTTGGATTAGACTCAAAGGAAAATAGTAAACACACCCATGCCAGTTACCAAGTGCTCTATCATATACCTACCATAGGTCCTGGGCCAAAATCAGCTGCTTTAGATGGATCATATTGAGCAGCAAAGTTCTGTAAGTGATAAAAAGTTTGAAATTAAAATACTAAAAATTTTGCCTTAAAAAGTATTTCTTATCAACATTCTACATCTAAACATCATCTGACTTGTTACACTTGCTATATGATTTGTTAAAGCAGAATACATACAACTCAGTAAACATAGCCCTCTTATAATTACATTTCTATTCACGTTTCCAAAAAGACTTGATTTTACTGGAAAGGCCCTTCAAACAGTGGCCTTAAATATCTATGCAGAAGTGATAGAGAGGCATTGCAACAGCGTGAACTAAAAATAAAGAATGTAAATTCAGTGGTCATTTAAAATTGCAAACTTTCTTTAAACTCTCAAGTTGTTCAGCGTAATTTTCAATAAGGGAACTTATGCATATTTTTCACTGCTTTGCTTAAGTAAAATTCATGTACCAGCCCTGACAGACGAGGTAGGCCCTTCAGCTTCAAAAAGAACTGAGGAGCTGCAGCCTCAGAGACTGCAGTGGATTGTTGATATTTTATCAAAACAGAAAGAAGTTCTACATGGCACAACTGAAAATCCTTTGCTTCCTTGTTTTCGTTTGATTGTTTTATTAGCATATTAAAATAAGAAAAAATAATGAAAGCAGTTTGAGATTTGCAAATGGGAAAACAAACTACTTTTATCCATATTGAAGGCAAAAGAGTATTTTTCCATGCAGAAAGATTTACCAAACTTGATCATTACAACACTGTCTCTGTCTTCATGTTGCCTATGCAAGCTAATGTCAAGCAAAGAGTTAAATTCTGCAGAGAATACGTCATGGACACTTGTGCAGAAAGTGTGTATGTGTCACAGTCCATTTACGTTCTGCAGCATTTATACAGATAGAAATGAAAAATTCTAAAAAATATACTCTAAAATTCTACAGGACTTTTAAGTATTGATTTTTAGCCTAAGGGGTAGTCTTCTTCAGCTTATTCCAACACAGCTGCTGTCTGTTGAATCCAACTGTGAAGGTTTTTTTTCACTATCTGCTTAAAAGCACTGGTTTCATTTAGTTGAATCCTAACCCCTACACATTACGGCTGTGTAAATTTAATGCTAAATAACAGGGTTGCTTTGCTCCTCTGCATAAGTCCCTGTTGAACACAGAATCCAAATTTTCCATGGAACATTTACACCCCAAAGAAAGTTTAATTGGAACTGGGACCATGAATTTCTTAAGGCTCACAAGAGAATGTGTGTTCTACTTTCCAAAGCAACATCAGTATTTTCCAGCTGATACACGTTTTGCCTTAGCCACAAAGCACAGTTTTGGTAATAGGAAGTTTGGATGCCTTACTCCGCCAAGACCTGGAGGACCAGGGGGCCCTGGAGGACCTCGTGGTCCATCTTCACCATCTCTGCCTGGTGCACCTGGTGGACCCTAGAGTCAAAAAGAGGATTACAAAGTGAACATTAGAAGTGGTTGAAGAAATCTCTGATGTGATAACTTCATTAACAACCACGCACCTACAGCACACTCTACAGCAGTGCTATACATGAAGTTTCAATAAATGCCTAACTTGAGAAAATAAGTATATTGATTTTATGTTGACTCCCCATAACTCATATCAGATATGTACTAGACCTTCATATTTGAGAAGATTTATGGGGGAGATATTTCATTTATGCTACTAAAGCATAATCTCCAAATTGGGAATTTTCACCTTAAGCGACCAAATTTTGGACCCATACATTTCTAGTGACCCATATGGACCCACAAAGGTGCTCAAGTTTTGCCATTGTGGCAGTTAAGGTGAGATATTTACTTTGTTTAGTATTTTGGATCCAGTTCAGTGTTAAATGAAATCCATAATAAATGGATTTCTAAAGGAGGAGAATTAGACTTCCAACATTCAGGACAAAGTATGTATCTCATTTCATTAAATGAATTTAGTTAGTGGTTGCCTAAATCAAATATCCAGTTGACCATACAGATAGAGTCTTCCTAATAGTTCCCTTCACATTCGTCAGCATACTACAGTCTCAAAACCTCAAGAGCTCCCTATCAGTACTATGGCATTTTCATTTTCAGAAGACACTAGAAAGACACACAACTACAAACTACACAGATAAGTATGTGAGTTTCAGAATGCCACTTTACAAAGAGCAGCAGTGATGCAGAAGCAAAACAGAAAAGCAAATATCAGCAATATGAATGAACAGTACAATTAAATTATTCAACTGTCCTCATTTATGGTTACTTTTACGGTAGCCTTTAATAGTACAACGTCTGCTTTGGCTAGTAGAAGGTAGACGACAAATGCCTAGCTGCCAACAAGAGAGCTTTTCCAAGCCATCTTCAGAGGCACAGATAATAAATCATCCTCAAAACTGGCTTTGTCTATTCAGGGCTTATCCAGATACCATATTGTTCAAAGACCACATCTTTATGTGTCAACTTTTCCCTCTACACTTCCATGCACTATTTCCACGGTGAGCAATGCGAAAAACATTTTTCAAGTCATCACTTGGATGCTAAGCTGCTATATGATCTCAACCACATCTGCTCAGGCACAATGACCATAATTAGGTTGCTGAGGTATTGGTACATAGGTAACTTGGTTTTTTTTTGGATGAAATTGTACATGCAAGCTTCTACAGCTACATTCATTCAATATCACAATGATACCTAAACTTATTTTTTACCCTACTGTTCTTCCAACAACTGCTGTTCAAAGTTCACAAACAAATGAACGGCCTTACCCTTTCTCCCTGCGGCCCTTTGTCTCCTCTAGGGCCCTGCAGGAAGAAAATAACACTTAATGAGTTATCGCAGAAATTTTGCGGGAGGATACAGGGAAACAGATACATTAAGAATAATTAGTGTACATGAAAAAGTGAAAAATGACTGCACATACAGGTCCAATAGCTATTTTCCACAGACAGATAATTCTTTTTCCCCAGAAAGCTACTGGAAATAGACCCTGTCACTACTGTGTGAATTAAAATTATCACTGCACAGATCACAGAAGAAATTTAAAAGTTGATTTTCATCTCTACTAAATAACTAGTTCTAATTTAAAGTAGGGACTCTTATAAATAAAATAGAATCTATTTAGCTTTTAAGATCTGGATAGATATTGCTGTACTGTTCAATTCATGTAAATCTTTCTGAAGAAACTCTGACTAAGAATGCTACTTTGATGAAGTTTAGTTCTGAGTAGGCTTAATTCTGCTCCTGGATAAAGCACCTTTATTTTGAATTATTTAAATTCACTCTGGTGTTAAGATGTTGCACTGATTGTTCCCTCTTTTTTACTGCCTGTTCATCTCAGTGCTAGTGCTATTTTCAGAGAACACGGAAAATAATAAATATAGTCAGTTTTCCTTTCATCCAACATTCAACAAAATATTAATCTCCTGAAGATTATTTGATACCATCTCCATTTCCACACAAGAAAAAAACTGCTTACCTTACGCCCTGCAGGTGCCTGGAAAAATAAAGAAGAGAATTAAAAAAGTTAAAATTTCTCCCAGTATTTTAGACTAAAATAGTGTATAAACTTAGACTCATCTTCTTACATAACTATGCTTTTCCTCAGTACAGTATCTTTAAGTATGCCCTAAGGTTTTAAATTACTATGAAAGCTAGGAGTTTATATATAGCAAAGATGCATGTAACTACATGAAAACATTCTGTTGAAGACTGACCATTTTATAGCTATTACAGCCTAAAAAACTAGCATTAAAAAAAAGTCACACCTGAGCTCTTCCATAATCTTTCTGTGCAATGAAATTTAGACTGTAAAACTGGCTTTAAAGTAGAGTCTTCTCCAATCCAAACTGCCAGGTGCAGTGTCCAAACACCACTGCTCTGTTACTTTCTCCTCACGGTCTCTACACCTATGAAGGCAGTCTCTTAAAAAGGCCGTCCCACTTGTGAAATCGGGGTGGGTACCTTTCCAGGCAGTCCCTTCAGGACTTAATCACCAGGACCATCTTGAAATGAACTTTAGAAAATAATACTGCCACAACAAAAGAAGCCTAGCCTGTTAATTGGAATGCTACATATTAGATAAAGAAATTATACTGACCTTACTCACATCTGCAAAAAGAAGGGAAAGAAAAAAAAGAGAGATAATTAGAGTGTGGATTCAGTTATTTTGCAAGTTTTACATTTCATTGCTTTTAATTCAAAGTGCATTTTTTTTTATTTTCTTAACGCAATAAACATTTTCTTTATGTAATTTCTTACTTTTAAGATGATTATCTTAGACTGGAAAGACTCGCAGGTGAAATTGCCATGTATTCCAAATTCAAAACAGACTTGCTAATGAAATTAAAACAAGTAATATGATTGATGCAGTGAAAAGGCAGATATCGTCTATAAGCCTGCTCTAAATATTCTTAAACATACCTCCCTACAAATAAAAGCACCAATGTATTTTCATATGTGTGTGTGCAATGGATTAATAAACCCAGACAGGCCGATACATACGAGGGTGTTGAATTTTAGGAGTAATCTTAAATTTTAATGTAAATAGCCCCATCACACTTTTTATGGGGAATGGTTCTAGCCACATGTACCTATTTCCACAATTTCCTGTAAAAGCATGTAACAGGGAACACCTTGAAGCTATTAAACACCAAAAGGCAAATAACTATATGTTATGTACTACTAAGTATGCTATCGTTCATTAGCTGGAAATACAAATTTTCTGAATTTCTTAATTTACAATTAAAAATCTATTTTGGCTTAAATTCACTATAGTAAAAGGGTCTCATATCACACTTGAATGCCACCAATTTGACCTTATCCCTAAGTAGCAGGTTGTTGGAGATTTTTCCACAACGTGTCACTTTGGCAATGTATGATCACACTAAATTCAGATGATTCGTACAGTCCAGCAAAAGGTAACACTGCTGAAATGCTGAAAGCACTGAAATACCGCGGCAGCACACACCGATTGACTGTGCCTAACCCAATATAAAATTAAAGCCATTACTGCCCCCAGGTGATGTGACACTGGCACCTACCCAAACTCATTGCGGGCAGCGCGGGGGCGCTCGGTTCGGGGTCCCCCACACGAACCGCTCCGTTTCCTTGGCGAAGGAAGGAGCTGCTACCGCCCGTCACCGGGGGTGGGTGGGGGGATGTCCCCAGAATGCCCCGCCAGAACGGCCCTCCCGCCGCCCCTCGGGCATCCCCCGGGCCACGGCCACCCCGCTGCCCACCGCCCCGGCCCCTCGCCGCCCCCCGGGCTGGCAGCGGCAGGGGCACAGCCGGGGGCATGTTCCCGGGGCTCCCAGTGCCCTGAGCGGGAAGCGCACGGCTGCTCCATCCCTCCTCCGCCCTGGAAGGCGGCCAAAGCCCAGTGTAGAGGCACGACGGCCAGGGGCTCAGGGGGCCACTTCTCAGTGCGCTGTCACGCAGAGAGGCCCCAGCCGAGTGAGCGGGGCGCGTTTCTCTCCCACCACAGTACGTGTGCGTGTGTGGGTGCGCTTTTCCCTCTGCAGTTGGGGGGCACTAAATCCTCTCTTAGCGAACGTCGGGGTGCCGCGCTCACTTTTCTCACTAGAGCGGAGCAATACTGCTTCCCTGCCTCCTTTCGTCCTCCCCTCCCCGGAGAGCCCTTGGAGTGGGCTCAGCGTGCGGGGATCTCCGCGGGAACACGAGAACAGCCCCGTCGCGCCGCGCTGGGTCGCAGGGCCCTGGGGCGCCGCAGGGCTCCGAGCCGCCCGCAGGGGGCGCTGCCGCGCGCGGGGAGCGGGACGGCGGGTTCCGCACGGAGCCCCCGCCGCCCCCCCAGAGGGAGGGAAGGGATGAGCCGCCGCTCTCCCGCTCCTCCGCTTCGGAAAGCGCGCCTGAAGTCTCACAAAAGTGCAGCCTGGGTTCTTCCGCTCGCCGCAAGCACTCTCCTCCCAGCCTGTATCCGTATCTCCTTCCCAGCATCTGCGCTGGAGATAGGGCTTTGCGTTCTCCTTTAGGTACGAGCCCGTCTGGGGGGAGGGGGTTATTCTGGTTTTCTCTCTCTTTTTTTTTTTTTTTTTTAATCGTAGGGGGAAATCTCGTTGGCCTTTTGCCATCTTTTTCTGAGGGGAAGAAAGAAGCTAGATTCTGATCTGGGACGGGAGGTGGCAGTTTATGAGCTGGTCTCTATCGTTTGGGAAGAGGCAGCTCCCCGCAGACTGCCGTCCGTGGGGAGGGCGTCGGGACAGAGCGCAGAGCCGGACAGCCACCCCTGCCACCACCCCTGCCACAAACAAGCGGAAAGCACTTACGTTGGCCTGTTGTTAGGTATGAAGTTACTGCGAGCAGCAACCAAATCCGTGTATCCACAAAGCTGAGCATGTCTAGTTGCAAGACATGCAGACTCCTTGTGGTGCCGAGTCGGTTGGTTAGCTATCGCCTGTGGGACGCAGGCATACAGTCTTGAGGAGTAACTCCAACCTTAGCAGAAACCTGCTGCCCGGGACGCTAAATTAACCCAGCCCCGGTCCGTTCTACTTATACCGCAGGAGGGTCCCGGCACCGCCCAGCCCGTCACGTGCCTGTGTCTCCGGCCCGGCGCGGCAGCCTTGGCAGCGGGAGCGGCGGGGGGGCGGCGACGGTAAATTGGTTCCATGCTTTGAGGACGTGGACACTTTGAGGCTTTCGGAAGGAAAATCTGACTCGTCGTCTGATTTTTTTTCCTCTTCATTCTCTCTTTTTTTTTTTCTTTCCCCTCAGCCGTCCCCCGCCCCTCTCGCCCCGGTTTTCTGTGAGCGCGGCCGGGAGCCTCGCCGGGCAGCCGGCTGGCAGCGCCCCGACGGCGTTCAAAGCGGGAGCTGTCCAGGGCCTACGGAGCCTCCCGCCCTGCGGGAAAGCGGCCGGGGGAGCCGAGACGAGGCTGGATGCCCCACTCAGCCTCTCCCCGTCGTCCCACTGCGACCAAGGACAAAAGGCGACGCTCCCCATATCCCCGGACCCTCTAGCCCGAGGCCTCTAGAACGGTCACCCCGGTCCCGCGCCCCTCGCCTTTCCCCGCAGACAGCGAGTGCTGGGGCACCGACAGCCCCTCAGCCCGCTCGTAGCGGCCGCCGTGTCCCGGCCGTTCACTCTCCCCGGGGAAGCGTCTCGGGCCAGGGCGCGGGCAGAGAGCCGCCAGTCTCCTCTCCCAGCTTCGCGGCCGCGGGAGGAGCCTGGGGTGCCCCGCAGCCGCCGTCCCGAGCGCTCCCCGCCTCTCGGCCCGCCGGACGGGGCCCTCCGGGCGCAGGGAGGAGGATGGGCGCTCCCGGCAGCTCCCCTTCCCGACGGCCACCCGCCCACCCAGATGAGGGAAAGCTGGCGGGGTTGTTTGCCACGTCTGCCCGACCACCGACTTCTCCCTTCCCGGGGGAGGTGGCCGAAGGGGGTGTGAGAGGAGCTGCCCACGCTGTGCCCCTAGGGCCGGCGGCGACAGGCCGCCCCTCGCGGCGGGCAGCGGGACCCTATCGTTCCGCCCCGGACGCCTCTGCCCCCCGTGACTGGGGGCGGGGGGCTGCAGTCACTCGGGGTCGCCCATCTCGACTCCTGCGGCTGCGGGGAGCTGACGTGGTCCCTCCGGCCAGGCCAAGCGGCGGCCGTGGCCAGCCCCCTCCCCGCCCACGGGCTCTTCCAAGGCGGGCAGCCGGCCCCCTCCCAAGCCGCCTCTGCTAGCCGAAGGGAGTCCCGGGCAGAGGTAACGACGAAAGCAAATAGAAGCCCCGGCTGCTGAGCCGGGGGGTGGGGGGCCCTCTCTGGGGCGGAAAAGGCGAGGACAGCGTCCGTCCTCGCTCCCCTTCCCTCCCCCAGCCCAGGCTGTGGGTCGCGAAGCAGGCGGATCCTGCTCAGGCACACCAGGGAGCCGCGACAGCCTCCGAGCTGGCGAGAGAGCCCCGGCGGATGGAGCGGGAGGGCTCCCGGGCGAGGGACAGCAACGCCCCCTGACCACCCCTGAGCCAAGCGGCTCTTCTCCTCCTCAGCCTGTCCTAGAGGAGGTGCCGGGAGTGTATCCAGCCCCATTTATCAGCTGCCTCCGGGAGAACATGTACAGAGAGCATGGGAAAGATGGGGGCATGGCTGTCCACCTGAGAGGGGACTCCACAGAGGTTGTGCCCCGGGGGCACTGCCAACACCGGGCACAGCCGAAAGCAGAATCCACGTGTCGGGGAGAGCCAGCCGTACCCAGTCGAACTGCCTGTCTGTAGCCGCCTCCGCGGACGGGACGGTTCCTGACTGTCTAGAGTGCCGATGGAATGGAAAAGCCTGCAGTTTGGATAGAAAAAAACATGGCATTAGGAAAATGTAGTTCGTCCAACGAAGTACGCCTGGCCACAAAATAGGACCGCAACAAATGATGACGGATATAAACGTTGTAATAAAAGTATATGGTATAAACGATATATGAGTATTCTTTCAGATTATCTTTCATGTGAATGGTATCACTTTAGATCAAGTAGGATTTTAAATTAACCTGGGCAGCGAAGATAACTACTTGAAAGTTTATACCAGCATAAACCTAAAGTAGCTCAGTGAGCTTTAAACAAGATAAAATAATAAATGAAATTTAACCCAAAACACTGAGGCTCAAGTCCGAGTATTTCCTGACAACACTTCCAGTGAACAGTGTTTTGTTTTTTTCAAACTTGTTCCTTGAAATCAGACATTGACTGTACAGCCAGAGTTTTTCTTCGTTTTGACTCTGCTGCATCAGCAGAACAGTTATTGACTGATTATAATAATAATTAGATTCTTTTGAGACAAAACCTGTTCTAACTGCATATGTATAAACCTACTTTTTGCATGTTTTCATGAAATGATAGCCCTTTTCTACTGATGGAACACTCTGATGGTGCAGGAATGCAGACACGTGTATCCTGACCAAATCAAACTAAACCTCCATCCTGCCCATGAAGTTTCGCACAGGAAAGACAAGGCCCCCTCCCAATGAAGGGAAACCCCCTGCAAAGATGTGGATGTTCAACTACCATATCTACCATAAAGCAGATGGCTGAGGGAGACACGTGGCCAGAAGCTCAGCAACACACAAAAGCAGTTGAGATGATATGAAACTCTTTAAACTTCCAAAGAGATGAATTCTTGGTATGCTTCAGCCATTTTAGGATTGGTCCATACAGATAGGAAAAGAGAGATACAAAAGAGTAATTCATTGGTATGGCTCTCTCCCCAGCTCTACCAGTCTCTTTTCAGCAATCCACCACGCTGAAAAATCCGTAACTCTAAGTTCTCTAGAACCAACAGCTTTGACGTAACAGTCTCATATGTATACCTGACTTTTGGAGCCTATGGAGCCCTTGGCCATTTTCTTCACTATCGGTCACCCGTAGTCTTAATATTTTGAGGAAAGATGAGGAAGGAAAAAGAGGACTCTCTTTTACTTCTGTCATTAGCACTAATTCAAGCCACACCAAATGATTTCAGGGTAAGTGACAAAGGCCTGCTCAGTTGATCTTCCTACAGGGTATCTCTGTCATACAGACACTGTCACTTTCGGTCATGAAGACAGGCTACACTACTCATCTTCTCTATCTAAGCATGCAAAAATAAGCTGATAAACTTAGGGTGAAAAAAAAAGAAATGCTCCCTAAAAAAGGGAGTGCTTAGTGGCTTTGGTTCTGTGATATGAAATCGGAAATATTTTTTTCCTTAAAATACAATTAGTGTGAATGGTTGTTAATATGCAAATATCACTATTAGTATTTTGACTCCTGAAGCAACACAAGTAACATGACAGCTTTTGAAACCATTAGCATGCCAGAAGTGATTTGATCAGCCAGCTTTAACAAGCAAACATCTAAGAACTCTTTTTCCCTTTGGATCATACTTGTTTAAAGGAACTATTTCACACTGAAGCCAGTAATGCCTATGGCACTATTTAAATTGAAACTGATGATAATAAAAAATATTCTCTGCAAAATTTGCTGTTAGGGCAAGTTTTAAAAGAGGGAAGTTTCCAGGTGATGTCAAACCACATTTATTTCTCATTATTTTGAAAAAATCTTTAGAATACAGACCAAAAATTATGAAAACTGTAACTTTTTAATACATACATTGGAAAGTATTTTCCATGCATACTCTTTCAAAACTTATCAGCCAATCATTGAGCCATTATCATAGAATCATATAATCATATAATCATAGAATGGCTTTGGTTGGAAGGGACCTTAGAGATCATCTAGTTCCAACCCTCTTGCCATGGGCAGAGACACCCTCCACTATACCTGGCTGGATGTCCAACCTGGCCACGAACACTTCCAGGGATGGGGCATCCACAGCTTCTCTGCATAACCTGTTCCAATGCCTCACCACCCTCATAGTAAATAATTTTTTCCTAATATCCAATCTAAACTTACTCTCTTTCAGTTTGAAACCATTCCCACCTGTCCTATCCCTTCATGCTTTTGTATATTGTCTCTCTCCATCTTTCTTAGAGGCTCCCTTCAGGTAGTGGAAAGCCTCAATTAGGTCACCCCAAAGCCTTCTCTTTCTCTTTTCCAGGCTGAACAATCCCAATTCTTTTAGCCTTTCCGTATAGGAAATGTGGTCCATTCCTCCAACCAACTTGGTGGCCCTGCTCTGGACTCAATCGGACAGGTTGATGTCCTTCCTGTGCTGAGAACCCCAGAGCTAGATACAATACTCAAGGTGGAGTCTCACCAGAGTGGATTAGATGGGCCAAACAATTATCTAGCCAAAAATTTGATACTGTCTGGCCAGCATCATATTACAAGAAATCACAGAACAATGCTAGAGTTTGGAGAAAGACCTCCATCTTTTTTGACAGTCCCCAAACCTCATACCCCATGTTGGATAACAGGGTTTGGTGCGCTCTCAGATTCAAGTTCTCCTCCAGCTGACATGAATAGGAGAGCCACAGTGTTTGTGGTTAGTGCAAATAGTTATTAGTTTCTTTGCATCTCTTTCAACACACGGTTTTGCACATTTGTTCAGATAATGGGTGTGTGCCCAACAATATAGCAGCAACGAGTGAGCAATGAAGATGCCTAAGGGAAGTAGTTTCCCAGCAGGACTCCTTTGAGTACTGGGGCTGGTCCAGTGACACGATCTGGCTTCAGTCTTCCTTTTGTAGTATATATAGATATATGAGGGACTATATGATTTAACGCAGCATTAAGCTGAACCTTTGGGTAGTGTCTGTTGTGTAGACATATCAGCTTCATTAGAGCTATCTTTAATAAAATTGTTTATGATTCTGGACTTCACATCTTAGCTTGGTTATAGCCAGTATCTTGCTTTGAATAACAAGGAGACTTGTACTTTGTCAGTGGAGAAAATGTGGAAGCAGTACCATGTATCCTCATCACCACAATTCATTGTTTTATGCTTGCTGTTTCCTGCTTGACTGCTTAGTTTAAAAAAAAACACAAACCAACCAACCAAACAAAACAACAAAAATTGTGCTATGCTCTTATAGGAAAGTCCTGAGGAGAGATAAGACACTGCAAGGAATTTCTACCAGTCCTCTGCACCCTATGTTGAAGGGCCAGGTATGCCAAAGGCTCCTGTGGTCAGGACACTCTTCCCATGCAGGACTAAAGAGATCAAAGAGCACAGCACAGATGCATAGAGCCACAACTTGGCTGCTCTGTGGATCATCATTTAGAGGGAGTCCATAAGGTGCCAGTAAATGGTAAGGAAGCAGGAACATTGTTCTTTGTGCAAACAGCTCATAGCCATTGACTTCTAATACTTCTTTGGTATTTTAAGACAGTTATTTCAGAATCATTTAAAGTGGCTTTGGAGAAGTAGTCCAGCAAATGGACTTCTAACGGGAAATAAACTTGTTCTATGTGAACAGCTATGGCAGCTGCTTCATTTAGTTTCTGTTCCTCAGTGTCTGCCACATTGGCTGTCTATAGCTGAAATAAATCATCATCTGTTATTCTCAGCAGGAGTAATGGTCATGGATTCTCAGAAAAAAACAACTGATAGGCAGAGACCAGCTCAGCAGCCCAGGGGGGAGTGCCATTGAAAGGATCAGGAGACAAATGTAATGGAAAATTTTCCTCAATTATACATAAGTAAAGGCAAAACAGAGGATGACTCAATGCTGCTTAACTGAAACTGAGATGTCTAGTTATCCTTCTCAAAAGGGGTAAACCTCCACAGCAGCAGTCAGTGAGCTTTCAGGGAGGTGTTTGCTTATTTAAAGTATATACCGTTTGTCCTCTTTTTTTTTCCTCTTTTTCTTATTTGTTTCCAAAGGTTACATTTTTAGGAACTGAGGAGGTCAAAACAAAGACTTGTCTCATATATTGATAGAAGGCTCAGTTGATTGTTACTGAAGCCAACCCAATTTCTCTCGTTTAAATAAATTCAGGACACATAGACCTCTCTTCAGGTCACTATCAACTCAATCTATTGCTCTATGACACTGCTGCAATTATTATGCAATCACAATGCAATTATTAATTATGATAATTTACTGTATTTTTGAAGTCCATTTGGACTACACTTATAGCATTTAATAAAGCTATAAGCCTGCATGGCTGTTATAATCATTCTTCTACATTGGCTCTGATTCTTTTCACGGTCAGATAATATGACGGAAACTCACATTGACTTCAGTAATATTAGAACTAGGCCCATATTCAGTATAGTCATATATCTCTTAAGTATTTAAGCTTCCTCACAGAATTCTTTACTTTTTTTTTAAAATTTCGTCTTTAATTGTCTAATTATGTTTTTTCTGCCTTTTTGCCAGCTGCAGAATTTTGTCTTAAGGCAATCTAAATTCTCAACAAAAGTAGGAGGCAAGATAAAATTAAGGCAGGTGGTCCTTTTAAGATGATCATCAGACTCTGTAGGGATAGTTGTGCTTTTGGAAGAATTTGTAATGGGAAGCTAGAACTCATTTTTCGCTTAGGAAGCCTTTTTCCCTTTCCTTTTGGCATTTCAGAGAAAGTTGCAGAGAGAGCTGCGTTATCTCTCTCTGCTATGCTGGAGAGAGATAACCCTAGCAGACATGCACAGAGGCCTTGGGAAGGCAGGGAAGAAACAGAGAGGATACTAAAGGCCCTGGAGGGGGTGGGAACTTGCTTTTTCTCCCTGGGACCCAGTGCTTCTACAGCACTGTGAGGTTTTTGTAAGCTTTTCATGTTCTGGCCTTCTAAATAATTTTTTTTTAAATTCTTTCCACTGCCTTGGCATTTCTGGGGATACCTGCGTATCTTAGTTTACAGATTCAGTAAATTCTAGCAAAAGCAAATTAACATAATGCTGGTGAGAATGCTTTCTCTATATCAACACACACATTAATGGATGTGTGTAGACAGACTATAAATAAGTTGGAGATGTGATAATAAGTTCTGGTATACCAAGCTTGTACCACTGTTAATCAGCATATTGCTAAAGTGCGGATCAAATCATAGTATTAAAAAATTTTCATTGCATCTTTATGGCATAGCCCTGTGAACAGATACAGAGCCTCATCTCCTGTGGACTTTCAGAACTTTCTTTATGAGAGAAGAGAAAACAAAAATGCAAAGAACACCACTTGAAGTGGGTCTATATAGATCCATTCCTACAAATTCTCCACAGGCTTGGGAGTGATAAGGTCAAGGACTCAGAACTACATGAATCAAATATGCACCAGAAAATTGAAGAGGTAGAGATCAGTGGAGCAATTGAAAGTAAGCAAAGAAGATCATGAGCTCTATTTGTGTGAAAATGTATTTGCACGGAATATTGTGGATGATATCATATAAAACTCTAATTATTGCTTGATACAATTGTTATAGCGATCAAAATCACAGAGGAAATGTTAAAGGAGGCTGCCAAACCACTGATACCTTGTCTTGAAATTAACTAGTGAAAAAGTTTGTTGCACAATTAAAGTGAAAAAAACAACATGAAAACAAACCATCAAAAGCACCCTGAACCATAACTGTTCATAGCAGGTGGGAAAAGAATCAGTCTTTTTATTTTGAAGTCCTGAGTTTCAATTAGAATAATAATAAAAGGAAGTTTTTCATATCAAGTGATAAATTTCAGCTATAACAAAGAGTACATAACTCACAATTTAAAGGAAAGAATCTGTCTCAATAAAGGAAGTACCTTCAACCTGATCCTTCATTACACGGACACCACTTGTTATGCACATTGACAGTCAAAAATAAGCAGCAGTGCAAGTGAAGGCTTGTTTCAGACAGTGCACATCAATGAAGTTAGCTTCTGAAGCAACTGAATTCCCACAGGCAGTGGATATAGTTTTCAAGTGCATTTAAATCCTACTTTGAAAAATGAGGCAGCATGCAGATGTAAGTCATATTCAGCAACAACACTACCCAGTCAGTCCAGGCTTTTCCATGACTAAAACTTTTCACCTTGTGTCATCCTGAAATGCTTTCATCTCCTACAGAAGCTATGGACAGATCTCTATTCTGCTTCATGTGGAGTTGGAATCCCTCAGTCTGGAAGGAGGATGCAGACAAAGTAATACATGCTAATTACTTTTGAATGTCCTTCTCACAACTTCCTACTTCCTATTCACTGAAAAGACAAATAAGATATCCTGCTGCAAACTAGAGAAAATCTTAGAGCATCTGAGTACAAGGATATGAGCATATGCTCATGTCACACAGAGGCAAATGTGAAATCTTGTATATTCTGTATCATCAGCTTGGGGCAAGATTTGTATGGTCATCCCATGCAAACTCTAGTCTCACTGTACAGATACCTGATCATTAGAGGAGTCTGAGTGGGAACAAAGGGAAAAGAAAACTGCAGTGGAGAACATATATCTTTTTTTCTTTGCTGTGAGTTAATTTAATTTTCCTTAGCTGCTTCCAAATCCATAACTTAGCCTGCAACTTAGTGTTGCCACATTCCAGATGATTTCTGACTGAGGTTGCCCAGCTGAACTCTCACTGCTTTGTTTCTGGACTCTCATATTTCTCAGCTCTTTCCACATTGCTGGAACTGCTGCCCCTATTGCAGGGAAGAGCTCTGATGAAGGGAAACACACAGTCTTGTTGTCCCTTTTTCAGGCACAACCATGAGTTTGGGACAAGAGGAATGGCATTCTTGATATTTATGCCGAATTTAGGTTTGCTCTCTGTTCTTTCAACTAAGGTTGTAACAATATCTCAAGAATAGGAGAAGTATACCTTGATGTCAAACATTTCAGGTTCTGAGGAGTTCTGTATCAAAAGCTTCAAAGCAAGCATCTTATCACTGAAAGGTTGCCAAAAAGTAGACCACCTTTAAAGGGGTATCTCATATACAACGGGTGCAATTCTGTCTTGTTATTGCCAGCCTTTGTTCCTGACTGATGGGGATATCTCAAAGATGGTGAGGTGGGAAATCCTTTCTTCCAGGACTGGCAGTGAAGATGCCAAACAGGCATTAGCCTGCCTATGAAACCCATCAGGACACTAAAAAGAGGTAGCAAGTATGTGTGGTAAAAACAGGAATATGTGAGAGTGAACAACTATCTCCAACTACATCCTCATCTGATTTCCTTCTCTAGACTGATGACTGAAAACTATTTTTACTTAATAATTCTTATCTTTAATATCTTAATTGTTTCCTCATGATTAGTCTTTTTCTCTACATCCATCATCCTCTTTCAACCAATATTGTATTCTGAATTCTGTTTCCTCTAAGTAAGAAAAAAACCCAAACCCTAACCAAACAAAACCAAAACCAAAGCCAAAACCAAACCCAAAAACCTGTACCAAACTCCCCCCCAAACTCTAGCTTTCAGCTTATTTGTTTGTATACATAGCTGCATTTGACCGTTGAAAAATTGTACATTAAAAATAAAACCATACCAAATTTTACACAGATTTCAGGTTCTCAGTTTTTATTCCATCAAAGTGACAATTGCTCCTAAATTAATTCAGAGCAGGAGTGGGGGATCACTTATTAGCGATTCAGAACTAAAGAATGATTGCATTCACACCTGGCAGAATCTAGTGCAGCACACCAGAGAATTTCGCTGGTGCGTGAATCACACTACTAAAAATGACAGCACTTTGGCTCTGATTCTCAATATCCTTGCCAAAATTAGGCTGATAAGAAGTGAAGAATGCCTTTCTGTTCACTTGCTGCAGTATAAGATTCAAAGTTTTCTTCTCTTGGTTTTTAACTTCTTTTGCTGTTTTACTTCCCATGCTCCATATTACTAGTTAAATCAAATTTCATTTAGAAATCTAACTGATGAGTTATATGATAAACATGTTGCATACATCAATATTCAGTTTTCAGGCCAGTAATGTGGTCAACAAATACAAACTGGTCAGTTAGAGACACAATTTGCCAGTTTAACAGACCTTGGAATCCCATAATTTTAAGGGGTCATAAAGATTCCAGACGATTTCCTTATTTCCAGCAACAAATGGAATTTTTCTATACAGTTTACATTAAAAGACTCTGTGATAGTATTTGCCATGGGACCAGAAGTCAAGCATTTATCAACATCTGAAGGTACTGATTTACTATTAACCTCTGACAGTTTACCTCCTGGGTCCTTGTTTCTCCCCCTGCATAATGCATACAGGAGCCTTCATTTACATCATTTACAGAGATGTAATTCAGCTAATAATTTCATGCTGGTGCAGGCCTTTGAAGATATGCAGTTCAACAATAGTGCTAAATATTCTTCTTAGTCAACCCTGCCTTAATTTCAAGTGACACAGAAATGTTAATGTTTTGGCACAAGCAGACTGTGTCTGAGCTCTAATGCCAGCCAGAACCTTTAGTGTTGTGCCTGTTCACTCAGCCCTACCTACACCTGGGCATTACATCTCTCCAAGTAATTAATACGTCAAGAGCTATCTTTCAGTCATCACCTGTACGCTCCTGTTACTCTGCTTACCACTCTTGTATGTGATCCTTGAATATTTATACTTCCACCAAGCAGAATATTTATTACTGAGTTGGTGTAAAAATAAGCTTGAGAAATGGGATTCTCATTATCTGCATTCAATAGCAGATATAATTCAGCTTTTCAATTGTCTTCACACTACAAAGGTATTTGCAGAGGTTATCTGGCCATTAAAATGCCACTTAGATGATGTCTTGAAGACCTGCTCTTTATTTGTCAGTTCTGAAGAAAGTTGTGGCTGACTATGGTTCTGAAGGCTTGAGACACTCAGTTTGGACCACAGCAAGGTGGTTGTGCTCTAGCTATTTTTTTTATTTCTTACATATACTTCTTAATGAGCTTGCCAGAAATGGATTATATTGTCCCTTACAGAGGATTTACTCATCAAGTAAGGCTGTAAAAGAATCAGAGCAAACAGGAAGTCCTTGTCTTCAAGCCCTAATTTGAACAATATGTGTGTTTACAGAGAACTAGCTCACCACTATTTTGCTATATGGTCATGCTGATCAGAGATTTGCAGAAGTCTCTTGGGTAGGCAGAATGTAAACACATCTTGCATTTTAACGCAGGAATAGAAAACAAAACCCAGGAAAAAGATGCAGAGAGGGACCTAGATGGGTTGTGGCCAAGGTCAGGAGATGGCTTAAGGTAGCCTTTCTGCCTACCACGTATGCCTGTATGTGTATGTATGTATATGTGATATAATCTGTTCTTGAGGTTCAGTCCTACTCACACTACCACCTTTCAAAGAAAGCAGCACCTTAGAAGTGTCCATAGTTCCTGGACTTGCCACATTAAAAAAACCAAAAAAACTCTAGGACTTGTTCCTTAATTAACCGACCTGGGTTCTTTTATACTTCCTGTACTTCAAGTGAGTGTGTAATAAGCTGGGTGCGATGTGGTGGGAAAACAGCTAGGCTCCCTTAGATAGCATGAAAAGGAGACATAGGGAAGGTGAAGAGCTTGGTACCGAACATCATCTCTCCTGCTAGGCTGGGAGTTGCAGCTATGAGGGAAGCAGGAGCAGTTTGCTGTGTGGGAAAGACAGCAGGAGGGCATGAGAGGAGGTGCATCAGCAGGCAAAGATGGCCTTGCAGGGGTTGGTGCAAACACTGTAGAGCAATAAGCATCACTTTCTACTTTAGTTCTGGGTTATTCTCTATGAAGAACTTAGCACAACTGGGTCTAAACAACTAGTGATGGAAAACTGCAGGTCCTGGACATGACATGGATTGGTTTGCTCCAGCTTGTACAGAATTCTTCATCTGCTCTTCTATAAGCTCCTGTTTTTCACTGCTACGAGGTATTAAAATAGTTTCTTTATCATCCTGTGTGCTCTTTGATGGGAGATGAAGCATATGCCACTTCTTGGAATAAAATACTCTGTAGTTGCACTAACTGGAAAAAGAAACACAGAGCCCTATCAGTCTTCGCAAGTCTTTATACACAATGTAAGCACAAAGATGTAAACTGCTGCCTACAGGTGATGTAACAAATAATCTGTCACCAGGTGTGCTGTGATCAGTTTCTCTGAGCATGATGAATAATCTGTGTAAAACATTGGAAAATGATATTATTTTATCCCTATTCCCTTAAGGACTAAGATAAATTGCGTTAGTTTGCAGTTTACATGGACTGAATGTGTGTACATAGACAGGAACATTAACAGTTGATATGTAAACATATCTTAATTTTATTGTCTGTATGGGTCTATACCTGTGTTCATCTGAAACAGGGTAGTTGTGGGGGTTTGTTGTGCTCTTTAGAAGACGGAGGACCTAAACCTCTACTTGTTTAGTAAGTAAACACATTAATGAAATCATGATTTTGCTGTGGTATCAATACCAGAAACACTCTCCCTGTTACATCAAAAGTTTTCAGTTGGTGTTTATATGGAGTGGTCAGCCTTATTTCTGAACTGATTGAAAGTTACTTTTTGATGGACCGGTCCCAAAACTTGTTTTTATAAAAGGAAAAAAAACCCAACTCGAAAGCAAAAGTAAGAGTTTTTCATAGCCAGCACTGCATCAGCTCGTGTCCCTCTGAGAGTGTAGTTAGGAAATCTAGGAAAGCGCCTATATTCCCTCTTCACATGTCACGCAACAGGCATCACCCAAAGTGGTGACTTTGGACTGAGATCCCTGCGCTCAAGGAACTGGAAAGCTGCATTTTTTTCCCCCAGCAGATGAGGTAAAGTGAAACTTTTGCCTAGTTGCCTAGTGTTTTAAAGCAGCAGAGAAATCATGAGTCAGATTAGACCCAAGGAATGTTTTCCAAGCCAAATAGTTTATTTAAGTAAAGTGCAGTCTGAAGAATGGGGGCAGGGAGGAAGACGGGACTTCAGCTCAGACATTCTTATGATTTCAGCTGAAGTTTTTCATGTCCTGGGAGGAGTTAGTTTTCTTAACCCTCTCATTAGAAGTATCTGAACACCTATAGCCAGTACCACAGACAATCAATGCACCTTCTTCTTATGATAAGTGCGTCTGTATTTTTGTGGAGACTCAGAGGAGGAGAATAAAGACACAACAAAAGTATCTGACATTTATACTAGTTTTAATCTGGTGTAACTAGTAAATTAAATGAAATTTGTTCAGAGTTTGAGAATCAAAATTATCTACATCCTTAGACATTCCTTTATGTTTGCTGCTGTCTGTGTTAGTAGATTAATACTGCAATTGACTACTCCATGAATTCTACCCTAAAAACTCTGCATGGAAATCACAACAAATGGGTAACATCTGACAATGTGCAGTGTTGCCAGCTACCCATAAATTTATGGATGCATATACATAATGTTAGACTGGCACAATTTCTCTTTCTATTCCCTTCTCCCTCCTGTCCTCTACCATCAAAAAACCCCAACACCCAAACCAGCCTTGTCTGACTTTTGTTTCCACTGTGCTCTAGGGAGCCGCTGCAAAACTATTTTGTGGTTTGCCTTGATGCAGTGCAGCTGTTGGGAATACAGCATCTCTCCAGCCCTCCGAATGTTCTTTTATAGCTGCAGCCATTTCCCCTTCCTTCCTCCCACTAAAACTGCTTGCAACTCCTGGATTTCAGTATTCAGGCAGAGTTTCATGCTGAGTATTCTCCTTATTCTGAGGTGTAGTAAGAGAGGAGGACGAGAGAAGCCACTAAGAACCTCTTGGCATTATGAAAAATTAAGAGACAGTGATCACTGCAAATAATAGTATTTAAACCACTCTTTTCCTTCAAGCACCCCTTCAAAGGAAAAGGAATGCTAGTCTCAGAGGAAGTCTCAGCAGAAATGGTCAGCAATATGTTTGAGCTTACCTGCAAAGAAGGGGGCTTAAAATAACGCAGAGATGTTAGAACCCACTTTTTTTTGGTTAGAATTTACTTTTCACAATAAAACCTTTCAATTTGTCTGCTCCTTTCATTCTCATCAATGATGTGAAGCATTTCACAGTCAGTTCACTTGCAGCGTATGAACGTGGACCCCAAAGTTGAAAGCTCAGAGAAGGACACACCCTTTGGTCAGCGTAATAACCATTTATCTTTCAGCAAAATCCACATGACTCATAGTTTTTTAACCACACACATTAAGGAACTAAATATATCTCTTACTCTGAGATATATATGAAAGGCAGCAGGGAAGGACTGGTTCAACAGTACTCCCTATCTGGCTGTGGCATCTAGCAGTCCTCTCTTATTGAAACATAATGTCAAATGAAACTCAGATTTTAGCCTTCGGTGGCAATTTATTCAGAGTAATTGCTTTGTGTGCACCACACTTCTTGAACATTTATTCACCTGACTCCATGACCTGCAACTAAAGAAAAATACAAAATGTTTTTAAAATTAGGATTAAATTAGGAAATTGTGAAGTGCTTGGGTGTAGGTTTACTGAGAGCATTCAATGTGACTGAAACTCACTGGCAATTCATATTACTTTGGTTCCTATAGCTTGGGATGGGGTCACTCCTAGAGAGATGTTAACTTTACTGGCTTTCTGTTCTCAGAAAGATATAACCTCTGTGTGCCAGTTGGCCAAATGACCTTGGTTGATAACAAACTCTTCCTAAAAAATGTATATATCCTATTTTGATCACCCCAATCAACTTCTGCATATAAAAAAACCAAACAAACCAACCATCTATATATTTTATATAGTAAAATATCAGAAATGCTTAGTTCTCCAGAAAATTGCATTCAACACTGTGATAAGGCTGGAAACAGCTTTATTTCATGAAGACTGACTTTTAATACAGCTGAGGGTTTAATGCTGAAATGTGAATTGTTGGAAACTGCTTCACATAACTGCTTGAATGGGCCTCCCCCTTTAATTGCATTCCATATCAGATCATGCTTCTTCCTTTTCACTCCTTATTAGATTGGAGTAAACAGATTGTGACTGCTACCAAACAGTTTGGAAAACAAAGAATGCTTCAATTTCTAAGGAAGAGCATGGTCAGAAGCACCTGTCTGGCCCATGGACCTGGTGGCACAGGTGCTGAAGAGAAATAAGCCTTGAAAAGATTGTTCTGATTCCTATCAGCATGATCCTAGAGTGCCTTGCCAGGCAGTGCCTCGGCAGGCAGTGCCTCAGAAAGAGACTTGCAAGTGTAAAGATGGGGGAGAAAGAAGACCAGGAAATACTTTCATAGGAAAGCCTAGTAGTCCTAGGCTGTTTCCTTGAAATCACTCCATCTGAGAACCGGAGCCCTTGTTTGGAGAACTTGCTGCTGAGCCACGTTTGCTTGTGTCTCAAGGAGAGGGCTGGAGAGCAATAGTGTGATTTGTTCCAGCTAGTTAGCCATGTGGCAGTGCTGCTCTTGATGCAATGGGATTCCTTTATCATTACGTTTCTTTTGGGCTCCATGGGCAGTTCAGCCCTCAGAATCTACACTTAAAATTATGAGGCTTTGAATAAAGGAGAAAAGCCTCATTCTGCCCTCTCTCTCCATAGTTTGAACATGAAATATTTGCAGTGGCCACACAGTTCCCATTGAGCAGGCAGGAGAGTGTTGCATTAAATTAAGCACAGACAGTCTCTGCCTGTCCCCACAAAGTGCTACAGGCGCTGTGATGTTGTGCCTGCAATAAATACCTAGAAAGCACATTGCCTGCTCTGTGTTTGACCTGGAAAGTGAACTCCCCTTGGGACCTGGGGAGAATTGAGTTCTGGAGAAGATTCACAAGTGATGAGTGGGGGTTTCCTGCTCAGGTTAATAAGGGAAAATCTGGAGAAAAGCTTGACTGATTTTTTTTAAATTTTTTTTTTGGTCTCCCATGCAGTAGGAGGATTCATGGACTAAAATCACATCCTGGACTTAACCTGCTATGAATGTCTCCTTGGGAATGAGTAGTCCACTTGTGCTTTTTTTTTCTGACATGAGAGTTGCTGATGGATGTGATTCTTTCTAGGACACATGAAAATTTCTCTTGTTCAGTGTTCACTCATTTTCATTCCTTTTGACTTCCTCCTGGATGCATTGAAAGTCAGTTACAAACAAAGGGGAGGTTTAGGAGGGGCAGATCCTGTCTGACCAACCTGATCTCCTTTTACGATCAGATGACCCACCTGGTGGACGAGGGAAAGGCTGTGGATGTGGTCTATCTGGACTTCAGCAAAGCCTTTGACACTGTCTCCCATAGCATACTCCTGGAAAAGCTGGCAGCCCATGGCTTGGACAGGGGCACTCTCTGCTGGGTTAGGAACTGGCTCGAGGGCCGGGCCCAGAGAGTGCTGGTGAACGGAGCTGCATCCAGTTGGCGGCCGGTCACCAGTGGTGTTCCCCAGGGGTCAGTGCTGGGCCCAGTCCTTTTTAACATCTTTATCGATGATTTAGATGAGGAGATTGAGTCCATCATCAGCAAATTTGCAGATGACACCAAGTTGGGAGGGAGTGTCGACCTGCCAGAAGGCAGGAGGGCTCTGCAGAGGGATCTGGATAGACTGGAGAGATGGGCAAACTCCAATGGAATGAAGTTCAACAAGGCCAAGTGCCGGGTCCTGCACTTTGGCCACAACAACCCCCTGCAGCGCTACAGGCTGGGGACAGAGTGGCTGGAGAGCAGCCAGGCAGAAAGGGACTTGGGGGTGCTGATCGACAGGAGGCTGAACATGAGCCAATGGTGTGCTCAGGTGGCCAAGAAGGCCAATGGCATCCTGGCCTGCATCAGGAACAGTGTGGCCAGCAGGAGCAGGGAAGTGATCCTTCCCCTGTACTCTGCATTGGTGAGGCCACACCTTGAGTATTGTGTTCAGCTCTGGGCCCCTCAGTTCAGGAAGGACATTGAGGTGCTGGAGCGGGTCCAGAGAAGAGCAACGAGGCTGGTGAAGGGACTTGAGCACAAGTCCTATGAGGAGAGGCTGAGGGAGCTGGGGTTGTTTAGTCTGGAGAAGAGAAGGCTTAGAGGCGACCTCATCACTCTCTTCAACTACCTGAAGGGAGGTTATAGCCAGGCGGGGGTTGGTCTCTTCTCCCGGGCAACCAACAATAGGACAAGGGGACATGGGCTCAAGCTCTGCCAGGGGAGGTTTAGGTTAGATGTTAGGAGGAAATTCTTTACAGAGAGGGTTATCAGGCATTGGAACGGCCTACCCAGAGAGGTGGTGGATTCACCATCCCTGGAGGTTTTTAAAAAGAGATTGGACGTGGCCCTTAGTGCCATGATATAGTAATTGGAGTTGGATCAGGGGTTGGACTTGATAATCTTGGAGGTCTCTTCCAACCCTACCTATTCTATGATTCTATGATTCTATGAAAGAAAAAAACAAAGAGAAGATCCTGAATCCACCAGTGAAATACGTTATGCTGTGTTGGACTTAAATGAAACTTAGTGAAGAGTTCTGTAGGTCTAATTTTTACTGTTTGCACCTTCATCTTAGTTGATGGTGAACATAAAAATGGAAGCACTATTTTTCCAAATAGTTCCCAATCTGCTTTGACTAGTCATTTAGGTAGCAAATTTAGGAAGAGGAAGGATTATCCTGCAGTTACCAACCAGTGAGGTGTGGGTCATATTCCTGGGTCACTATGGATTTCTTGACCAGGTGTGCAGCTTCACTTATGACAAAACCTACAGTTATTTCGTTTGTATTCCTGGCTGTAGCTTCTCCCTCCCAGAAGCTACAGCTCCTCTATGTAAGAGCCAGCCACCGCTGGGCTGAGTTGCAGTGTGCTTTCACTTCACCCCACACTGTCTGTCCCAAATCATAAAGGAAGGGCTTAGTTTCAGTTTAGGTACGGAGAGTTTAGCTACATGGGTGTGAGATCTGTTGTGCCAGAGGTCCACAGGCCCAGGTAATAGACCTTGTTCCTTATATCTACTAGTATATATGCTACTACAGACAATAAATAGAAACATAGCATATTGGAATATGACCCGAATCTTGCCTCTCTTCTAAAAGAAAGGATATTCCATGGTGCTTTAGTCAGGAGCCTGTGTGAAACTGGGATTTCCAGGCCAAAACTGCTCCCTGTATGACGACACTTTAGTGTATCGTCAGTATCATTTCATCATTCCTACATGTAAAATATATGAGGAATTGCTGAAGCAGATGCCAGAACCCAGTATTTGGCTGATGATTCCGTATAACAGCTTGAGTTCTGTGCTCCTGCATTTCTATATGAAGACTGTGACTTCTGCACCTTGAAATGAAGAAATACCAGTTCAATTAGTGGAGACAAGTAGGTTTTAATGAAACCTCTTTAATTTGTGCCCATCTAGCACTTAGATACAGCTATGCATGTGTGCGAAGTTCTACGACAACGTAGGTACTTAGTCTTTTACATTAGCTGAGCATTTAAGAGGTTCGGTGGCTATACCTCTGTCACCTAAATTACTTTTCTTCGGAGAAAGCCTGAAAACATAAGGATGCTCATGGGCATATTTGACTGGGCAAGTTATTTCTGGTGGTCTAGGATATGAGTGCTTAATTTGAATTTTAAAAATTTTGGTGGATCTCATATTTAATTTCTCTGCCTCAGTTCCTCAAGGATTAATTACAAGCAGCAACAGGTCCTTGTCCTGAAATCATACCGTAAGAATAAATTCAATAGAATTGTTGTGAAGCACTAAGAGGCTTTGAAAATTTGAGAATGTTTTTGCTACTAGAAATTAATTTTTGGAAGTTAAATAAAAGACCAACTTTTACTTATAAAACATGGAAATATGCAAAAGTTAGGCTATATATTTGGGCTATAAAAGAATATTTGTGTTGGTTTTCTTTCCATAAATTATTACTGTTTGAAAAATCCTTCTCACAGAAAGTCCTGGGTCCTTCAAAAACATTTTAAAATAAAAACAATGTAGAGTTTAACTCTGGATAAAATTATGTGAATTGGAGGCAATTCACTATTAAAACCTGAGGAATGGTGTGAAAAATTTACAGAAACACTTCAGTCTTCTGAGATAAAATGCTGAAGGAACCTAAGAGATGATTTTCTCCACTTTTCAGCTTATTTATGTTGCAGCATGAGAAGTTACCTACTTAACTGGGAAAGTGTAGCTTATTCTGGTACAGGAGAGTTTTTACAAGGGCATTTGCTGCTAACTGAGTTACTTTTATATTAAATGCTTTTTATACATACAAACATACTATGCACATATATGTGCAAACACATATGCACATCACATGGTATTCTCAGCTTCTGTACCTATAAATATATGAATGATCCACTTAAATGCAGAAATCAACAATCTGATAAGAACGTTAACTGTTTTCCAAATAGAATAATGCTTAAGCTCTCTTTTTTTTGGCGTTACACAGAAGTTCACATACAGTTATAGGACTGAATCCTATGGCTAAGGTGTGGACACTATTTTGCCTGTGTAGAAGAGTTGATTGGACACAGAGGAAGTGAAAGGGAGAAAAACTCTAGAAATATGTATCTCTAGAAATGTAACACCACATTATTAGCTGACTTAGCTGCAGTTCTCTCAGTGGAGCTGCATCCATTTACCCCAGTCCGGTCCCAGACCCAGACTCACTTCCACTGCTGCTCTTTGAATCCATGCCAGAACGAGGTATAGGTTAAACCAGAAACAGATGTGGATGACTGTAGCTGAGCTGCAGAATATGTATAGGCTCTACACGTGTTAATTTTCCATGCATTTCTTAGAGGGTTGCTGAAATAACTCTAAAATCTTGTAGCTAATGGACTCTGAGTGGTGAGAAAGGCTTCTCCTTCATTTGCTGCAAATTATCTTTCATTTCTGCCTTCCCTGTTTAGATCCCACTACATTTATTTTGAATTCTTTTCAGCCTTTTCTGCTAAGGATCATGGGAGCCCACGCTTAAGTGTTTGCAAATGTTTCTGCTGTAATCATTTCCACTGGAGACGCCAGCTGGATCATCCCCCATTAACTAGCTGAAACTCCTGTCCTCTGCTTTTCAAAAAAATAAAAACACAGTGGGATAAATATTTTAAATTTTTATAAATATGGTCCCAAAAATGTAGGGTGCAGGTATATAGGAATGTATAAAGGGAGCATTCCTTGAAGCAGAGAAGCACCATAGTAAAAATTCTGGTAGGAAGGTAGACCAAAAGAAAAATGAGAGGTTTCCAGAAAAAACAGAGTTATGAGCCAAACTAAGCAAAATACTTAAAGTGAGCAAAGCAAAGCAAGAGTCTGTTAACAGTTTGTAGCAAGAGACTGTATTTTCTTTTCCAGCCTCCTACCCCGGGAACTTTGTCTTAACATCAAACAAAAAACACAATGGGAATAAACAGATTGGTGGCGATGCATTGGTTGTGCAAAAAGGCTATTCCAAGCTAAAATAATGACTGGCTTTGGATGTGATTTAGTTTTCGTATGGGAGGTTCACTCCTGTTGTTTTCTTAAAAATGAAGACTGGATCACTCTACATTGCCTTGCCTTAACTCTGCAACTGTATGTACTCTTTGATTTTATGGGATTTTTTTCGAAAGAAAGAACTTTTTGTTAATAAGAAGGGATGCAGTTGCATTTACCCCTTGAATTTCAGGAGCAAGAAGAAGGTTTAGGAAGATTTAGAAGTCCTCATTATTTTTTTTTCCTGTGATGTTTGTGCAGTCTGAAATGAAGGTGGAGAAGGAGAGTCCAGTTTTCCCACTGCAAGAATTTCCATGGCTGCATTTCCTGCTGAGTAAGTCCTCACACACTCCACAGTGCCTTATGCAGCTTTAATACTAAAATCTTGAGTGGCATGTCTGTCGACTTTTTCGTTATTCCATTTTTCCTCGCCATGACAGAACAGTTCTGCAGGGCATGTCAAATGGACTAAGCTTGCAATCAAGGCTTCCAGCCTCTGCAGTTACCGATCGATCTTTTATGTTGAAATCGCTTCCTGGGCAGGGTAGCAGCACAGGACCCAACTTGCCACGTATGTCCAATGTCTGAGTGGATCATAGGAATGCAAAGAAGTTCTGTTGGCTCCTTGTGCTTGTGGGAGTGTAAAAATATCGCTGGTGGTTTGCAGACCGGTTTTGCATCAGAAAAGAGCATTCATCTCTCTATGTTTATAGCAAAAGAAGGGAATACCTCCGAATTTAAGAAAAATCACCCGAGGAATGTACCATTCTGCAGAGGTGACATGTACAGTGCATGTTGTGGGAAGGCTGAGATATTTCTTTATTCCTGTTCAGTTTGAACATTTTGACTGTTCAAAGCAATAGCTAATGAGACAGATGGGGTATGTTCCCAACAAAAATGTCCCACTGCACTTCCATAGTATGAGTGTCTAATGCAGCAAAATGGTGAAAATTATATCAGACAATGGACCATTGCAGATAAAGTGAGGAGAAGCACTCTATACTGTCATGCATCTGGAGATGTCTAGACCGAAATGGAAAAGCTTTGAATAGTAGCGTTCTCCATGCTATTCTCCCCAACTCAGAAGATACCACCCCTAAAGAAGATATTTGTCAGGACTCTGAGGCCACTAATAGGCCTTACTGGTGACCAACCTCACCCTGGGGCCTTCACCCTCACCTGTAGTCCCAGGACCCCCATTCCAGCACAGCCTGCAGTCATCAGTCCTTCCTTGAGTTATGTTGTAGGTGTTCTCTCTTCAGCCCTTTCTCTGGTCCTGCTTCCTGGTTGGGCTTGGGCTCTGTGCAGTGAGTAAGTTGTGTCTCACATGGACTTTTGACCCACAATGTAGCCTTGTCTCAGTTCTGTCTCCTACTGCTTGTGACTGGACTCCAGGGAGGGATGCTGGACCTCATTCTACACACGCTGAACCTTTGACTTGTGATGGACCTCGCTGCCAGCACCTGGATTGACCTGCTATGTTACAGTCATCCACTCCTACCTTTCTGAAAACTGTTATTAGACAAGCTTTAAAACATTTGTGATTTATATTTGAATGTGGAATTAAAAAAAAGTAAAAGAAGCCTGAGTGGCAGATCTGTGAGTAGTTCCAGGCTTAAACCCAGGGGAGTTATCATATTGTGATGTTTAAAAACATTTTACTTTAGTTGGCTAGGGAAGCGAGGAGGTTTCTATAAGTGAAGTGGTCATAAATTATTTACGTAAAGAAAAAGAATTCCTTTACTGAGGTACTGCATCTCAGAAGGATCTAGACACACACACACTAAAGACTCCTGTGGTACCCTGCATTGCAAAGAAACCATCATCCTTTGTATTCTGGTGAAATTCATTACTGTGCAATTGTATTCACATTAGTTAAGTTGCACTGTATTTCTGTTTGTTTTGGAACCTATGTCATCATGTTACACATACACCTGTGTTTCGTGCCCATAACTTCAGTATGGGCACGAATTCAGTATTATTCAGTATCCTGCTTCAATGAGAAGTACAGAAACTCCTAAAGCAGCCAAGTACTTTAGAAGAATGTCATTACACCTATTTATCATCCTGCTACTTACTAGACTTTTTTGAAAAAATTGGATAAAATCAGAAATGTAAGAAATATTTTTTTTAATCATGAAAATGGTTACTGTTTTTTTTCTCAGTGTGAATTCTGGCTGGTCATCAATTGTTCTAACACTAATATGAAAAATAAGTTAAAAAGAGTGCTGTTTGGGTGAGTTCATTTTCCTTACCAACCTGTAGCTGATCGTTGAGGACATCAGTGTGTCTGGATTACAAGAGGAAGTGTGAATGAAAAGTGTTTAAGGATGTCCTACTAGAATTGAAGGGACAAGGTCTCAGGTAAGTGCAATTCAATGCCAGTAGCTATGTACAACTATGTCAACTGAGCCCCTCACAACCTCCAGCAACTTTACCTGCAGAGCAAAGCTAAAGACTGAAATAAAGAATCCTCTGCAATGGTGAGGGTTCACTCCAGGCAAATCCCCATCCATAGAGAAATAAAAATTCATGATACTTTGCAGTACACTTGGCTCCCTGGCCACAAGTGGCTTCACTTTATGGATTAATGGTACTTTAGAACTTCTAGCTGAGAGAAGTAAATATAAATATGGGACACCCCCCCTCTTCCATTTCATAGCCATAAAAGCAGCAGTCACGTGTTAGAGCTGGAATTTGTGCAAGGCCTTTCTCATTAACCTAGAAACTGTAGCCAACTGAATGCCACAGCCTGAGAGATATGCTTCCATGTATAAACAAAACCCTATGGAAAGAATGCCCATGTTTCAGTCTGCTTAGTTTAGTTTGCCTTCTCAAAGTGTTTGTTTTTTGTTGTTTTTTTTTAAATATTCCCTCTTTTCTGAAAGTCCTTATGCTACTAATATCTTCTCTGCCTTAGATAGAGAGAAAGAAAAATATTTAAGCTGCATTTACTGTTGTTTTTAATAGTTTGCACTAGAGAGAAAAAGACCAATCTGGAAACCATAGGAAAACACTTTATCCTGGCAACTGAAGAGTGAACTAGGATATCAGTGATAGCCAAGTTCTGGCCTCCTTGGACAAACTGTGTCTGCAGGAAAGCAGAGCAAATGCCACCACTCTGCCATCCTGCAAGGGCTCTGACCCCTCCAGTCTCGGGCTTGTTTTTTTTGACAAACATAAAAATCAGTGAAATTAAACCTTATGGATCTCACAGAAGGCTTTCAAAAGATTCAGTTTAGACTTTGAGAACTAATTTACTGAAGTCATCAAGTGATAAACCCACTGTGCAAGCCTTTATCCAAAAAAGCAGTATGAATCTTATTAGGACAGTATCACACATTACCAAACCCAACTTACAGTCATTTAGGACAGTATGCCTCCTACTTTGTATATCTTTGTATCTCCAAAGAGATTCTAAACCTTGATCAGGACAGAGATCCAGCACGTTTTCCTCCAAATTAGGCATGGTGTTTAGTAGCTGACCTCTTGGAACTGATGAAATAGCTCATTAGTAGCTCTAAGGGGTTGAATTTTCAAGTCCACTGATTTCATTGGACTGGTCATAGGCTCCTTCCTTATAGCAAAAATAGGTTTTCAAAGGAGGAAGCTCAAATCAACTGCCTGTTGCTGGAGGCATGCTGCAGGATTATGGCTGCTGCCAAACCCTTGTTAGCCCAGGTGGTCTCACTGATTCAGATAGGACCCATAGCTACATTCACTTGCTGGGCATTTCATCCCAACATGTGTCCCTCAGTTAACCTAATTACCTAGTGATTTAGGTATGTAATTGTGAAATATCTACATTACTGTCATAATTTATTAAAGACAGTCCTATCTAGGACTCCTGTCACAAGGACCTGTGATAAAAATTTATTTATTTATTTATTACTCAATGTGATTGAGTAAAATATTTCTGTTGTGTTTGTACACTGCAACTGTGCTTTATATGAACAGCTGTAATTAGGAAACCTCCTCTATTGTTAAGCCATTAATTTAGTTTCCAAATTAATCAAGCTAAAATGAGATATTTGCATAACATGAAATATGATTTCCTGACATTAATAGTTATAGAAATAATATCTTTAAAAAGTTAAGTGGTATGGATAGTTGGGAACAGGTGAAATAAATGGATAAAAAGATGGAGAAATTTTAACGTTTTAATTAATCTTTATTGTTGAGTTGAAAACGTCTTTCCCTGCCCCCCCAAAGAAAAATGGTTTTATTTTGTCAGAGCCATTAAAATAGTTTTGGTTGGATAATGTCTAGCTTACAATAGAAGCAAAGGCATGAAAATTCTGTGTATATGGCGTAGAACTTTTGACTATAGCATTTAAAAAGAAAGAAAACATACTGCAAAAATTAGATTAATGAATTGTATTAAAGTCACACAATCATAAATTAAACTGCAAGGAAAATAAAGATGAAGAAGGCTACTTGGGAAACCTGTACAGAATATTGTGCACATCGATTAAAATGAATGGAAATGTAAACAATTGCATCTTACATATGTCAAGTAAACTAAAAAATAAATTTTATTAACACCTAATGTCCAGCCTGAGTATGGTGCACACAAGGAATTGGTGTCCTTCATCCAATAGGTTAGTGTGAAAAGGACATGCTTGTAAGTTGGTAGACTTGAACACTACCTCTGTTTTTTTGGGTTTTTTTTAAATCTCTCAGAAGGAAACTCTCAGAAGAAATGGTTTCCATATTCATGGTTTATTCTTAGGAGGTCATTCATTCTGGATAGTTGTTGTTAATCAGAGCCATAATTCAGAAACCAGATGTCCATCCTTCATTTTCTTCCCCTACCATAACATTAGAAAGCCACTTGCTTTATGCACGTGCAGGTGGGTTTGCAGCCCCATTGGACAGGGGAAGAAAAGTGCAGGGAGGATTCACAGCTGTGCAGAAACATCCTACCATATAGCATTTCATGCTTCACATCCAGAGGCTAATGATTGACCCTGAGATTAGCTCAGTTGGTTAGAGAAGGGTGCAAATAATGCCAAGGTCATGGGATCAAGTTAGACTTGATGATCCTTGTGATTTCTGTGATCCATCTTAGTTCAACCACCTAACCCATTCCAAGTCCAGGGCTTTTCTTCATCATTTTCAGCCTGAAAGACTGCATGCATTTCTTCCATGTGTCACTCTCCAGCAGAAGGAATCCCAGTCCCAGAGGACTGCAGAGATGGGTAGTCATTGCCTTCAGCTGGCACTGACGTATGACTTGAATCTAGCCTGATTCAGCACTGAGCATTCAAAAGTCTGGATACAGCACTGCCCCAGTGAAGAAGGAAGACAACTTGGTCTGAAAGAGAGACAAACACTCCAAAAGAACATCCCTACACCTGGGGAACTTTCAGGATTTCATAAAACAGATCAGAAGTGCACACTAATGGTCCCCTTATCCTAGGTTAAACCTGAGCTGGAGCTTCTACATCCTGCTCTGGGAAAGTGATGCTTGAGAGAACGGTGGTTTTATTGGACACCAGGTAATTCAGAAGAGGCAGATGAAACTAGGCTTCATTTCTTTTGCTGCTTAGGAAGCTGCTTGGTTTTTCTTCTTATTTCTGTCTTTGTTTGTTTGAGGGTTTTGTTGGTTTGTTTAGGTATTTTGTTTGTTTGTTTTGTTTAAGCAACTGAACTGCAAGTTCCTAGGAGGCTGGGATCTGGCATAGGTTTGAACCAGCTCCACAACTTACACTTCCAAGGAGTTCTCTATTGGCATGAAATCTCCCAGTAGCTGCCTCTCTGAACTTTTTGACCAATTTAACTGGCCTAAATTGAACAATAAATGGAATAAACCCCTGGTTCTTGGATCTCTGCTATCTCGGTGTACTTATTAATGCCCTTTATCTTCCTCACTGTGTAGGTAAAAAGGTGGAAAGCAATGAGAAGCTAAGGATTTTTTTTTTTGGTACCAGATGTTTTCATATCTCCAGTGGGAAAAACCATAAAGCTTGAAGAAATGCATGAAATGTGTTGCTAACAATGGGCTATTATGAGGGGAGCACTAAAAATGGTGTGAGGCAATATTGTGCTAGTGAATCAAAAACTTCAGTTTCCTACAGAAAATTACAGCCACTCTAAAACAATCTATCTCAGAGCTTTGTCAAGTATCCAAAAACATTTCTAAAAAGAAAAGAATACTAGTTCGTTTGACTCTGAACATTTTCCCCACAGTTTTAATTCTTCCAATGTTTTGAATTAGGGTGCTTGACTCTACAGACTTAAAATATTCTTTTAATTTAGGTGTATAATATGTTTAATTTCCTTATTAAAAACCAAAAATATAATAACTTTGATAAACAGCTTCAGAAAGACTGGTCAGATGGTAGCTTGCCTGCGCTAAACTTCATGCACACAAACATATCATCCCTTTTTCCGGTCTGAACTGTAGATGCCTTTAAGCACCTACTTCAGGAGAGGTTTTGGTGAGGTTGCACAGAGCCCACAGTATCACTAAGTCCAACGAAAATAGTTCAGGCTGAATGAACCAGTCATTGACATGAAGGGCTTTTTAAGCTATCCACACAGAGCCTAACCACATGAGGGACTAGAAACCACCAGCATAGCCACCTGTGGAGTTCATTAAAGAGCCAAATGTTGTTTCAGAAAAATAAATACTTCCTCCAGCCTGGCATCTAAGTCCTGCAGGTCTCTATCAGAGGAGGGGTATTAATGTAACAGAGTTGGATGGCAAACAGCTGCTACCCAGCCATGACACTGCAGCCACTTCACGTCACTTTGATTTTTAATACAAAAGAGACATTAGAGTTTTAAGTTCATGTCAGTGTTCAGTACGTACACATGGATGTGCAGGGTGATTAGATATCAGATGGATTTGTGCTCACATTTCATTTTGCATTTCATACAATCTTAGAATTTATATGGTAAATAATGTGCAAATTATTCAGTTCTCTCCATTCTGGAAAATAGGATACTGCCTCTGCTCCCCACATGAGGAGATTATGATCAGGTCATTCAATAAAGCACTGGGAATAGGCAAAAGAATTGATTGAATATCTGTCACCAGCTGAGAAATGTCCTTAATGTATTGATTTTATAGATAATCCAACACTCATCTGTGTAGTTATCTTTATGATTTTTTTTAACTTTTCAAAAATATTTGAAAAATAATACTTGAATACATTAACGTTCACCTTTAGATGTTTATATCAACTTGCTTCTGTCTAGATAAAATATTGCTTTTGGGAAAACCTCACTTACTTCTTTTGTTTTTCTCTGAATTCTGGTATTTCTTTCTCCCAACACAAGCTTTGTACGGTAATCCTTAAGTCTCTGTATGTCCCTGTTCTTTTGTGCATGTTTTGACATCTTAGATCAAGTATTAGTGTATTATATTAGTAATTCTATTAGTCTTAGTATATTAGTATATAGTATTAGGATATTAGTAATTCTTAATAATCATCATGTGATATCAGCTCTAATAAATCCAAGGATGATTTTTAGAGCAGGCACTACAGAAGGCTCTTGTGTCCTTACACACATCATGCCTGAGATAGATAGAGCCATGGTTGAGTGAATACACACTCTTCTTTTCTGGGAGCACCTGCAGCAAAATGCTATATGGGACCTCAGAGCTGGTATGCTGGGCTCTAAGGAACAATGGAGTAACATGGACTAAACTCTTCCAGAAAGGCTTCTGGGGCAGGCACATGGCTGCCCTTACATCAATCCTAATGGTTAGTGTTCGGCCAAGCTATGTGCCAAACACAGAGTGTAGTAGAAGAAAATCTTGTATGGCTTTAAAAATGTATGAAATAATTTAATCCACGGGTGTTTATCACAGTAGAATAACGCCACAGTAGAGCACTGCACCAAATTAACTCCAGCTATATGGTTAAATAGGTGGAAAAAAGTGCATGAAGAAAAGTTTTTCTCTAATTAATTCTTTGCTACATTTAGGGTGGTCCTGTTTGTGTTGTTATCCCTAAAGGGAAAGAATCCACACGGGTGGTCACTGTTTGGCCTTGCTTATGTAGTGATAAATTGTTTCTGAATCACCTCTTTATAGAATTGCAAATACCCATGAGTGCTTTCAAGTGGAGAGGTTTAGACACACTCTGCTAAAAGACTACCCCATGGACCCAAATCCAGGTAAGGTGTCTCATACATGTGGCTCAAAGTCCCTCTCTCAACCTCTAGATTAAAAAAGCTTGAGTTTTCCTGTATGGTGGGTATTCAGAATGTGAGCATAGCGGTATCAAAGCTTGCTAAGAATGACATTTATGTCTACATGGGAATCACAACATCATCCAGATGTGCCTGAATTAATTCTAGCACCAGAAGTTATCGGAACCTGAGGCTCCACATTAGGATGGGAGCATCGTTATCTGTCTGTTAGGCTTTGACTCTCAAAGCTCAGGTATGTGAAAATGTATTACATTGCCTTGATCTGTCCTCAGTCTCTCTGTGCCTCTGATCTTCCCTAATTCACAGAGAAGTGGATTGAGAGGCTTTTGGATATAGAGGCAGTAAGTTCCTAGTTTCCTTCATTGTAAACAGTGAGATTGAAAGTGTGTAATATCCCCTGACAAATCTGACTGAGATATGAGGGGCAGAAGGGCAGAAATTAGCAGGCATTTGGGCAGAGCTTTGTGCCTTGAGTTACTTGTATGGCATATTTCACTGCTTCAGTGACTGAAGAGCGCTGTGCTGGGATATGCTCCTGCTGATGTGGCATCAGAATTTCCAAGTTTGTCAAGTAGAAGGTATTCCTGTTACCTCCGCCTCCTTTTGTACATTGGAGCCCTACAGACGTGGCAGCTTTCTGAACCTCTTCCCAATTATATGGTATGCATGTTGTATGTCCCCTGTTGACCATCAGGACAAGAAGAGAGACAACAATTTCAAATTAAGAGCCACACAGTAAAAAAAAAAAAAAAAAAAAAGGCAAAAGTGAGGAGTCAGGAATAAAAGCAATAAAAGCAGACTTTATTTTCTTTTTTTCCTTTGCACAGAAAAGTTTCGTAGCAGCTCAGCCTGATACACTGAGCCTGAGAATTGCTACATCTCGGGATCCGAGTTTTGTTTGTTGCAGTTCCTCAGTAACATAAAAAAAAATCCTGTTATTATTTGACTAAAGCTTGCAAGGGCGAGATATTTCCGAGGGAAATCTTCAGTCTCTTTTGCTTGCTCTTTCTGAAATGGCAGAAGCAGGGAGGCAAGATGACTCACTCACTCTCTAGGACTTTTAATTTTAAAGTGTCTAGAGCTGCTGTGAGTGAGGCCAGGCTGTGGAACACCCGGGGCCTGGAAGGGTTTTATTACTCCCTTCCACGTCATCCTGCAGTTCTCAAATCTCTGGAAGAAATATTCAAGCAGAGCAGGGGGGAAGGGAATCCTTTGCTTTTTGACCTGCAAGTTTTCTTGCACTCCATTAAACCGTGTGCATCTTTTGCCCACAAGCATACATTTTGCCAGCATTTGTTCCAAGAGCATTTCTACTTCCCATGCATTTGTTTGGAACACCAGAGCAGCTAACATTCTCCTTTGCACCATGGAAAAGAAGATTTTGCCCCATCCTCTGTGCCTGTGCTTTACTACTGTGAGTTAGAAGCTGCCCTACCACTTCTGAATCTCTCTGTTCTTAAATACAAAAGTACTTGATTGTGAAAAACAATCCTGGGGATGTGCCAGTATTTCTGAAAAATCAAAAAGAAGAAATGTAAAGGAGGACAGTTCTCAGTTCAGATATAGTTTGTCACTGAGCTATGTCAATGAAGTAAATTACTAGTATTTTTCAGCTAAGCATAAAGGGGCTTGCATTTCTGTTAGGATAACGCATGGAGCATGAGTTAGTTTCCTTGGCAGCACTAGGAAGAGAAGTTTTAATGAATGGCAAATGTCTCAACTTCCCTGCTTTCTCCACCCACCTAAAAAAGTTTCCCTGCTACTTGCCACGACATAAACCCTTTTTTTAAACTTAGTCTGAGCTGCTTCACATAGCTGTACAACAAAGGAGTGAAAAAATAGTCTGTAAAACACATGGAGGGTAGAGGCAGGGCTTCAAACAGTCTGTGCAGATTAAGATAAAAAGAATCTAGTGGGGAAACTGCTAGGAGAAACTGGCTTGTTTCATTTCGCGACGTGTCAGAAAGATACAAATGACAGACCACATCCAGGCTGAGCACAAAGACTGGGCAAGATCTAGGAATAGCCTTTGCTAAACTGCCCCCTGGATCTTGAGGAGGAGGTGCACCAGGACTCAGGATCCAGTAAACCAAGGAATCTACCACTTATGTATACAAGTGTTTTAAATTATTGAGATTTTAGAAAATAGGAGATCACTAATGAAAAATGAGATGATGTTGTAAAATAATAATAAAAAATATATTTTTTTATTACAGGGATGTGGAGGAGTTTTCTACTTTTTGAAAGTATGTATAGTAAATACCCATTTTGCATTGCTTGAAAAGTTTTTCATACTGCTTTTTGTTTCTGGTAGTTTCGGTGATCAGCATTTTTACTAAAAAAATCTTTTTCACTTAAAAAAAGGAAGGATTTTAATAAGTAGTCGTGGGGTTTTTTTGCTAAGCCTCCCTTTTTTACTAAAACCTAAAGTATTTAGTGTCATACATGGGATGTGGGGGGCTGATAAACAATAATTTTTTTTAAATATAGAAGCAAAATCATTACTGGAAAGTTTACGAATACGCAATATTGAAGTAAAACTGATCAATTGTCAGATAAATTTTCTGATTTGAAAAATTTTTTTTAAAATAAGTTTCATGAAAAATTTTGAAAAATACTTTCCAACAGTAGCAAGTACCATTTCACAGAATCAGGTAAACGTTTGCTAATCAGGATCTCTGGAAGTCAGTTAATTCAATTTCCTGCTTGAATCAGCAGAGTTGCCAATGCTGTATCAGGTCAGCTATGAGTGAACAGGTAACTCATATCCTGGGGCTGTTAGTTTTTTGTCTCTGTGATGAGACTTCTCATTAGGCTGTTCCCAAAGAAAGGGCAAATGAACAGGGAGCAAAGATCTAAGAAGAATTTTGCAAAAACTTCTGCCAAAAATAAACCTGCATAAAATAAATTAGTCTCCCTCATGACTAACCCATTCGGGGCATTCCCTGTTTCCTGATGTGTTATCAGCAGCTCTCATCTACATTAAGTCATTGCACTTAATTCTTACTCTTTTAGGGAGGGGGAAACTTTTGTTCATGAGAAATCACTGAAGAAAAAATTAATAATGGATAAAGAATAACACTAGTTGGAGAAAAGTTTTAGAAATTAGCTTAGGTAAAGAAGTCTTGCAGTGTGGCAGTCTTAGAAAATGTCATCAATATGATGGCACATCAAATATCTTTCATAATAAATGTTTGATTTAGGGCTTTTCATTGTTGTCTAAAGATCTCTATGTGAGTTCTGCTCCCCCCAGGATTCTTAGGGCCGACTTAAAAGGAACACAAAACCATTTGAGTGTGACACCACAGTGGGGGCAGGAGGTGAAAGATATTATCATTAGGATTCAGAATGATCTTGATGAATTTCAGAAAGGAGGCAAAACAGTGGAGTTCAATAAAAACAAAGACAAGCAAAATAAGTTTAGGAAGGAAAAGAAACAGATACATTAATATACAATGAATAGTTGCTAGGTGGGTGATAACACTCCAGAGAAGGATATTCAACAAGGTAGATAAGAGGTTTAACAGATCAATTTTGAAGAAATTAAGATTGAAAGAACATATAATCTGTATTCTTTTAGCATATGAAAGGCTGCCCCTTCATTTGGGGCAAATCATCTAATTTTTTTATTTTTCAAGAGCCAAAAGACTTAGATTAGTTGTTAGAGTAATGCTACCTACCTGCTGACACTTTTGAGACAGGTGGTAGAAATAATTTGCTTAGAAGTTTTAAAAGTATATTAAGTGTGTGTCAGAATTTGTCTAGAAATATTTACCCTTGCTTAGAAGTAAAGAGATGGATTAAGCTGATTTCTTGACTTCTCAGCCCTACTTTTCTCTTATATTTAATAGACTAGGCTTCTTAGATTTTAAATGAGCTTGCTGTTAAAAGACTGATTTCAATGTCTGCCCAGAGCCCATCCTTGCAAAACCTTGGCAGGAGCTGGGAACTTTTCATGACAATAGAAATGTTGGTGATCAAGGATTGAAAAATCTGGCAAAGAACAGTGAATCTCAGAACTACCTATCCAAAATGACTTGTTACTTTTACACATCAAGGGATATGGTATGGATTTTCTGATATGAAACTTCTGATTTTGCTTCAAAGCTGTCTGGAACTTTTCTGCCAGGTGTTGGTTTGGATATGAACAAAATTCTTACATTCCCTTTTATGTCTGAGCCAAGCTGGCTATGGTCACAATGGTAAATTAAAAGTGCTTGAGGGCCTTCTTGGGCACTATAAATGGTCTGTACTGTCAGAATGGCCCCTGGGCTGCTTTTGGCTCATGCCAGTTCATAGTCTGCCAAACAGTTGTATGGTATTGTGCCTATTCCAGGGATCAGCTCCCAAATCATCCTTTTATGTAGCATGGTGTTTAAAAAATGTTTCTCAGCCCAGATGTGTGTCAATACCTGACAGCTCACCTCTGTGCCCAGAATACCCCAGGCATGTCTGGTGTTCCAGTATAGACACTGATACTTTGTCTTCATTATGAATCTGAAGATGCATCCTCATTTATATTTCTAATGAGGGCAAAGAGAACATTTTCACTGCATAGATGTTGAGATATTTTAAGAGATAATAAAATATGAGTTCAAAGTCATATAATTTAAATATGGGAAAGAGTATATTCTACTAGGATTCAAAAATTATTAAACCAGTCCCTCAGGAGAGATCTGTGCCTATCACCTAGATTTCCTTTTAAATCCAGGTTAGTGCTAGCAGTTGCGGAGGAAGGAAATGTTCTTTCTTTATTACATATTAAAATGTGCAAAGTTCTCTGTACCATGTTTGATACTCTCATGACAGTGAAATATAAGTGATTTTAATGTTGCTTTTATTACCAAATGTTTTATTTAATAAAGAGCTGTCATAGATCTCACCAGTCTAATATAAACTCATTAGCTCATGAAGCACAAGAGATTAATCAAAATTGCTTTCCTTATAAATTGATTTTATTGTCCTATTGAGAGTCGTTTGTGTCTGGCTTGCACTTTGTCAGGGTGCTGAATAGTGAAAATGGATGAACACACTAGAAAGAAATAGGTTCTTTTTCAGTACTTCATACCAGAAAAATCAAACTATTCCACTGCAAGTCTCATAAAATTAACAAAAAATTGGGTTACAGAATTTCTTAGCTCAGTCTAATTCTGACCAACGCTTTGAGAGTTTTCCAGAGACAGCTTTCATAAGAATTCCTGTCCCCTCAGCTTATCAGGAGCTGTACTTTCACATAAAATAATTTCATGCAAGAATTTAAAATTGAGAAGGTTGATCCTCAAAAAGTGCCTGTTCCTCAGAGAGCATCTAGTTTATTAGTGATTGAAGGGTCTCTGCATCAGAAAGGAGTTAGCCTCAGGGTAACTATGTATTTCAAGGAGTGGGATCGTGAACCTCATGAGGTTCAACAAGGCCGAGTCAAGGTGCTGCACCTGGGTTGGGGTAAGCCCTGGCATCAATACAGGCTGGGGGATGAAGGGATTGAGAACAGTCCTGCTAAGAAGGACTTGGGGGTGCTGGGGGATGAGAGGTTGGATGTGAGTCGGCAATGTGAACTTGCAGCTCAGAAATCCAATTGTAACCTGGGCTGCATCACCAACAGTGTGGGCAGGACATCGAGGGAGGTGTTTCTGCTCCTCTACTCCACCCTAGTGAGACCCCACCTGGAGTGCTGCATCCAGCTCTGGGGCCCCCAGCACAGAAAGGATGTGAACCTATTGGAGCAGATTTAGAAGAAGGACATGAAGATGATCAGAGGGATGTAGTCCCTCTCCTATGAGGAAAGGCTGAGAGAGTTGTGATTGTTCAGCCTGGAGAAGGCTCCGGAGAGGCCTTATTGTGGCCTTTCAGTATTTACAGGACGCTTATAAGCAGGATGGAGACAAACGTTTCAGCAGGGCCTACAAAGATAGGACAAGGGATAATGGTTATAAACTAAAAAAGAGTAGATTCAGATTAGATAGACGGATAGACGGAAGAAACTTTTTATGATGAGCAGAATGGTGAAACACTGGCACAGGTTGCCCAGAGAGGTGGTAGATGCTCCATCCCTGGGAATGTTCAAGGTCAGGTTGGACAGGGCTCTGAGCAACTTGATCTATTTGAAGATACCCCTGCTCATTGCAGAAACTCCATGGGTTTTTTTGCCAGGTGGTAGGCACTGAACTTCTGCTGGTGCAAACGATGCCAGCACTTAAAAAACAGACTTCTAAAAGGACTTATAAAAGAGTATCTTCTTCACAGGGTGTAACAATACCTCTTCTTTCCTTGTCATGGATGGGAGGGCTGGAAGACACAGCACCATTGGGGTGGACATTTTGATGTGGACATGAGTTTTAGAGGATGAAAGAATATCCAAGTAGAGGAATGGTGGGATTCCCTCAAAAAGATATAGAACAAATGCAGCCTGAGTTTTATCCTCTGAAAACGTAGGGCTGATGAAGGGCCTAAGAAGGAGGAAGGTCTCAGAGGTTTACTGGCTTTGAAAAAAAGAAGTTCAAGGCACTAATATGTTATTTTGTTCAAAAGGGAATACAGTACCTTACAAAGGTACATGGCAGCCTTGTGTGAGCATCAAATGCACACTGCAGAGGGGGCTGCTGTTTTGCTCTCCAGCTTAGCAAACACATTACAATTCTTCTGTCATCCCTTATGTGCATCAGAAGATGTTTTGATTCTACCTTGCAAAGTGCTTTTTATCTGAAAGTCATAGAAGTGTTTTATACTGTGGCTGTGCATCATTGTCTCCATTTCAGGTGCAGGAAACTGAGGCATTAAGAGGTAAGATGAACTGCTTTAGATGGCTCGACAGGCCAGTGACACAGACAGCAATGAAAATTATTTTATGGCGAGGAGTTTTAATTTTGTAGAGTATGTGGTTTTCTTTAGCTTAAATGCAACTTCATAGTATTTTTCTTAAACATAAATAGATTCCCATTAAATCTACTTTTAACTCTTTCCCTACATGGAATTTAAGTGAATATTTTCTTTCACTTTATAGAAATTTTCCTGGAGATTGAAGAGAGAAAGCAACAGGAATTTTGTTTCTCCAGCTCATCACACATTTATATAACCAGAGTGAAATCTGTTTTCTGTTAGAAGAGAGAGGAGGGCAGAGGTTGGGTGGTTTTTTTTTTTTGTTAACAGACCCAAAAGTTGTCTGGAAACTGTGCCAGAACAATAGCATAAAAAGAATGCATCTGGAAGTCATTAGGGAAGCTCAGAGTGGGCAGTGAGTAAGGCAGGATGGAATTTCTACTTTTTTTTCCCTTTACAGTTTCTAAGCCAATCAAACACAGCACAACTTTAAAGCCAATCAAAAAACAACACTTTTAAAGTCTTATGAATATGCAAGCAAGAAAATTCTTCCCCATTTCTCTCCTGAAGGCAATTCCAATCATCCCTTCTGTAATAACTCCTAACACAGTTTTCTGCACAATTTAGGAGAGTTCAAATACTTTCCTTTTGCTCTGCCTTTTTTTTTTCCCCTATAGTATTCACTGGAAAATTCTAACTTCCTTCTTACATTAAAAAGCAACTGTTAGAGCATTACACTGGCATTGTAAAATACAGGGCTATAATTTTGCATTAAAGCCAAATCCCTGTAGAGAATTAGAAGCATCAAATTACTAATGAAGATCTATTTTCTGTTCAGCTGCTTCTACTGACAGATCTGTTTGTCTGTGGGTAGCCATTTTCCTCCTGCAGCCATCAGTACCGTGGGCCAGGCTGCTACTGTATCCTCCCAATATCTCCTGTCAATTTATGCCTTGAATGCAGCAATTAGAGACAACTAAGTAGTGCCAGGCTCCTCCTTTCCTAACCAGCTGCAAAGCCGTCATAGGACCTCCTTCTTCTTAGCATATCTGGTGATGCAAAATGCTGATTTGTTATTCTGCTAAAGCCCAATTTTTTTTTTCATTCCATCTTTAACTGTCTGTAGCAGGAAATCTAATCTGCTGTGAAGTCAGAATCAGATGCAGTCAAAAATATGAGAACCAACTTTTCTCCACCAATTTTAAAGATAAGTAACATCATACAGACACATCCATTGATCCCATTTCATCACCACAAACAGGGCAACAGTTACTGAATTAATTGACACTTACTGGTACCTGAAAAGACCATGATGAAGAGGTCTCTCACTTTATATTTTCATTTATGCTGTTTGTACCGCATTCCACTGATGGGAGGGCTAGGTTTGCAAGCCTGTGGTGCTCCACTTTGTAAAAAGAGAAGTGGTGTTTTGGCACTGCTTTCCATGCTCTGGGGTCTACAAGATGAAAACTAGTGCAGAATTGGAATGACCAGTACATTGACTAGTGTCAGTAATGGTTGTGTTCTGCCACTGGAGTGCCCTGTGGACTTGGCCAGACATTCAGTCCCTCATTCTGCAAGTGTCTGTGGTCAGACTAGTATCTACCTGAGCACAACAGTATTGTGAGGTTAGTTTTTTTTAACACCTGGATGAGGTTTGCACAAACTGAAGTGTTGAACATATGGAAATATAAATATTACCTCTCTGACAGTGCTATACCACTAATGCATATGCTGCCTGAAATGTCTGCAGAATTTTAAAAAGGAACAAATAAATACAGGACAAGCTCTGCAACTGAAATTTATCTGTTAGTCCATAGTATAGTTTTATGCTTCTTATGGAATAATTCATTTTCCTGTACCCTATAGCATCGTAAAACTATATACTAGAAAATAGGATGTCATATGCAGATGTCCCATTCCCACCATTTCACCTGGCAGGAGCCCTAGGGAGTGAAGAAGGAGAGGAGGCCATGGCCAAGCAGCCAAACCAGCAGCCTGTGCCCTGCCCCATGCTTGCAGCAACGCATATGAGTACAAGGAGGTGAGCTGTGGGGGTTGCCTGAGCAGGTGACCATTTTCCATAGCTCCTTGCACTTTTCACCCTGTGTCTCCTCAAGGAGTATGGGAAAATCATATACAGGGCATGAAGCATTAACCCTCAGGCAGAGATGAGGTTAATCTAAGAAGAGGGAGAACATTTTGGGTGCCCAGTCTTTTTCAAATAAATGAGCTGTAGTCAAATTTGCAGCAAAGCCGGGATGCAAGAAAAAGCCTTTGTGTGACTGAAAGTGGGGACCATGAATGGTGCAGCACAGAGGCTTCATGAAGGTGGAAGGCAAGACAAATTTTTGCATGGCCTGATAACAGCCTGCAGAAATCATTGAGGAATTAGGAATAGAAAGAATTAATTCCATACAGACTCACAGAAGCACCAGAGCAAGTAGGAGAGAAATGAGACTTGCTGTGAACTAGTGCACAAATGCTGGGGAGTGCTGGATTTCTGTTTTTTCTCGCTGCTGTACATGTTTGTTTACCTATGTCAGACAAAGTGCCAAGGTCAGCACAGTAGTTGGGAACTGGTGAAGGAGGTAACCCTCCCAAGACAATCACAGATAAACACACATTAATGATCTTTATTCTGATCAAGTAGTTTTGTGAAGAATAATTAGGACTACCTGTTTTCAGTTGTTTGGTAAAATCTTCAAGAACGGCAATCATTAGCAGCACTTGAAAATAATGGATGAAAATGCTAGGTCTTCCAGACATTGATATAAGAGAACTGCAGCCTGAGATGAGTGTGGGGATCTCAGAGCTTCTGCATATTAGGAGAAAGCCATAAACCTTTCCCATTTTGCTGCTTTGTAACTATAGAGGTTTTATTTATTCCAACTTTCTTTTCCAGTTCTTCTTCTCAGATAACATCTGTGCTGTTACTTACAGAGGTGAAATTCCCTGTGAAATTCATGTTTTTCTGTTAGTATTCCCAAAGCAGGCAGAGCAAACATGTAATTAATGGAAATGATAGCCCCAGGAAGCTTATTAGCATAATGTTCAGTTAATCCACCATTCTTCATTCTTTGACCTTTCCCAAAGGAAATGGAATATATCTGAGGAAATAAAAGACATCTTGCAAACAGCCTCATGTGAATTATGTTGATAGTATCATCCTGACCTTTGTAATCGGATATTGATGATCAAGTAAGCAAATGATTACACATTTTCCTGCATTTGAGCAGTTATCCAATTCCTCAGGGATAGACATGGAAACCACAACAAACAGTGGCCATTTGCCAATATAACCAGCAGTCCTGTCACTATTTCAGATATTAGTTACCCTTGGTTACCCACTTTTTCCACAGAGGTGAGATTTTCATGTCAAGAAAGAGGCACACTGGGCATGGGGACTGCTTTTGCAGTCCTGGAGAATTGAGAGGTTTCATTCTCTTCAAAGTGCGCAGAGCAAAAGTGGGAAGGAGAAAGGGAAGATGCTGCAAGAATGGATCTACACTCTGACATTATTCTATGGAGTTGGACATATAGCTGTGATGTGGGAAACACACTCAAGTTTCTGCCCAAGATCAAAACAAAGACTTAGATGTTGGAATTCAGCACCCCAAATTCCCTTTTTTCTCTGTTAAATCATGCTTTTGCAGAAGGAAATTGCAGATCTGGGAACCAGCCAGTGATCAGCCATTAATTTTCCCTCCTGCCACAGGATACAGGAAATAAGGATATAAGAGAAAAGAAAATCAAGAAGTTGAGACAAAATGAAAATAGAAATTTTCTTTTCTGTGCATGTTTCTATTACAAAGAAATCCCTAAATTTCTAAGCAAAAATATTTTTACAGAAGGATTTTAGGAGAGATTCTTAGAGTATGAGAAGATGTTTGATGCACAACAGAGGATATTTCATCCTGGATAATGGTAAGAGACTGTACGGATAAAAAAAAGGAAAATTAATTATATAGAAGTTACACAAAAAGCAATATTTATCCTGTAAAAAAGGTGAAGAGAAGTGGAATGGACAAAAATGAGCACTTAGTCTTCCATATCCTGAATGGGCCACAGAAAAAAAAACAACAACCCTGAGAGATTTCTGAAGAATCTTTAAGTTAAAGGGCTTTGTTTAAAATCACAAGAAAGAGATCTGGGGAAACCATGATGTCACAGGGCTCCTGATTTGAACCTCAAAGATGACCTCAAAGTACTGAGAGGAGTGGTGTGGGAGGGGAAACAGAAAATGAAATGAGATAGATCCTAAAAAAATGGTAAAATGTCCTCCAGCTATGTAAATGAGGGACAGTGGCAGGAAAGAAGAAATGGGCTAGTAAGCAGTGAGAAAGAGATGAAAGATGAAAAAGAGAGAAATTATTTGTAAATCAATATGTAGGTAAGTTCTTTGCACTTCATTCTTCATCAAGAAGATTATGCTTTTATTTACTAAGAATTCATAAAAATTTCATGACACTGAAACTTGAAAAAAAAAATCTAAATGAATACAGTCCAGGTTATTTGCATTGTTTAGTTTTCTAGGCTTACCATGTCATGACACCTCATCTCAAACTGAAGCTTCCCTGATCTGTAGAGATCATCCTGTAAAAGTGATTGTTGCCAATATTTTCTCTGAATTGAATATAACCCAGCACTTAGTAAGCGGGAAATGTTCAGAGACCATGTCTTAAGAACTGTGGAAAATGAGATAAAAGTGATTTTGTTACTGTTAAAGAAAACTGTGAAGTGTACTTCTGAGATCATGTTGGTAACTGAGTGGCTAGTGGGACAGAAACTTATTTCAGTGTAATTAATGTAAGCAATTGGACTCTCTGAAGAATCTTTGCTGCCACTGACCTTACTGATCATGTCAGGCCTATATCCTGGAGTAAGCATTGCTGGCAAAGCTACAGGAACACCTAGATAAAAAAAAGTACATCTGATAAATTTTAACCTGGATTTAGTCAAGAATATGTTAACAAAGCTTTGAGACTTTTCTGTCTGAAAATCAGACACTTGATATAAAGGAGGCATAGAAACAAAAAGCACAACAGAAACCTTATCCTTTCACATAATCCTTTCACAGCCCTGAAGGTGTCTGCTTGTTAAAAACAGAACACATCCCCAGATCCTGTTTTTAGGTGTGGACTTCAGCACCCAGTCTGTGAGCAACATTGATGAACAGGTATAACAAGAGGCCTTGTATCTAACAATTTGTTTTCCCTATGGCAATATTCTCCCTTTGAAGGTAGCCTTTCATGTAGTTTCAAGCAATATCTTCCTGTCTTGATAATAAATGCACTCCGCTCTTTCTGAAGAGGACCTGCTGTTGTTCTCACTACCCAATATATATACAAGATGCCTCTGATAAGTCTTGGTTGCCAAAACAAAAGGGATGCCTTGTTCAGCGTATTGCAAATGGGCATGGTGTTGTGCCGATTTTGGCTCACTTATTTCCTATTCCACCCTGACATTTGTAAATTAAACTCCTATTTACAGATTTCCAAAGACTGTTCCAAGGTTTATGTGATTCCTTTAATTATGGCTTGAAGTAGAGGCAAATGCATTCCAAGAAACCAACAATTACCTGCAACATGTTATTACAGTGAGACTTATGGAGATCTGCAGCTTTTGTGAAACTCCATGAGACATAACAGGAGAAAAAACTGGTGAACCCAACAAGGTTGCAATACAGAAGTCTCAAAATACTAGAGTCGTCTTCCAGTACCATAGTTGGCATAACAGAATTAGAATGCATATGGAGCTGCCATTTGAAAGCCTCACAAGGTAAATAAGGAGTGTATTTTATATATAAATAAAAGTTTAGGAATTATATTAATTTATTTTTAAGACTATCACATATATACTTGACAGCTATATTGCTTTTGACATGCTGAAAGATATTTTCAGCAGAGCTACTGCAGTCAAAAATCCCTGAAAATTCAATATGACATGCTCACATAACCTTTTCCTTAGGGTTTTGTGGGATGATTGTTCTGCAGATGTTCCTGAAATAGACATCTATTACACTGTAATTTATGTTTTGGCAACTGGGCTCATTGAACCTGATGATCCCTTCCTACGCTGTGTTTTCCTACATATACTCAGCACATTTTCTCATTTGGAAGTCCCAGGATAGAGTTTGTTTCTCTAAAGGTAGATAACAACGAAGGAATTTGTATCTGAACTAGGCATCCTGCTGTAATAATGAAAGAAGATCCAGACAGTCATGTGGGGTGGTATTTTGCACTGCAGCATAATATCAGCACATTATCAGTCTGCATCAAAGTATGAACTATGACAGGACTATATCTGCAATGGCTTTGAAATTATCTACATATTGTCAAAACTGTAAAGTGAATGTGATAGGTGGTAAAAAATAAAAATAAAATGTTACAGTGTTCATACCAGAACATCAGAGAGGGAATACAGACAGAGGGGCTTCTTAAGCAAAAATTGCAGAGATGTGAAGAGAAAGAGAGGTACAGTAACAGGCTGCCACATTAGCTGAGATGGTTCTAGCTTTTTCTTGCCATTTTAGCAAACTATTTTCTCTTGCAGAGTAAAAGTAAATAGTAAAATATTTCCAAACAACAATTGATTTTCAAAACAGAATTGTGAAGAAAGAAATTTTGTTTAGGACCTGTTTTCTGAAGGCACCTACTGTTAGACATCTGTGGTGATAGAAGGGATCTTTGCTCTGTAGCTCTTTGCATGGACTCCAAGACACTCAGGCTTATGATATAGATCTATGTAGGTCACACCTTCTCTCATTCCCATGGGCAGAAGGGTGTGCTGGCCTTGCAGAGCACATTTAAAGAACATTACGTTTGGCACATGGCTGGGAAATCTCTGTTGCTGGCTGGCAAAACTGCCTCAATAATCCACTTAAAAGAGAAACATGGACACTGTTGGATGTTGCTGATCCAACAGCATTCATGAGTTTTGAATCTGATTGTGAGCATCCTGCTGTGCAGAATTGCTGCCTTCCTTTGTCAGACTGCAGTAAAGAGCAGTGGAAACAAGGCTGTGCATCTACCATACTTGAGTGCTGCAAAGGAGTGGAGATTTGTGCCTCTGTGCCAGTAACAATGTAAACATGGCACACATGAAATGTCTTTCATGGCAAATCCGTGGCTGAAACACATGCAGTTCCTTAGGGATTTATGTACTTCGTTTAGTGCCCTAAATATCCTTACAGAATATTATCCTGGACACCAAGCAATTGCTGTACACTAAATAGCATGAATTCAGTCAGAAAACCAAGAACAGGAACACTCATCAGTCAGTGAAAGAGTATTTTCAAAATATAGGTGCCCTATTTTTGATCTGTCAATTCTCATCATTGAGAGGAGCTAATGGGAAGATTTACAAAATCTTTTAAAGACAAGACTTGGAACTACAGTCCAAGTATAAGCAGTATAAGGCTACTGTCTGTCATATTCAGGGATTCAGTAGAGATATTGATTTTGTAGTATATTATAAATTTTCTTATCCTTCATATGTATTTAACTCCTCATTGATATATGATTATCTGTTCTTTTCCTCCCTTTGTGCTCCATATATGTAGGTAAAAGACTTTTATTTCATCTCTTGCAAACATCGTCTTTCTCCATAGGTAGCAGCTATCCTTCTTTCCTCAAATTGTCTAACTGATTAAATTACATTTCCCAGCCTGTATTTACTCTGGATATCTTAATAAAAGATATTAACTCTTCTATACACCTTGCTTCATAGATGGATACTTTCAGATCCAAGGAATTACAAAGCTCTCAGCCTCATTCAAAACTTGGAGAAGTAGAAACACTGAAAAAAACAAGAAAGAAGTATCAAGAATACCTTGAATTCTGTCCATCCCAGCTGATAGTCGTGAGAGTTTTTAGAAATATTCATATCTTAGGCAAGACCACCTGTAATCCTTAGGAGACTGATGGTTGTGTAACTGAATCCTGTGAACATTTTGCAAAGCTTTAAGTTTTATTCTGCAGCTTGCTCAATGTTAATATTATTTTGGTTCATTCTTGTTCCTTCATGCCCCCTTAATGGTCACTCTAAGAATAAAAAAAAGGCCAACATTTTCATGTCAATTAAGCAACATAATTTTTCATTCACCAGTTTAAATTTAAAAATTAGCCCAAGGAGAAGGGAGTGAACTCACCTATACTGTCTTTCTTCTTTTTTTTTAATAGGAATAAAGAGCAGTTTAGTAATGGTACACTCCAGTCGGGTGAGATGAAGCCCTTTCCTGCCATGCTGTTATCTTCTGGAGTCACTGGGTGGGTCCAGATGGCACTAGGCAACCTGATGGCCTTTGTTAATTCTGTTGTGAAATACAAATGGGGTTTTTGTCACCCAAAAAAGGTAGGCTTTTCTTTTCCACTGCAGGACTTCAGCATCCTTTACTCCCTTGTGAAGTGAGATTGACAGCAATGTGACTCTGTCTCTGTGAAGGAACAATATATCTTTCCTGCATAAGGAAATTTCTGTCAAAATAATGACACAATTATAGCTCTATTTCTTTTGAGAGACTTTTTACACGAGAGTATGCTATTCATCAGTGATTTTGGGAACCATAATGGTAAGAACTGTGATATCTGTAAAATCCCCTGGCATTTCTGGGAAAACAAACTCTCAAGTTGTAAATATTTTTCCTACACTTAAAATATGAATTCCAATGTTACCTATAGATAAATGATAAAACATTTTCTTGATAATAAATTTAAGGCCTTCTTTGTTCTCAAGATGTTTTGTAAGCAGCTTCTTTTCTATTCTCTTGCTCATTTCTCCTTTCCCAGGATCCTGCAGCTTCTGTTTTTTGTTATGCTTCTGTACTGCCAGCCTGAAAGCAATCCATCAGCTGTCTCAGTTTCCTCCTAAAACTCACACTCTTTCTCTTCCCCCTCTCTCTTTCATTTTTAAAGCAAAGTTGCAAATACATTTTGAGCATTGTTTTTAGTGAAGTCACCACAGAAATGGGACATGTCATTCAAGTCTCCATACTTAAACCCGGCGATTTTTTCTTGATTACACAAAGTTCAAGGGAATGTGCTCCAGTTTTCTGATGCTGAACATCTCTACTGGAGAAAGGTCTTATCGACTCATGTCTCCTTAACAAGAGAGAAGATAAAAAAGGCATGTTAGCAAGCCAGGATAAACAATGGCTTATCCTAAGTACGGGATTTAATGAAATAATTCAAAGCTAGTGGAAAAGAATGTCAGATCCATAAGTATGCCATTCACTCTAAATTTAAAATTTAGACTACATACTTATTTTTTCAATACTTTTGTCAGCACGAGATGGAACCACCATAACACATAGGGTAGAGTTCAACTCACCTAACTTGAGATTTTTTTGAAGTCAGATACGTACACATGAATTTAGCACTTGAAATGGAACCTTTTCAGAGAATGTGTCTTAGATATCTGTCCACTAAAGGGAAGCATTTTTCTAGCTTTTAGAAACTGGAGGGGTGAATCCCCGTGACAGTTCTTATGAATGATTCATGCTTAGCACACATGTGAAGTGAGCTAAGTCTGACAGCTTTATAGCCACATTAAATCTGCCTTACCTCTAAATGTGACCTGTCCCATGGTACTTTCTATCAAACTGCAAGACAGAGGACGTTTCTGTTATGCCTCTGCTTCTGGTCTGTTTATAAAAGAGAGAGCTCCAAAATAGTTTTATTGAACTGGAGAATGTTGAGCTTAATTGGTTTGATGATTATAAGCCTGAAAATTTGTAGCTTAAACTTATTAACATATAATTTTACTTTATATTTTTATGTGCCACCAGTATTTATGGGGTTAAATATCAAGTCCTCTGATGCTCAACTTCCCTTTATGCTTACATGAAGTGTTATGTGATTGGAGTTATGTCCTTTTTTGTGTCCTCTGCATCTTAGTTACAAAAACACTGCTATTATGCTACTTAATGATTTAAGTAAATGAAAGCAGTTGATTTTTGGTTAATGAACCTTACAGAGAAATAGGGTAACAAAAAATGCTAATGATAGTTATTAGTAGACTGTGTTTCAAGTGACAATAATAATCTGAGAAGCTACATTATTTTTTGTATTGACAGTTTGTAAAAGCTTCACACATTAAAATTCAGTTTAATTGAAATTAACATATATACAGTTACCTCCAGCCTTTCTGACAATGGAAGAATTTGTTCACTATTATAAGGTGGGAATAATTTTTATTCCTGTAAAAGAGCTGTAGAAAGAGAACTTGCTTGCCAGCTTGCCATCTGAAATGTTCTAAATAATCAATTAAATTGCACAGGAGATAGTATTTTAATGCCTAATTCATTCAGTCAAAATATTTTATTATTATGTTCCCATTATAGTATCACCACTTACAGTCCAATCCTGTACATTTTTCTGTTCCATCTCACTACAACAACCTGGATGAGGAGGTTGAGTCCACCATTAGCAAATTTGCAGATGACACCAAGCTGGGGGGGAGTGTTGATATGCTGGAGGGCAGGAGGGCTCTTCAGAGGGACCTGGACAAGCTGGAGAGATGGTCTGATTCCAACGGGATGAGTTTCAACAAGGCCAAGTGCCGGGTCCTCCACTTTGGCCACAACAACCCCCTGCAGCGCTACAGGCTGGGCACAGAGTGGCTGGAGAGCAGCCAGGCAGAAAGGGACCTGGGAGTTTGGATTGACAGGAAGCTGAATATGAGTCAGCAGTGTGCCCAGGTGGCCAAGAAGACCAATGGCATCCCGGCCTGTATCAGGAACAATGTGGCCAACAGGTCCAGGGAAGTGAGTCTTCCCCTGTACTCAGTGCTGGTGAGGCCACACCTCAAGTACTGTGTCCAGTTCTGGGCCCCTCAGTTCAGGAAGGATATTGAGGTGCTGGAGCAGGTCCAGAGAAAAGCAACAAGGCTGGTGAAGGGACTCGAGCACAAGTCCTATGAGGAGAGGCTGAGGGAGCTGAGGTTGTTCAGCCTGGAGAAGAGGAGGCTCAGGGGAGACCTCATCACTCTCTACGACTGCCTGAAAGGAGGTTGTAGCCAGGTGGGCATTGGTCTCTTCTCCCTGGAAACCAGCAATAGGACAGGGGAGGTTTAGGTTGGACATTAGGAAGAAATTTTTACAGAGAGAGTAATCAGAATGGGCTGGAATGGGCTGCCCAGGGAGATGGTGGATTCACTGTCCCTGGAGGTTTTTAAGATGAGACTTAAGATGGATGTGGCACTTAGTGCCATGGTCTAGTAACCGCAGCAGTGTTGGATCAAGGGTTGGACTTGATGATCTTGGAGGTCTTTTCCAACCTGTTTGATTCTATGATTCTATGATTCCATGAACCTTTTCTTTCCTTTTCTCTATTACTTCAATGTGGAGTTCTTTTATTTGTTGGGTTTTCTTCTTTCTTCTTTTTTTGTGTGTGTAATGGTTCCCAGATTTATAGCAGATTAATTTCTAGTCACTACTTTTCCTAAAGGTGTCAAAAGCCTGTCTTGAATCTTTTGTTAGCCTTTTGCTGCTGTAAAGCACTTTCATATATATTGCTATTAGCACTCGGTCATTTTCTTCTACTACTTCAGTCATGTGCTTTAAGTAAGTTGTCACAGAAAGAAGTGACAGTGCCATTGCAAAAAAAAAAAAAATTGTACTGCTTCAGGGAGACTAAAATGTACCAGACTTCCTGTAGAATGACTGAGTTGCCCTCTAACATGAATTGCAGTCCTATCTTGGAAGGCTGAGTTAAATCCAGCTAAAATCAATGTTAAGAAATTAGCTCTTCCCTGTTTCTACTGACTAACTACCTAGAATAATTGTTATACGATAAATATAACTCAAACCAACAATGATAATCATATTTTAATTGTGTAATCTGTCTTAGTTCCACTGATATTTTAAATGTCAAGGTAGTATTATCTGTCCTACTCTAAATCCACAGAGAAATGTATTTTCATTAGGATTTTCTTCATCAAGTAAGTATTCTTTAGAGCACTAGCACTGCAAATGAAATTAAATTAAACTGCTTCTATTTGCCACGTCCCCTTCCCTGGAGGTAACTGCATCACTGTATGTGTCAAGCACAGGACAAACCTGGAGACTAATGAAAAGGCAGATACTCAGCTATAGGACAAACTGTGGACATCGATATGGGAAGGCCTGCAAGCATTATGTTTTTAGGCCATATTAATATGGCTTAAACATTAGTATATCCTCTATCTTGATTTCCCTCTAGATCTCAGGCCAGAGTGTTCTGTATTACAATACATTTCACCGTGCAGTGGTCTTCTGTGAATGACTGTAATTCATTGTACTATAAAATGGCAGGAGGATGTCCCCCCAAAATATGGTACTACTAATGCATATACTTTCACACTGTGGAGCTATGCCAGATTAGCAGAGAACAAAAAGGAATGTACAAAAATACGACTTTAACAGAAAAAAGTTACAAGGAGCCTTTCTCTTAGGTGATAGGACTGTGACTGTGGAGCTCTGCACAAGTGATTCCACCTTCTGAATGGAGGGGAAATGAGATGATGCAACTGGTATTTGGATTAAAGATGAACGAACAAGTTCCTACTCTTAGTGCTCTTTGCACAAAACTACTGTCAAAGACACTGTGAGAGTCGGGGTACAGTTCCCCCTTTACTGCTTTTGAAAATTTCAGCACCTTTTTCTCCTGGAGTGACTTCACCTTTTACAACATGGGAGGGACCACTGACTTCACTGTAGTAGAGAGAAGAATTAATTTTCCTCAGACACAATCTTGCATTTTTCAGGCATGCTAAAATTCATTTGAACCAGAGAGGGAAAGAAATGAAATTTAGAAAAAGTTCTGCAAATCTCTATGTTTTAAACTTCTTGGTATTCTCTCTATAGGCCAATGTCTCTGCATTTGCTTTATTTTATATGAAACTGATGAAATTCATATATAGCTCCTCCAGTTTAGTAAGTATTTCCATAAATGCAACAGTAATTAAATTCAGCTATTGGCAGAAGAGTAGAAAGTGAAAGGCTGCCAGAATAACTGAGTATGCTGTACTGTAAGCTTAGCCTTTCACAAAAGAACAGAGTTTGTATGCAATAGCTTCAAATTGCACAGCTTTAAAAGCACTTTAATTTTAGTCTGAAAGGATTGTTAATCTCCTGTTTTATATACATTCATAGTGCATATCAGTGCTCCCTAAAGCAGCTTCAGAACTGGCTGCCTTGTGTGCTAGCCTAGCGTAGACTATGGACTGTTTAGTATAGAAGATATTAGTGCAGTGCCGATAAAGCAAAGCGAACTGCAAAACCAAGCTAACATCTAATTTAGAGATGTAACTTTTGCCTAATGTAAACAGACCTACATGGAAAATATTTCCTAAGTGCTTTGCTGAAGCAAGGCAATGATCTGTGGGATGAAGATGACAGGGAATTATCTGAAATTGAAAAATGCAAGGTAAGAGACGTGACGTGGCTGACAGTAACAACAGCTATTTAAGATCAACCAGAGTAGTTCAGGCCTCAGCCTCAGCATGCCAAATACAGCTCTTCTAAATGATAGGGTGGGAATTCCAAATAGACTCTGGCCAGTCTGCTCGGATCTCACTGGACCACAGTGTGAGCCATGGCAATTACAGTGGGGAGCTCCCTCTTGTCCAAACCTTTTTTTGTCTATCTTTGGGTAAGGGGCCTGTTTTACAAACTTGACCCACCTTTATATACACTTCATTCATGCAACAAGATGGGATGATTGATGTTTATGCAGCACCTGTGTCATAACAGTCTCTTGTAGCTGGTTTACCAGAAGCCTTAAGGAGTTACTTTTTATTTCCTCAACAGTCAACATGGTATGTACCTCATGCGAATTCACTAAGTTCAGGCCAAGGATTTATATCAAATCCCCTGATGCACAACCTCTGCAGTGAGACCAGTTTTCTTTCATGATTTAAAAAGCAGCTAATTATTCACAAATAATAAGAAGGAGAGCAGACTCATTTCTTTTATCAAGATTTTTTCAAAAAGTGGGCTCAGTAGAGCTGTTTTTCATTTTTCTCCTTCTCTATATAGAGAATATATATCCAAATAATTTAAATATAATTTAAAGATTGAAGGCTTTATGGGAACTTTATGTGAGGATTGATGTGAACAATAAAAATAGACAGAAAGTAAAAGAAATGGAAATAAAGCAGTTGAATCTAATTGAAATCAACTTTAAGAGCAATGTATTCTCCTCCACAGTCTCTGGTAGAAAGAAACTAAAGTTAGTGGGAATCCAGAAAAGCTGTAAAAGAGAATAATATTTCTGTTTCCTCCCCCTTCTCCTGCATTCTTCTAAGAAGTGGCTACTTAGTCCAATGCCATGAAACTAAGATAAGAACAGATTTTTCCTTCAAGACAAGGAATGATAGAGCATACTGTCCCTTGACTCTGATTATAAGAATATCTGACTTACATACCATTCTTGAACTTACATATTTTGTATGACAATTACTGCTGTTATTGTGGTACATATTTCAACAATTATGTGCTGTCAGTCCGAATGACTTTTGTGTAAAATGCTAAGAACAAACAACTGAGAAACACAAGTTTTATGAGAGCATGTCTAGGTATTTGCGTAGTCCTATAAATACATGTGTGTTCCTACCTATAATTATGTGGGTTCATGTATGCTTTGTGCTAGTCCCTACTGAATAGACTATGGACCACTCTCTTTTTCATAGGTGACTGTATTTCAAGATTTTAGAAAAAGAACTGCATCCTCGGTAGCAAACAATTGAACCTTGAAGAATCATGAAGTGGTTTCTTGTCCTACTAGGCCAGTAAAAGGAAGGCCATGTAGTCTAAATAAACTCTTGAAGGCCGAAATAATGACTGTACCAGAAACAGGTCAATTCATGGTCCAGAATATTTCCTGTGCTATGAAAATATCTAGAATCAGACTGGGTAATTAAATTAGAAATCATTTTGCTGCTAATTATTTCAATTTACCACATTTTGAATATGTGGTCAGTCTTTTCCTTCCAAGATTCCACAGCTGCTGCTTACTTAGCCACTTGTATTTTCTTTTCACCTTTCCTAGCAAGAGGCACACAGCAGAGGGCTGAGTGTTGCTTTGAGGTGAGCTACAGTGTCAGGAGTGTTGCAGAGGGAGCAGCTGCCACATGCACTGCCGCTGAGCTCTAGCAAGCTCTCCATTATACAGGTTCTACTGGAAGAATTGTTGCTGAGTACAAAAGAAGCAGAGCTCTGCAAGACAGTTTTGACTTCTATAGGAAAGAAGAGCTTTCAGACAACTAGGAGAGTGGAGAGAAATCTTGGTTACACCTGCCCTCCCACCGGAACCCCATCAATTCTAACTTCATGATGTCTACTCTAGTTTTTATTGGTTTAGGGCTGAAGCAGGAAAGTTTTTTAAAAAAATTCCTCCTTACTAGACTGCTGGATTTGGCCTTTATTCAAAGGGTAAAGGCCCATCCAATCAGTCTGCTGGGACTTTTCCCAAAGAAAACACCTCTCCGCTGCAAGCCTGTAGTCACTTGTGAGTGACTACATGGCTGAGGAAGCAGGGGCAGAAAGGAATTCCTCCAGATTTTCTCTTTTGAAGCTATTGATTAAACTACAACTGTGTGTGCTCCATTTCTTCAAATATTTTTGTTTCATGCAGTAGAAAAGAGCTGGCTGTGTGTCTGTGGAAGTAGTTTGCCACAACAGCAACATGCAATCATTCTTTTTTTCCCCTTTTATTAACATAAAAATTGTGAGGCTCTCTGCAGTTGTCATCCCAGACAGAAATGTGTGAATGAGAAGCTAATCCAGAAGCAGAAGCTGTATGGCCAGCAGCATTCCTCCAAGGCACAAAGGGGAAAAAAAAAAAGAAAATACACCAGAGCTCTGCAGACAGAATTTGGAGCTATTTTCCTAGCTACATGTAGCTTTTTCTCCCCTGCTTCCAGGCTCTCTTGTTTCCAGGGGCTGGGATTGCTCAGCAGAGCCCATGGTTATGCTGGTGCTGGTGGCTGGCCCACTGCTAAAACCGCGCCTGGAGAGAAGTGGGGATGACCGAGAGGAGTCCTGCTTCATGCAGCTTTTCCTGAATTTTTTTCCCTGTCCTTAGAACGGGGTGAAGAAAAATTATGCCATTCAGTGACTGCCTAGTTGGGCTCCTCCCTCTGTTCATCCTTGCTTCCCCTTCCCTCCCCCTTTCCTTTCTTTGGTGTGCAGCCCACTGGCTACGTGGACACTGTGGAGCAGAGCCAGGGCAAGGGACATAGAAAGGCACGTCATATGTCAGAGCTTTTCTCCCTTTTCACAAAGCTATCTTGGCTCTAGTGATTCTTCTTACAGCTCTGCATTTACCAGGGAAAGAGAGAGGATTTAAGGAATAAAGCTTCAAATTAATGTATATCACACTGAAGCTCTAGTGATTTCCCACACCTTCAGCCTCAACTAATTTCAGTTTGACCATATGGTAGGAATATTTTTTTACCATCATTTAAAATTTCTCCCTTGTTGCCTAATCTTTTAGACAATATTTTTGGAAAACTCAGTGCGGATAAACCCTGATGATTATTTGATACATAGCTTGATATAGTTGACTTTACCCAAGTGAGAGATGCCTTGGAAATCAGCCTGGGCCTTAATCATAAATACAAAAAAATCACTGTGAAAGGTTTTATGCAGATGTTGTGTTGCACCAAGAGCACTTTAAATTGCTACTGTCTGTTCTCTTATCATAGTCTCATCACTAAAAAAAGTATGTGCTGCATGCTGAGGTGGGAAATGCATGTAATGTGCATAGGAATCTCAGGGGGCTTGGAAATTGTATTTGGAAAAGCAGAGTATGAGTGGGAGTGAACTGTGGATGACTGTGGGCCATGAATATGTGATGAGACGATTATGCCAAGAGTTTGTTGGTGTGGTGTGGAAGCACAACAGAGCCCTCCAGACTGCTGAAGATTTGTCAGAATGGGGGTTATTGTCTTCAGGATGTTTGGTGAAATATTTAAGAAGGTGCCAAGAAGAAAGAACAATGTAATGGTTTGGCAAGCATCACAGAGAGAACTGATAATATGCTGTCAGATGCAGGGGCCTTTTGGCATAGCTCTGAGAATAACTTCAAGCTCTGGGAAAAAAAAGTGATTACTGAATAACAGCAGAATTTTCTCAGAAATTGTGAAAAAGGGCTAAAGCAGGTAGAGGGAAGAAAAGATGCTTTGAAACATTAAATTCTCTCTGTCTCTATTGGATATCCCTGTGGCAATGAAAATCAATCAGAAGCACTCAGCCCTCTAGCTACAGCTGCTTTTTTTTTACAGAAAGGTAAAACCTACAAGCTATCTTCATCAGGAACCAACTTTGTTCTAACATAAGTAGAATTTGTTTCCCAAACAGAAGAAAACTTGGGATTTAGAGCCATATAATTTTCTGAAAATATTCCTGCCATGGGTGGTAGAATTGTGTGACCTTCTTGCTTCAAAATCCTGCAGCTGTTCCTCCATCCCTTATCCCAGGTCACTTCTCTTTGCAGCTGGAGTAAACTACCTTGGGAAGCACTCACCTACAAAACAGCTGATGTCTTTTCCACTGGGGAAGCAGGACACCCATACCAAATGGATCCAGTCCTTGAAAAGGTCCTACCCATCCTAGTTTCCTATGAGGAAAGGGGAGGGAGGACTGGATGAAATTCCCTGGGCAGTGGATAAATACAGAATATACTTAAATAAATGCTTGAGGAAAGCAAGAGAGTGAGCACATAATAGAGACAAGAGAACACAAACCGAGAAGAGTAGGTGGTGGAAGGAAAGGGAATGGAAGAGAAAATGCTGGAAAAATGCAGAGGCCAGTATTGGGGAAGACCAGCTACATTACAGAGCTGCTCCTGGGAAGTCAGCCAGAGTATCTCTGTAGGAGTCTTCATCTCTCACTCTGACTGTAAAACAGTGCTAGGGCCTCACACAGCATCTAGTTAATGAGCCTAACCAGCGGTAATGGAAACATCAACTCTGATATGATCAGATATCAGCAAATCAGTTCCCCTAACTGTACCAGAATGGAAGTTACCAGATGGAGATTCAGAGGTCTCCATCTCCTTCCCTGTAAAGCCTGATGGCTTTCATTAACCCCAAATTATCCCTGGTATTTTGTACTTTCCTTGTGCTTCAATAGCACTCTGAGAGAACAGCTACTTTCTAAAACTCTTCTTTTTACTTTTCTAAACCTGCTTCAAATTTTTGCATTTAATTTTATAACAATTTTTCCAAACTTTGGGAAGTCAGAGAGATCATGTAAGTTAATTATGGTTCAGGACCACAGCTGTATCCTCCTTCTCTTGCATTTGAGTTTTACCTGCAAGGTAAAGAACGTGAATGAGCAAAGTGGCCAAAGGAGCCACAGAGGGGTAACACTAGTGAAATGACCCAGAGTTTGCAGGTGTCTGAGTTATAAATACAGCCTGTAGTGTGAAGATCTGTGCTTTGTTATTGGTATGAGCCTTTGTCCTGGTTAGAACGGCTGGGACCAATTCATCCCTGGATGGGTGTAACCCAAAACTGTGTATTCTATAGCCTCCATGCCATTTCCCAAAAACTGCTGTCAGTAGAGGCCTGCAAGGTGGGAAGATGTTCCTGTACCCTTTTATGGAATTCCCCGCTCTGATATCCTTATATGGAATTCCCAGCTCTGATAAGAGGGACTGAGCATCCACATGCCCTTTTATGGAATTCCCTACTCTGAGGGAGGGACTGAGCACTCCCGCCTGAACTGGAGAGTATATAACTGGGAGTTTCAGAGCCTTGGCTCTCTCTCTCGTGGGACCCAGAGGAAGACAGCAGACCACCGCTGCTCCCAACCAGGCTGAGACCACCACCCTCAACTGGACTGCAATCACCACTTCTGACCAGACTGCAGCAGCTCTCCCACCAGCAGGTTTTATCCCCTCTCCCTTTTGCTTTGGACTCGGGGGGTGGGCCAAGGTACACCACTTTTGTTCATACCCCAGGGTGCTGGGTTTGTACATTTGGGTTTTGTGGGTTAAAACCAATTGTCTGTCTGTATACTTGTACTTATTGCATTATTTTAATAAATTGTTATTCTGACTTATAAATCTCTCTTTTGAATTGAGTTCATTTTGCCTTGCTGGTTAACTTTTAAACCAGCACAGCCTTGGGGCAAGTCAGAATGGAAAAACAGCATGTCAAGTCTAGATTCAAGAAAAGAGCACCAATATTTTCCATGCCTAAATTTTCTTAAACTATAAAACCAGGGATACATTCATAAAGTATTTTGATATTTCTAGCACACTGTTGAAAAAATAAAAATATTATTATTCAAATAAGTTTTGAGTTGAATCTTTGCCACAAATCAGAAAATAATATTTTATTTGCATGTATTTTTAAGTATCATGAAACTTTTTCTGATTTTCAAAATGGACCCATCAGCTGATTTTTAGACTAATTTTTTCATTTTTTTGTCTTTAAAACACACACTCACTTTAATACCACACAATCTTGAGACAGTTCATCTGGTAGGACCAGCAGAATGGTATAGTGTACTGGGTCCTCCGAGGTCAAATGCTGCATAATATTCTGCAAATATTTTGATAGTACAAAAGCCTTTCAGCATTCAACAGATTTCTGTTCAACAACCCCACATTCATCTTCAGATAAAATAATGAGAGCTGGCAGAAAGAACACATTATTAAAACCAGAACGTTACAATACAGAGATGCAGGTGTGTGTTTCCTGGGGACTAGTAGCTCTAATGCCCTGGGAGTGCACAGCTAGGGGCAACATCTAAGCACAGGTTGCGAAGCCTGTGGCAAGCCCTGGTCCATAGCACGCTTCTTTCCTGGTCCCTCTGAACCCCTGTTTACAGGCTGCTGCTTCTGTTACAAGGTAGGTTGAAGGCTGCTGAATATCTTTCTACCAGGCACAGTGCTGCCCTGTGCTCAGACTGTGTCATCCCTTCCTCTCACAGCAGGTACTTCCCAGGATGGAACCCAGGTCTCCTGCTCAGGCTTTCATGCTGCCATTCCACCTCTATATCTCTTCCTACAACTAAATCATCCAAGACTCTGAATGTTGTTCCCTTTCCTGTGATTCTTGAGCCACTCCTTGAATGACTGAGCCAGTCTTTTCACTTCTTTTCATTTCACACAACCTGGTGATGAGGGTCCAGCAGTCTCCTGGATTGGAAGAAACAACAGGGTCAGAACTTAGTAGCTACATATAGACGAATTTGAGGTCATGTCTGATTAAAAGGGAAGCCTTTACCCCAAAATGTGGCTGTCTAAATTTTTACTTTTTACTTTTACTAAATTTTGTGTAAAGGGTGTTGGTATATGTTTGTGTGTGTGTTTGTGTGTGTATGGTGTGTGCTTGTATGCGTATGTGAGACAAAGAGCTGAACATCTCTGGAAGATGTTTGTTTCGAGCCTACACATGATCTACTGTATATGAATAAAACCTCTAAAATTTAGTCTAGAAATGCTGGTTTTGTTATTAATGATACTCTAGCAGTTTCCTTCACAGAGAAAAAGTATCTATAGATACACACAAAAGCACCTATATTTTCCTAGGCATCATGTGTGAGAAAGTATAATTTCACAGTAGTGTTTGTATGTTCAAAGTAGCTGCAGGTAGTGATGCAGTTATGTACCAAATATAGATTTAGTGTATAAAGACTTGATGTGAGTATGTGAACACCTGCCAACTATAATAAATGTTTATGGTTGTTGTTTGACCTTGCCTGGCTCACTTGTTCCTTCTGAAATGCCACACACCACCTGAGCTTTAGCTGTAGTTCATTATCCTGCTCCCCACCTGAAATTTCTGTACTGTACCAGAGATATGCAGTTTATAAGTCTCTTCCCTCTCTCCTTCCCAGGCTCCTACCCAGCATGCAGTGCAGACAACCACAGCATCCTCAAGCAGGATGTGCAGCGTGCTGTACTTTCTGGTTGCTCTCTGGATGGTAATGAGAAATCAGAAATGTTCAGTGTCAGGGCAATCTGGACTAGTGTAAGGCAGGTGTGAGAACCCAACAAAAATCAACACAGTTGGAGAGTCAAGGATTACCCTTAGCAGGGTATGACAGAGGCACAATTCAGGGAAGAAAGGTGTGACAGACAGCTCATTAGCAAAGGAGAGCAAGCAGATGGTGGAAGGCAGGGACAGAGAGGTCTTATGCTGAAGAAGGTTTCAGGTAGTGTGACAGGAAATAATCAGAGGAAGAATGACATGGACTGAGGAAGGAACAGGTCACACTTTTAGGACTGTACATAAAAAATACCATATGTAACATGACCAGAATTACCACTTGAAGATTTCCCAGAGGTAGGTTATACTTTGTGACTGACCTACTTCTGAAAATGGGTCATACAAGGGGTGGCAGGGTAAACCCTGTATTTTCCAGTTCTCCAAAATATGAGACATAAGACTGACCAAAGAAATTTCTCCTCTCCCAAGTTCAGAGGGACCTTCCTGTTGTTTGTTAGGAAATCTCAGCTGTTGTTGGTACACCTCACCCAAGGTGTCCATCACCTTTGGGTGAGGTGTGGACATAGGTACTCCAGCTAGGATCACTGTGCTGACTGCCAGTGAAGCCGTGGATGTCGTGGCAGAATGGTGTGGCTCTTTCCAGGCAAGACTTTCTTCTGTCTGTGGTGCTCACGTCAAATTCATCCACGCTGGCCACAGCCTGCACCGGAGGAAATCCAAAATTTTGGAGCCAGCTTTCAGGGTTGGTGCCCAGCCCTCCTCCCTTTCAGGCAGAGGAGCAGCAGTGTGTCCACAGTGAGGGGGGCTGGTTTCATGCAGGAGGCACGTGGCAGACAGGGAGGTAGGAAAACAGGAGAGGCACAGGCTGCAGGAACTGATAACAGTGTTCCCCATCTTCCCAGAAGTTTGATGCGTACACCACATGGAAATAAATGTATTTCCCTACATTTTCTGACTCCCCTCACTCCCAAGGAAGCTAAGGGGCAACTTACTTTCACAGCCAATCTTTTTTTTTATTGATAGCATCAGCTGGATCCTTGTATGATTTACAGCTTCTGGCTTCCTTGCTTTTACAGTAGCAAGGCAGCAGGCTTTTCCACCTTTTTCCAGGCTCCTCCTGCCTGACATTTTTCCTTTAATTTTGATGGTGTCCCATTTAACAGGACTCACTTTGGTATATCCGGAAAATTTCAGTAGGGGTTGACTTAGGATACTTATTCCTCATTAACCCTTAAAGTGTCTGCAACATAATGCAAATGAGATCAACATGGCTTTGAGTAGAAAATGTATCTGATTACTATAGCTTTGAAAAGTAATAATCTTTTCTAACTTCTCACATGGCAAAAAACTGGTGATGTCAGAAAAACAGTGTTCTAAACCTTAAGTGAGATCTCTGTAAATAAATCTGACTTTAAAATGGGACCAGAAGACTGTTCGCACAATAAATTGAGGTCAGATGATTCTTTATGAATTCCACAGCTTTAATTCTGAAAATAAGACAGGGAACTGCTACTTTCTTTATTAAACCCTTACCTTGTGCAGCACAGTCTCAAACTTACTAATCTGAGAGTGGGGAAAAAACCCAACATGCTATTACTTTCAAAACCTCTCTATTTTATTTTTATATTCTTTTTTTCATCTAGTCTTTTTCAGTCTAACTACTACTCTGTATTACAGGGTGTATCCAAATTCAGAGACAAACTTCGGGCCAATTGTTTTTGAGGAACTTTCCTAAGGACTGCACTGCCCTATTTGGGAGACTGAGAGTGCCACGTCGCTCCCTAGTTACAAAGTCTGAGAAAACCATCATGGTTACTTTCGCAGTTCTTGATGTGGTTCTGGGTGGTAACTTCCGATAGCCAACATTGTTTTTTTTCTCCTTGGCTGCAAGGACATGCCATTACTATACTTGCTGAGAGAACTCTGAGGTGTAAAACTGGATCACAGGGACCATCTAGTGTTCTCAGCCTGCACCCGCCGCGGCAGCAGCACCCTGCATCTGCATAACAGAGCTGTTATGGCTTAAATATCTAGTATTTCAGAGAAAGAAGTCAGGTATCACTTGAATACTATAGGTCAGCACAACCAGTTTTCAGCTGCTCTAATTGAGAAAATGAGGAAAGTATTTTTGAGTTGTATTTTTAGATGTTCTGCTCTCAATAAAATGAAAGCTGTTTTTTTTCAACATATTCACAGAGAATCTGTCCCTACTTCTCAGTTAATATTTTTTTAGAGCAAAGTGGAAAAGATGTTGAGTGTGACAAGAACAAAAGAACTGGGCTTCAGAAAGTCTAAATTTTCCATCTTCCATAAATGCATCTTAAGGCTGTTTCCTGCACAACAGCCCATGCTCTGCTTTGTATGAGGTGCTTGGAGGGCAGCAGCTGAGATGTTTGGTTATGAGGATCAGGACATGAAGTGCCAGAGAGCTGAGCTGGAGGCTGGTGGAAGAGAGATGGGATGGCTGAGAGATTTAGGAGTGACAGTGCAGAAAATTAGCATGCTCCAGGGTCATCTGAGGGATGGAGGAGAGCGAGGATTTCCAACATGCTGGAGAAGAGATGGAGGGAACCATATCATGCCTGCAGGTTAGGCTCCAGCTGAGATTATGAAAGGGAAAATGAGGGTGGAAACTGAAGCTGTATGGCAGGGCTGAGGATGTCAAGGTTGTGCTTGCCATATACCTCATTCCCACCCCCATAAGGCAGAGTTAAACATACTCTGCTGCCCTTCCCCTCCACCACAGGGTACTGCCTTTCCCCTTCTCTTGTTTTGTAGACAGAAATTTGGCCCCTTGGAGGGTCAGGCTTCTGCAGAGGACAGCAGGTTTGGGAAGAATACCTATTCTAAGAATATAATCAGCATTTGTGTTTTGACCCCAGACAGAAGTGCAGTAGTGTCTCTTTCCATGTTTGAACACTTTTGATTATATCCAGAATATGAAACCTAAATACGACAGAAGGTTTTAGTGAATTGTGCTAGCTTGCCAGAATCCTGGGGCTATTTCATCCCACTTGAAAAGAAAAACAAGAGGCAGAGGGCCTTAAGGTAATCAAGGGCTTGACTGTGTTTTAGTTTGCAGATAAGAAATTCCTCAAAACAATGTCTAGAGGCAATGGAGGGAGGAAGAAACACAGGGAAAAGAGGAACACACTCCCCAAAAGTCTGATTAATGGGGATACTGCTGCATAGCAATTAATCTGGGTGACTTTTTTCACTGAAACAAGAAGCCTTTGCGTGATCACAACAGTTTGTGAAAGTATTTTCTTTCTCCAAAAGTTTCAGCCTGCCAAAAAAAGGAAGAAAGAACTGGCAAAATATGTGAGAAAAGAGACAAAAAAATTCAGTAATTAAAAACGAAATGTATTTCAAACTGTTCATCAACATTTCCTCATTTTAAAAGAATTAAAAAAATGTCAAAACCCTAAATAAGTGTTTTATATCCTATCAATCCAAATATTTGTCCAAATTAAGAGGAATTCTATGGAGTATATTTCATCTTACATGTATATACTTCCACCTCAGCTTCACAAACTAGGTGTAAGCCCTGCTCATGTGTTGATTCTCTGATAGACGTGGACATACCCTACTGACCCACAGGTAATAAGAAAGACTAAAATGGGAAGAAATCTTTGAATTGCTGTAAAAATGTCTCTAATCCATGGACAAGGACAGCAAGGCATAACATTTATCCTGTATGAGATGGAACAAACAGTATAAGGAATAGTTTAAAGCAACATTTTTCTAAAGGGTTAAAATCTTCCAAGAATATTCAAAACCAGCTCTTTAGCTTTGTAAGATCAAACTTTTCTGAACCTTCAGCATGCCAATACATGCTCCTGAACCCGGGAAAGTTACTTTAATTAATTGAGATCAAGATAGTTTTCATTCCTAGTCAAAATGTTTGTGTTCCATATTCGTGTTCATAGCAGGAAATATATTGTATTTGTATATCTATATATTTTATTAAACTTTACAGTGAACACATTAAGATATTATATATTATTACTGTAGGCATTGTCCATATCTCCATGATATGCATTAACAAGCCACCAATGATGATCTTTAACTGCAGCACAAGAATGCATGAGACCCTGTTAGTGATATGTAGGCTAACAGAAAAACTTGAATTCTTTTAGGAAAAAAGCTGGAAAAATTAGCAATTCTTTTCAAGATATGTAGAAAAAAAAATAGAAAAAAATAGAATAAATTCAGTAAAATGTAAGATAAAAAGTAAACAAAACCCCAATCTTGTTTTAAAAAATGGAAATAAGGAAGATCCAGGGAACTACAGGCAGGTCAATCTCACTTCAGTGCCTGGCAAGATCGTGGAGCAGATTCTCCTGGAAACTGTGTTAAGGTACATGGAAAATAATCAGTGATTGGTGACAGCAAACATGGTTTCACTCAAGGCAAATTATGCCTGATAAATTTGCTGGCTTTCTACTATGGGGTTACAGCAGTGGTGGATGAGGGAGGGGCAGTAAACATCATCTACCTGGACTTGTGCAAAGCATCTGACACTGTCCTGCACAACATCCTTGTCTCTAAACTGGAGAGACATGGATTTGATGGATGGACCACTTGGTGGATAAAAAAGTGACTGGATGGTCACACTCAAAGAGTTGAGGTAAAGGGCTCAATGTCCAAGTGGAGAACCAGTGATGAGTGGTGCTCCTCAGAGGTCAGTGTTGGGACTAGCACCTTTTAACACATTTGTTGGTGACATGGACAGTGGGACTGAGTGCACTCTCATCATGTTTACCAACAACACCAAGCTGTGTGGTTCGGTCAACATGCTGGAGGGAAGGGATACAATCCAGAGGGACCTTGATAGGCTTGAGAGGTAAGCCTGCGAGCACCTCGTCAAGTTCAAGAAGGTCAAGTGCAAAGTCCTGCACCTGCGTTAGAGCAATCCCGAGCACAAGTACAGGCTGGGAGGAAAATGGATTGAGACTAGCTCTGAGGAGAAAGACTTGGGGGTGTCTGCGGACAAAAAGCTCAATATGACTCGGCAATGTGCGCTTGTAGCTCGGAAGGCCAACTGCATCCTGAGCCACATCAAAAAAGGTGTGGCCAGCAGGTCGAGGGAAGTGATTCTTACCCTCTACTCTGCTCTTATGAGACCCCAGCTGGAGTACTGGATCCAGCTCTGGAGCCCTCAATAAAAGAAAGATGTGGACCTGTTGGAATGAGTCCAGAGGAGGGCCGCTGAGTTGATTACAGGGCTAAAACACCTTTGCTAGGCAGACAGGCTGAAAGAGTTGGGGCTGTTCAGTTGGAGAATAGAAGGCTCTGAGGAGACTTTGTAGCAGCCTTCCAGTACCTGAAGGGAGCCGACGAGAAAGCTGGAGACGGACTTCAGAAGGACATGTATAGATAGGACAAGGGCAAATGGCCATAGGCTGAAAGAGGGTAGGTTTAGATTGGATTTTAGGAAAAAAATTCTTTACTGTGAGGGTGGTGAGGCACTAGAACAGGTTGCCCAGAGAAGCTGTGGTTGCCCCGTTCCTGGAAGTGTTCAAAGCCAGGTTGGACAGGGCTTTGAGCAACCTGGTTTAGTGAAAGGTGTCCCTGCCCATGGCAGGGGTTGGAGCTAGATGATCTCTTCCAATCAAAACCATTGGATGACTCTGTGATTCTAAATTACTTTTCCCTAGAATGAACAACAAATTTATTTGGAAAGTAATATTTAATTCTTAAAAATTATTTCTCTCATTAAGTGTTTTGATTCAAGTTAACTTTCTTCCTAAAGTTACTTTATTTCTTAAATTACGGCTTTAGGTTTTGTACTTGTTTGCACTGATAAGTCATATATTGTTGGTCTTGAGCTGGTATTATCACATTATTATGAATAGACATTAATATGTTCTGTTCACTTTATAATCCCTTCCATGCCGTCCCACTTCCAATGCCACAATAACTCTGCCTCCACATTCTTTATTAGGCAAGAAGCAAAGTAGTCCTTGATGCGTGCAGGATAGGCTATGTTGACTGGCTTTCCTGGGGTAACTGCCTCCATGCAGACACTAATTTAAGTCTTCTTTCTCCAGGTACTTTGTCTGGTGTTCTCAGGAAATGTCTGGGATAGCTGCTATTCCATCTGATCTGACTGAGATTAGTTACCAGTTCAGAAGTTATTGATTGGAAGTAGACTGAGTCACATGGAAAAAACAATTGCACAAGGTTATAGTTTAGTGACCTACCATACAATATTGGCTATGGGTGAGGGTAAATACACTGCAGATATTCAAGTGCTCTGGCACACAGTGTTGCTGTCTAGATTCCATAGTCACTTTTGTCCAGAGTAAACCTGCTCTTTGCCCAGAAGGGAGATCTTATCACTCTCCACAATTACCTGAAAAGAGGTTGTATTAGGTGGGAGTTTGTCTCTTCTCTCAAGTAACAAGCAGTAGGACAAGAGGAAATGCCCTCAAGTTGCTCCAGGAGAGTTTTAGATTGGCTGTCAGGAAATACTTCTTCACCGAAAAGGGTTGTCAGGCTGCCAACAGGCTGACCAAGGAAGTGGCTGAGTTGCCATCCCTGGAAATGTTTAAAAGGTGTGTAGATGTGGCATTTAGGGACATGGTTTAGTGGCCAACTTGGCAGTGCTGGGTTAAACTATTGGACTCAATGATCCTAGAGGTCTTTTTCAACCTAAACAGTTTTATGAGTCTGTGATTTCTTGCCTTCTCCTCCTTCCTTATGCTGGCACCAGCACTCATGAGGCTAATGTGAACTAGATTATAGAGAAGTGCAAGCTGAAAACTAGCTAGTGGTTTGATGGGTTAGCTACCCAAGGCTCTCTAATTAGCCTGAATTTATTGCAAAAGAGCTGTTTTCTCTTTAGTGGCCTTGCTCTGCCAGACCAAATATCTTGTATTCTTTACTAACACGACACAAGGTGTATCTCTGAGCTATGAAGTTCAGAGACCTCCATTCATAACAGATTACTATAACACTTCAGAATAATCTCTGAAGCCTGTTTCAAGAGGAAGAAAGGAGGGGGGAGTGTGTCTTGGGGAGGCAAGCTCTGCTAAAAGGAGGTTGGATACAACTCCTGCTGACTGTGTTGCAGTTTTGCAGCAATCTTGCCTTTTGAGCTATGAAGGCATACTTCTGACGTGCCCCTGAAGCCTATTGCAGCAGCCCTCTTCAGCCTCTAATGATGGTCAACACAATTGACATGAGACATTTTGATTAACAAGATAATAAATACAAAGGTATTTGTCCTCCAGAACTTCTGACTCTGTACTTTCAAAGGCAGCAAACTCCCAAAGGCCAGATTTGAAGCAACTGAGTTGGTAGGTACATCCTAGCAGAGATCTTTTCCTCCAAGTGTCATCAAGCTTCAGTGGAACTGAAGTCCAAATTGCTGTCCTTTAAAATGCTCAACTGTCTTATTATCACAGCTGCTGTTGGGATGTACTCTAAGATAGTTTTTTTTAAAGAAAATGCAATGTTTTGTAGCTGTAACTGCTGGTACCTTAATGTACCTTCAAAGGCAACCAGTCTGTCTATCTTCAAGAAGAAAAAACTGTCACACACACATAAAGGTCTCTATTAATGTTTGGTTTTCTGTTTTTCTTATAAATGTTGTAATTTTTCTCCTTTTCATCATATAAAATTATGATAAATGAGAACAAAGCATATGATTTTCCTTTGTGTATGATGAATATTTACAAAAATAAAGCACAAAGCATCACTCTCAGAGGTAATGGATTAGTGAAAATCACAGGAAGTTAAATAAGAAACTTGTTACAGCAGAAACCATAGTCTGGAATATTTTCCCATTTGTGTCCGGGCATGAGTAAGTTAGCATAAATCATGGGAGCGGACTTTAACTCATGTAATGAAGATCTAAGTGTTGTCCAGCATCAAGATATAAACAAACACTTGCAGTAATGAAAACCATAGGTTACTCTTTTGTTGTAAAAATGCATAGCCTTCCTCTGTGACTTTATTTTTTGCAAAACAAGGATAGTGCTGCACTTTAAGCCAGTAGTTCTAATTGTTTAATAAAAAAATGAAAACTGATCTACTAAAATTATACAGCTTCAAGTCTTTTTCAGTCTTCACTCATATGAACGTCATATGAATGAATGGAAAAGGCATGGAATTGTGTGATACTCAAAAAAGTGTTTTTGCAATCGCACCACAATATTCATATTTAGTATGCTAGGAAAAATGAAGTAATTGCTGAACTAGTTAATAATGTTTCACATGTTGAAAACTAAGAAATCCTACATGGGACTGTGTGTAAGAAACCAAATGCCTGGCACTGTTATGGTCTCTTCGTTTTGTAGGATCTGTAAGGTCAATTGCTTTGGCTAAGGAAGAACATAATTTAAGGAAATGATGTGCATGATACTCTACTGGTTTTAGAGCTTAAATGTCAGATAAAAATGAAATTTGTGAAAGAAAGGACTGACTGAGCCTCCCTGAAGCTAAGACCATCATTGCAGCCCTTTCACAGGTCAGTTAACTAATGGAAGTCAGAATAACCTCAGATTGTATGGATTTAATTCTCCTATCAAGAACAGTGATTCTTATCTTTGATTCTCTTTCCAGTCTTACATGGTTGCTGGAAGAATTCCCCTTTCTGACATGCAGAGATGTACATGAAATATACCTGCACAGTTTCACCAATTTTAATCCCACCGTGAAGTATCCTTAACAGCAAAGTGCTATCGGAGGCTGTGTAGTTATCAGCAATACCACATGGTGTCTGTAGTGCTTAAGAAAAGAATTCATATGAAATATAGCTTGACATTTTTTAACAGAGGATTTTTTTGGAAACTTGACCGCACTTGCACAGTGAGAAAAAGGGAGGAAGCATAGTGATTACAAATAATGAAAGTAGTACAACATTTGCTACTTTCTAATAGGTGCATTATAGGAATGGGTTATAGAACCCATATAGAATATAGGGCTGAAAAATTAGGAACATGGAAAGGCAGGGTTGGGAGGGATCTCAAAGGGTCAGCTAATGCTGCAGCTGTATCTATGTCATTCTTGGCAAGTGTTTGAGAAAAACCCTTGAGTGATAAGAGACGAAGACATAGAAATAAGATTTCCCTACATCTTCAAGAAACCTCTTGCAGGGTTTCACTAGAGTTAGCAGTGGATTTTTTTTTTTAAACTCAGCCTTTCTTGCTCCATGTCCCACCATCATGGACCCAATCTTTCCTTTATTCTTTCACTATGCTCCTGTGAATTTTGTCCAGTGGGCTCATGTCTTTCTTGAAGTACAGTGCCCCAGATTGAACTCAGCTCTTGATGGAGAACTTATCACTCCTGAGCAGAGCAGAGGGACTGACTTGTGTGCTTTGTTAGCTCTGCTTATGTATTTGATCTTAGGGTGGTACTTGCATTTCCTTAATATTTTTAATTTTTATTCAACTTCCTACTTTTAAAAAAATCTCCTTTTTCTTTTTCTGTGTAACAGACAAAAAATTATTTCTTGTCCAGTTAATTTTTCTGGACCAAATGAAGTACCTTGTTGTCCCTGCACCATGACTTGCCAGAGCTTTATCTCCAACTTTTAAGGATATGATTGAACTCTAACCTTCACAATGACTGATACTATTCTAAAAGTGGTCATGTCTTCAGATCCAGACTACTAGTGATGATATTAAAGACGTCTTGAATGCAGCTGAGACCTCTGCAGGACTTTACTCAATCCAGCCCTCCATTCTCACAGTAAATCACTTACATTTGTTCTCAGGGAATGGCTTTCCACTCACCCTCCAATAGTTTAATCTAGGCTGTAATTACCTAGTCTGGTGGTGGATTAATTAACGCTGGTTGCAATGTGTTTCCTGGTTTCTTTGTTTATTTGGGATTGGGTTGGTTTTGTTGTTTTGGTTTGGTTTTTTTTTTTTCCCAGAGAGTTGCAAACAATTTGCTGAATCATGATTAGTATTTTTTCAGGTTAACTTAAGTTTAACTACTGGGTTTTTGATTCTCCAGTTCTTCCTTTTTCATTTTTTAAAGATGTATTGGGTCTGGCTGAGATGGAGTTCATTTCCCTATAACAGCCCTCACAGAGCTGTGAATTGCATTGGTAGGTAGAAAGGTGTTGATAATACACCAGTGTTTTGGCTACTGCTGAGCAGTGCTGGCACAGCACCAGCCCTGTCTCTCAAAATTCCTTCCCCCCGCCCCATCAAGGGCAAGATCCTAGGAGGGGACCCAACTATGCCAGCTGACCTAAATTAACCAAAGAGATATTCCATACCATACGTTGTCAGCTCAGACATAACTCTTTGCTTGTGCACATGCAAACTTTTGCTTTTTGCCTTATCTCAACCTACAAGTCGTTTTCCCTCTTATTCTCTCTCCTCTGTCCAGCTGGGAAGGGGAGTGATAGAGCAGGTGGTGGGCACCCACCACAAAAGACGAGCCTCTTGTATGCTGCTGAATATGACATTTCTCCTTAAATAACTAAAAATAATTGTTAGCAGTGTTGAGAAAAATTATCCAACCTTTTTAGGTATCATGGGATGAAGTCATCGGAAACAGATGAATCAAACATATGAAATACTCAAAGATGAGGTCTTTTTTTTCTGCCACATATTATTATGCTACTTCATTTGATAGTACTCTTTTTATTGAAGATTATCTGAATGAAAATCATTATCTTATTCTTCCCTGTAATTATGGATGTAAAGTTTTTTTTCAGATTTTAATGGCAGCTCATTCTATTTCTTGCCTTTCCAAGAAGTTACACTATACCTCTGTATTAATGCCTGGTAGCTCAGCCTTTCTTTTTGTTTCTGTCTTATAACTGAAATCTATAATTGTTAATTATTTTGTCAAAATGATCGTATACTATACGTCCTATGCCCCCTCCACAACTGAATAATCAGCTCATATCCTTAATAATAATTAATATTCTTGTTCCCTTTTAACTTTTTCCTTTAGCACTGACAGAAGATGCTATCAATAAATCCTCCTATTTAATGGTGTCTGCCTTTCTGAAATCTGTAATTCTGGCTTTTTTTCAATTTCTCCTACTTTAATAATCATGAACTTTGTCATTCAAAGGCCATTCTCACCTCAGTTACCTTCTACTTTGAGAGAGACATTTTCTACTCTTTATCAGAGTTGTATCTGAAACCATCCCTTCTAGCTGGTCTCTCCACCTATTGTATCAGATCATTACCCATACCCTTCAGGAGCTGGATGGACATGTCTAGTTGGTATCTGAATAATTAGAATATCCACTAAATTCAACATGTCACACGAGGGATGTTTCTGTAGGAGCTTACAAAAAAATCTTTATGCATATGATCTTCCTTATGTGTTCATCAGCATTATGAAGTGTCTGTTTTTCTCTTTAATCATTACTGAGAAACTTCCAGCAGAACATGCTACCAACTAAATCAAAGCATTTGTATATGTTACTGACTTAAAGGGCAAAGTTTGCTTCCTTTTTGCCTTGCCTCTAATTTCTGAACAAGCTGTTCTTTTGTAGGATAATATTTGTTCATGTAAGTTGTCCCACCGAGTCTCTGTTATAACAGCCCTGTCAAGCTGTGGCCATGAGCAAGTGCAGGCACGAGTAAACTTGCAGGAAGGCAGGAATGGCTAACACCGGCTGAAGGCCAGTTACAAAGTGTGTATCTTAATCCCAGGTTAGACTTTGACTCGATCTCTGTTCGAAGTCATTGTTTGCTATCCAAATTCTCCTCTACATTTTGGCTTGTAGGCACTTTAACCATGTTTACGCGCTTCCACTATTTAGCAACACTCTTAGTATAACTGATATTCAGGAAGAAATTTATTTCTCATTTGGAAATACACTTGCGTTTAATGAGCAAATTATTTGCATGGATAGTTTGCACATAATTTAAGACCTGTTCAACTCTATTTGAGATGTGCAATCACTTAAAAATAAGTAAGGGATAAAAGGGAAGTGAAACCCAATCCTTTCATCCTTAATTCCTGTAAACAGCATGTGTATCCTCTCTGATCCATGCTAAGAGATGCAGAGCAACATTTGCAGATTTATAGCAGGATTTTTGGTTCTTACTGAATAATAATAGAAGAATTACTTCTATTAGTGAGCTGGTGGATGAGTGATTTTTGTACTGATGCTTTTAAGATATACATTTTCTTCTTTATGTTCTTCTGTCTTTTGGGGGTTCCTCTCTGATACCTGAAAGACAAAGATTCAAGATTTATTATCAAAATCTTGGTAAAAATAGATTATTTAATCAGTCACCCACATCACATTCTCAGCTAAAAGCTTGATTTTGGAGTGGTGGGAAGATAGTAATGAGGAGAATTATAATAAGAAAAGAAATCATTGATGATAAAGCTCTACTAGAAAATCCACAAAAGTCAAGCTACTAAGTTCTTCCTGTCATACTCCACTGCCTTTACAAGGGAACTTTTAGTCTTTAAAGTACTTTCAAGAGTTGAAAGTAAAGACAAGGCCAGCGTCATTTACCATGACAGACACAGTAAGTGTCAAGCCATCCGCTGGAGTGGTTGGTGGGGAGAAGAGTTGAGTATAGTAATGACTTTTCAAGCTCTGGGTGTTTTGTAGAAGCACTGAAATCACCTGGAGGTGTATGGAAATGTTACCGCTCTTGGAAGATATTTGAACATTAATTTGAACATCGAGCTTTTGATTAGATCAAAGTGTACAGCCTTTATTAATGTTTATTACTGTTTTACCTATAGGCAGTAGTGAAAAATCCCACAACACATCATAGCAGCATTTGAGCTAAACTGATTTAAAGACATTCTTCCCCACAACTCAAAAAAATTATCCAGCAAGTCTTGCCTGTTTTGACTTGAGAAATCTAAAATAACCATAAATTTGGATCCACATTCAAAAAGTGCCACAGAGGCCAGAGGATCTCTTCCATTAGTGATCACAGTTGGTGTGGATCCAGCCCTTACTGCTCAGAAGCAGCCTACTAAATGTCCAGCAGCAGCTTTACTGGATGATGTCCTCATTGTCTCCACCATAGGCCCATCCTCAATGAATAAGAGGTGAAACAAAGAGGTACTGTGCCTGTCTTCTTCCTGTCACATGAAAACAACTATCCTAGTCTCAGTGGTGACCTCTGGAAAGAAAAAAAACCTGTTGTAATTGTTCAGTGATAAAAATCCATCTTGACAAGTTCCTATGGGCCATGAAGACACCAGACACCTATACTACAACCGGTAGCATAGGATTGTCCTGGCATCAGCAGGGGGCAAGAAGGACATTCCTTTAATGGTTATGGCATGAAATGAATGGGCTCTGACTGCTTTAAAATTACTTTCAGATGCACTTTTATATCTGAACTGAGGCATTGAAAGACTGAAGGGTCTATTGAGCAGTCACTATTTTGTGGCTTTATATATACTGTAGTGTAGCAGAGCCATCGTCAATTAGACGGTCAAGGCACATTTATGAAACCAAGCCATCAAACAGACACAACTACCAGTGCATGGTGGCCCAGAACTCCTGAGTCAAAGTACTTCAAAGGAGGAGCACAGGTATTTCAAACAAAACAAACAAACAAATAAAAAAGCAAGTCAACCTTTTCAGACTGGGCTAATGGCCAAAGTCAACCTTTTCAGACTGGGCTAATGGCCAAATCCTTGTTTTGATAAGGAGCCTGAAGTTCTGAGTAATGGAAACAGAAGACCTTGAGTCCATCAGCATCAAGATAACTAAATACCCCCCCCCCCCAACAGTCATCCAGCTTGGAAACTTTTTGTTTGCACTCTGTTTCCAGGAACAGAACACACAAAATTGAAATCTACTTTTGTTCTTATACAAATGACAGTAATATGTATTTTTAAAAAATCCAGCACAGTACTCATAGAAAGCAAATGCAGATGTCTCACATCTCCTAATTTTTCAATGTGTTATGTGTACCCTATTGTTTACGCCAGTAACACCTCACACTGTTTTTCAGAGCTGAATTAGCCTGCTGTAAAATTTGTAGTGCGGTGTATTTCACACTACGTTAAGAATAGCATATTTTCCATAAATTCATATACTTTTTAATTGTTGAATTAAATGAAGGTTTCATATAAAACAGCATGGTTGCAAAATTATACCAGGGGATTTTTCATTTTAATATTTCATTAACATTTCTCTCACACTTCTGCTTGGATAGTATTATTCTACTTTCTAAAGGCAAATATCCACTACTGGAACTTTGGTTGGGAACCATCTTCACACAACTTGAATGGAAAGAGAGCACACTCTGCTGGCTGCAGTCTTCCCAGGATATTAAGGTAATGCTGTGAGGAATTAAACAATTTCAAAATTACTAACTACAAAGCTTGTTCGGTATTCATTGCTCATTGACAACATTATAGTGATTCAGAAGATGTTTATAGCTATGTTTTTTTAATTTAAATTGGATTAACTTACAGGTACAAACCACATATTTAAACCACTTCAGATATTTAAAATACATGGCTAAACTGCATAATTTTGAATATAATCAGATTTCTCAGGGTTTTTGGGAATACAATGTGGCCAGCAGAAAGACTCCTGTTATTGTTACAATGCTGAAATCTGTCTCATTTGGGAAATTTAACTTTTAAGTGACTGGGGTGTAACTCACATGTGGTTTTATGAAAGTTTTAATATTTAATTACCTTCCTGAGGATGAGAAGATCGACTATCTGAAATTTAACTTGCCCATACAGGAGATGTTCTGTCTGACCTACGAAGAACTGAAAATAGAGCCACCAACACTTCAGAATGCCTCAGAGTAAAGATTGTCTCCATCAAAAATCATCTGAGAGGACTAGCCCAGGAATTTAAACTTTGTGAGATGACATAAAACTGACTGCACTAAGAAGAATTTGAAGTAATCCAGTCAGCTGGTTGGGATCATTTGGTCCTGGTGTAACTCATAACTAATTCAATTTATTTTAGCTGCATACACTCCATGTATTCACAATCTTTTCTACTTCCTTGTAGGTCTTAACTATTGTCTCAGAGATTGATACTCAACTGTGCATTAGTCTGTGCTTTCTCTTTATCCTGAAGCTTGCTCTAAGCTTGTACTTGGATGCGGGAGCATTTCAGTGATGCTGTCACGGAAGCATTGATCCTCCCTGTCTAACAGCTCACATTTTGCCTCAAGAATTTCACAGCCCTCCCTGTCTTTGTCAGTGCAATCCAAGGTGCCTGAAAAGTGATTCTTCTGCCACCATTGGTTGTGTTTTCCTATCATCAGAGACCAAAAAAAAGGTGTTTTCATTTCAAAAGGGCTAATAGGCATCATCTTGGGTGAGGGACAAAGTTTTGCTTTGGTTCTTTCCAGAAGACACTCTTTTCCCCCAGAAGACTCTGAGGTGAATAAACTGGCAGTGCAACTATTCTATTGCATATCTTTGTCTCCTCAGGTCCTCTGGTTCAGCATCTTGCCCATGAGATAGTAATACGTCCCTCAGGATAAGAAGCTGTCTTCTCCATGTGCATGTGTGTGTGTTCCTTCTCTGCAAAAACCTTAACTGCCCATCTGAGATCTGGTGGAGTGAACTACAGGATCTCATATCCACAGTGAATTTAAACTCCATTCTGGTTTCCTGAAGGGTTTTATTTTTATCTCTAGATGTATCATTTGGAAATCCACTTCAGGCTAGGTACTGTGTCATACTTCTATAAACAATTGTTAAAAAAAACAATCATAGATATAATCATTAATTGCCATATGTGATATTAAATGACAAAGTCTGTCTCTGCTACATGAAGTAAATATTCAAAAAAAACCCTATATATTTTGAAATTAAAATTGATATTTTGCTTTTGAATTTTTAACCTTTCCTTAATTTTGCTGATTTTTTCAGCCTTCTCAATGTAGCAGCACCAGGACCTTATCAGACTCTAGGTTGTGCTGCTGCATTTCAAATCTTCTAAAGTTTTGGTCTTTTGCTCTAGCCTGTCTCAAGTCTCATCATGAGCTGATGTCTTACCCTTGCTCTAAAAACACAACAGAATAAATTCTATTCATAATTAAAATGCTCACTTTTTCTCAAGCCATCTTCAAATTTGGACCAATAGCCCAAGATATTGCACAGCAGACATACATCATGCAGTGCAATGGATCCTTGATGTTGCATGATAGCAATACAAACACATTAATTCTGTTTAATGATGCATAGTTGCTCTTTGAAATACTTGTGTGTTGGTTTTTTCAATGAATATTATTTATATCATGAATATCACTAACATATATTTTTAATTGGATAATTGCCACTTGTATTGATGAGAGTTTTTTCTTTACCATTGTCACAGAATTTTTTTCTTTCTCAGCACAAGTCCCAGACAAGTTCTGTCAGAGCAGAGGCATCACTGGCTTGATTTGGTGAGGTGTTGAGCACTTGATTTCAATGAGAATTGTAAGCCTTTAGTCCTCTGGAAGAGGGGCACAGAAGCAGATTTTGACAGACTTTGGCATCTTTAGGAATCTGATTGGCAGAGTCTGTTGGGAGACAGTCCTCAGGGGCAAAAGAGTCCTGGAAGGCTGGACATTCTTCAAGAAGGAAATCTGAAAGGCACAGGAGTAGGCTGTCCCCATATGCTGAAAATTGAGATGATGGGGGAAAAGCCCAGCCTAGCTGAACAGAGAGTTTTGGTTGGAACTCTTCCTGGGCTTGAAGACACGAATGGGGAGAAGAACAAAGCCCCCATAATCCAAGAGATCTGCTACACCATGTAGACACACACGAGTCTATCGGGTCAGATGGGATCCACCTAAGGGTACTGAGGAAGCTGGTGGAAGTGCTCACTGAGCCACTTTCCATCATTTATCAGCAGTCCCGGCTAACTGGGGAGGTCCCAGGTGACTGGAGGTTAGCAACTGTGATACCCATCGGCAAGATCTGACGTGAGTGCAAGGGAAGGTTACAGAAAAGATAATTTTGAGTGCTACCATGTGGCATCTACTGGACAACCAGGGGATCAGACCTAGCCACCATGGGTTTGTGAAAGCAGGTCCTGCTTGACCAACTTGATCTCCTTCTATGACAAGGTGGCCCTCTAAGTGGATGAGGGAAAGACTGTGAATGTGCCCATTTGGACTTCAGTAAAAGCTTTGACACCATCTCCCACAGCATTCTCCTGGAGAATCTAGCCTGGAGAAAAGGAGACTCGGAGGGCACCTTATTGCTCTCTGTGAAGGAGATTGTTGTGAAGTGGCGGTTGGTCTATTCTCCCAAGTAACAAATGATAGGACAAGAGGAAATAGCCTCAAGTTGCACAAGGGAAGGTTTAGATTGGATATTAGGAAAAAGTTCTTCATGGAAAGAATTGTCAGGCACTATAACAGGCTGCCCAGGGAAGTAGTGGAATCACCATCCCTGGAGCTATTTCAAAGAACGTGGAGATGTGGCATTTAGGGACATGGATTAGTAGTGGACTTGGCAGCATTAGTTTTATTTGATGATCTTAAAGATCTTTTCCAATCTAAATGATTCTATGATTCTACTTTGTCTGCCACTAGATGAAATGCACGAGACATTTTAATATGAAAGAAATAAATTATGCAGGTTGAGAGAAGCTAGACAAGTTAATTGCATCCTTCAGCTTGTAGCATCCATGTAGGTCCTAATTAAGCAAACAGCCTTCTTTCTGGAGGTTATGTTGTGAGGGCTGCTCTCACGTGATACTTTTGGTGTAATGCTTAAATAATTTGAAACCTGTCATACAAGTGGTTGGAGCTCATCTCCTTTTCACCTGCAGATCGCCCCACTAACTATGAGGGCCACAGAAGTATCTGAGGTGAGAATAGTTTTCACAATTATATTCAAATAGGAATATTTAATAAGGCATTAGGCATACTTAAGAATCACAGCAGAAGCAGGGACATGCTATCTTTCTTTCTAGGTTACAGCAATCCCATCTAGAAGAGACCACATACAGCGAATATGCCTCACCAGTGTCTCAACTAACCCTGGAAAGTAGCCTTGTAAAACATCATCTTTTTCTGCACATTGTCAATTGTCACTTTCCTTTCCTGACATATTTAAGTATAATTATTATGTTATAATTAATTAATATGCAACTGGAAGTGGCTGTTAATAATTTTTTGTTAGAAATGTAATGGAAGTTGAATGTGCTTTATTCAGTTAGCATAATGCCTGGTAATGTCTCCTGTGCGTAGCATATTTAATATTCCAGACCATACTGATCTGAGGTTTCTCACACACTGGGATAACCCAAAAGTTACAAAAGCCCTACACTGCTTTTATTTCCAAAAGTATATAAAGATTATTCTCAAGGAGTTACATTGCCCAATGTGATTAATTTGGTCCTCCTGTAGGACAAGATAAAACCAAGCTACACTAATTATGCCTGTTACTAAGAAAATTATAGGGTTTGTTAAACTGAAGGATTCAATGCAGAAGTCATAATTTTTGCCTTCTGATAAGCAATTAGCAAATAACAGTGATATATTTAATAATATGTTTTACATGTGAAGGAATAAATTAATTAATATGTTGACAATTATTTAAGGCAATGACTTCCGTAATGAAATTTCCTTTATCTACAGCTAAGGAACAGATGGATGTCTTACTGCCTTTTCCTCTCTTTTCAGTTCTGCTGCTCAAAGAAGACTGATGCTCCCCTTTGAACTATCAGCTAGGGTCTCCTATGACCTTTCATCTCAACACAGCTGTGTTGCCACACTGAACCTTTTGGGCTTGATTTTTTTTTGCAAAATTAAATATTGCTTTGAAGGAAGCACTCAACAGTCTCACAAATATCCCCTCCTCTTCCCTTCCATCTACAATCAGAATGGGATTTTCAAGAGCTGTGGACCCAATCGTTTTACTAAACTCAGATCCTGGGTAACCTGATAAATCATCCTGACAAAGTGCTCTCAGAGGTTAGGATTGGAAGGATTTGTCATCCAGATGTTGAGGAATGCAGTCAGTGCACGTAGCTTGGTGTGCAGCTGCAGTGTGAGCTACAGGGAGAGCTCTGAGAGGCAGGAGCCTGAGCCGGAGGCAAGAGGCCATGAACTGCTGACCCTTTGTGTAACAAAGGGCACAAGAGGGACCTGTGGCCCAGCCATGTGACCTGACAGTCAGAGACAGGGAAGCAGTGGATCACCCCTAGACTTTCCCATGCTTAGACTGTGAGGGTATAAAAGCCCAGGGGTTCCTTTGTTCAGGGTCCTCCTTGGAGGCACCACCTCGGGCTGTTATTTTTTTATTAAAAATTAATTTTTTTATTAAATTTTTTTCAGGATCTGGACATCTGAGTCTTTCCTATGGGAAGCCTGGGGTCCAGACATTAAGGAAACCTGGCCTGACTGAGAGTGTGGACACCCTCTGCATCCTGCTCTCTGTCCAGCCATCTAAAGTGCTACTTTAAAGCCAGATCTAAAAATTTGCCTGTATTTACAGACTAAATTTTGGGTTTTTTTCAGAAAAGAAACCTTCAAATGTTCCTCATTGCTGTTACTGACATCCACATTACACTAGTCACCTGTTATTAAAGCTAAAAGGTGAACAATCTAAGCAGGTGAAAAAACTTCTTTGGAATCAATGAATCACCTCAAACACTTATGATCTTCTCTGTGGTTTTGAATTTTTCTTTAACACAGAAGAACCTGAAGTTACTCACTTGTAAAAAGCAGCTTATTAAAATGTAACATTGAAAATACAATACACCACTCAGGAGAAAATCAAAGAAGAAGGAAACAAAGCACAGTGGAACATAAAGCTGTGATGTACTTATTGAATCATTAAAAGGAAGTCCTCTGAAACTACCTACACTATGGAATGTTTTCCTTGACCATGCTTATTTACTGCAGGGATAATGGGGCACAAAACCCTTTAGGGAGTATTTGTGTGCTGGTATGGGCTACATAGAAGAATGATGACTAGCAGATTGAGGGAAGTGATCTTACCCTGTGTTGGCAAAAGTTCTGCTTCAGGTGAAAATTTGGACTAGATAAGATTCTCTCCAATCAATACTTCTGTGATTTTATATGCATATCCTCACTTGTGCTGCCCTGCCTTCATTGGACCTAGCTGGAATGGTTAGTCAGTGCAAAACACATGAAATGCATGCATGCTTTCACAAGCTGGTCTTTAATATCAGGTTTTCATATCCCCCAAAATCTTGATTTTTAATACCAAAATATATTTTTCATCAAAATTTTGTCTCTATTTTTATTCCACAGAATAAAAACCAGTTTTGAAAAGCTGATATGGAATGGAACCAATATCCTCTGGTTATTGTTCATCTTCTTGCCTTAGTAGTAGCTCTGGAATTCTAGATTTCAGCATTTGCTCATTGTGTTAATGCATGTGTTTTATTCCTCCTTTTCTTTGCATTATCTTACTTAGTTTGCAAGGTTTTTGTAGCACATTAATGTTTTGTAAACATTACTAGTTTACAAAGTCTGAAGCAAACTTACATTGCTATAGAGATGTTTCTATAATGATAATACCTTATTATGTATTAAGACCGTAGAGTATTATACTCCCTGAGAGGAAGACACATACAAATCCTGACAAATGCAAAGGGCGGTGTAATATGGATATTTAAACACAGGCATAAAACCTGCAAAATACCTGCAACACCTGTTTCAGAAGAAATTTAGAGATACATAGCAAGACAATGAACATTAAAAAAACATATCATTGTAGATGCTATTTCAAAATTTATGTATGATGCATATTGATGTTATGGTCATGATGGTGTGAAATTAAAAAGTGAGAGAGAAAGAGTAAAGAACTGGATAAGTTTATCCATAACTGACACGTGCAGTGAACCTCAATTTTTAAAGAGTCTCTGTGGACAGGTGAGTACCTCAGGATAGATGCTGAAAAACTTGGATAATTAAGGATATCTGATGAAATGGCAGACAACTTTATGAAGACCTGGAACTGACATAGCAAAGGGTGGTGAGGACAGAAAACCTCTTCCATTACTCTAAATCTGCTCCAAGACAAGCATTTCCACACAGTTGAGATTGTCAGTAGTCACCACATCTCGTGACCTGTCTGAAGACTTTGCTAGAAAGCAGGGCATGGTAGCAATGTTAGGAAGCCTTACCCAAATCACCAATGGGTCACACCATCTTGCCTCACTGAACTTATTTGACCCACCCAAATGATAGAAGAGTAAAATCTTCAGAACCTGTACACATTGTGGAGCATATGAACCTGTTTTTATTTATCCGTCCTCCTCTGCTTTCCTGGAGCACAACACTCAATAAAACTATGTGTCACCAGGTTGCTCTTACGGCTTCCGGGCCATGACTGCATATGTGAACTTTGGGGAAGATTCCTCTATTTTTGAAAGCTAGTTGCTTTACACCACAAGACACGTATTGAGTTAACTTCACCGGAAATGTCTCTTTCCCAAGGAATGAAACAAAATCACTGACAATATTTTAGGTACAAAAAGGTACAGATAATTTTGACTATTGTTAGAAATTTGTGTGGATTTTCCAAAACAAAAAACTATTGCCTTTCTCAGTGACCAAAATCAGGAACAGAGAAACAAAAGTCTTCATGATTATTACTCTCTCATAAGTCTCAGGTATGTGGCTCTTCAGCATGCCTGTTTTCCTGCTAGCTGAGGTGACACAGGCTGGAAAGCGCAGGAACAACACCATTGGGAAATTACATTGCAGCTGAAGGTTAGTAACCAGAGATCTCTAGTCTGCAGAGTGTAACAGCCACCCTGTTAGCAATGATTTATTGTATTCCCTGATCACCAGCCCAGTTCTGTTCAGTAGGTTTGTAAAAAGAGTGAAAGGCCATAATTTCCTGATAAAAGTCAAGAGACAGGGTGTCAGACTATAAGCTCTTCAAAGCAAGGGCCTGGTCACACACTGGAGTGGTGATTCTGGCTGAGGGCAAGCCTCATTTTATATATGGATATATAAAATGTACAGGACTGCCCAAGCGAAGAGGCCGCGCACAATACAGATGCACTTTCACTTTCCAGATAAATGAGCTCTGTGCAAGAATCCAAACTGGATGAGAATCCTTTCTTCTTCAACTTTCGGAGATCTGTTCATACACACAACCAATGTTGTTGTAAAATGCACATCCCCTGTTTCTAGCAGTGCCATGTAAAAAAAACTAGAGAGCATTGTTTGAAGTAATGATCAGCTTAGGTTGTCTTCCATACGAGTGCACATGAAGGAACTAGCTGAGTGGCACATTGGCTTCTGTTCAAAAGTTTCCTAGCAACAAAACAGGTAATGCAGAAAGCAGCAAATCACGCTGTGTACTGTCAGCATCTGAAATAATGAGTTGTACACAAAAAATAGTACTTTTTATATAACAGATATGTGTTCTAAGACTGAAAGGTGTCTACAGGACTACTTTGTTAAAGTGAAGTCAGGAATATAAAAGGCTATGGTCCTTTGCATTCTGTTATTGTGTTGTTATCATCTCTAGTCAATAGTTTCCAATTTTTTGGATAAGAAAATAGGGGAAATTCAAACCAGAAGGGCTAGGAGCTGCTTGATCCTTTGTTAATGTGTATGCTATAAAGAGAGATATCCATGTTATTAAAGGGGCCTGAAGGACAAATAGAGTAGCTCTTTAAGTCTGGTCAAATGCCATGACTAAAAATTATCATTAAATCATGACCACAGTTAATGCTCTACTGTTTTGACTCACATATTAAAAAACCCATCACCTTTGCTTTGGGTCTTTGGAGATTTTTTTTTCTTTTCCAACTGGCAGTACTTTGGGAGCAGGATTCTGTTAGTTTTAGAGTGTACAGCACCAGTCCAGGGGGAGCCCTCTGGGGAAGTCTTAGCAGGCATTTTAGTCACCTAGTTGCCTTGGTGCCTTCGAAGTGCAAATTGTAAGAGGTTTCAGGAAGGTGGTCACAGCGAGAGATGACCTGATGTGACTGAGGAGGCAACAAGGGTCCAGAGGCTTCAAATAAAGCAGAAGGGGCCTTCATCTGACTATGCTGCTGCAAAGTGCCCCACAGCAGGAGCCAAACTGACTCCATGAACAGTGGCAGAAGGACAGCTTCTGCAGACAGCTGTGGGGGCATTTTGCCCTTTTTGTCTGTTCCTCATAGATCTTGTGGCTGTGTTCACCAGGTCTCCTCTCTTTGCAGCTCCAGAGGCTGGCTGCTGTCGAGGCAGTTTGCTGTGCTGTCAGCCCATCCACATCTCAGCCCTTTTTGTTAATGATTGATTTTTAGTTCAGTTCCTCAACAACATTGATGGACAGCGCTTTAGGAAAACCAGACCTGAAGCACTCCTGTGAAGTGGGAAAGGAGTTCCCATGGCTTTTTATCACCTTCTCTGACCCCTTCATGTAACAACTTGGGAGAACTTTGTGATTAACTTTCAATATTATGCAATGGCTTCTGCTTTTCCTTGTTTCACTTGTGAAATTTATTTTATATTGAATTTCCTAATGTATTATTCAGCTTCTAAGCCTTATAGCAATCATGTTTCATTTTATTAATCTCCCTCCAACACTACTCCCCTCCTCCAGCTTGGTGTTTTGAGGTTCACAGTGATTCTACCCTAAATATGCCAGTTCCTTACACTCACAGTGAAGCCGTGTTTTGTTCCTCTCATGTTTTGCTGTACTTCAAGAAAATTGGTGCTCTTCTTTGTACACTCATCTTTCCTGAGGCTTTTTGTCTTTAGTACTCTCCCTTGAAGTTGTTAGGATATGTTTTATGGAGGAGGAAATGACTTTGCAAAATATTTCAACTGCAAGGAAGAAAAGCTCCAAAGTTTCAGAGGATCAGAAAAGCCTCTGTAAGCAATGGTGGGACTGTGGGTCATTTTTGAAAGGAGGGAGATGTTGAGCCTCATCTGCCAGGGCCGTGACTCTGCACTGGGACTTCATCCCATGCCCCAGGGAAGCAGGGCAACTGTTTTTATTGTTGTTTTGGGATTCTATGTGAGTATTGGATATGCTGAGGCATTTCTAGCAATTACAGAGTGAGCAGGGACACCAAGGCAACCATGTTTTCATGCCTAACTTTGGGCTTATGTGAATCTCTCTCTCATTGCTGATGAAGGCATTACCTTGGCAACCAGAGTGGTGATGATGCTTAACTGCTCAAATAATTATTAATTGGCCACTCATGCTTGAGAAGACAACAGCCTATAGGATGACGTGTTCCCAAGGTACCTCGTCTTCTGGTGAGACTCCTCAATGAAAGGGGACTCCTGGTGTTCCATCTGCATCCCAGTTCTCCATACTGTTCTCTTTTTGGTAACCAGATGGACTTTTCTCACACCAGTCCCACAGAAAGTTGATAAGTTTGTAATGACTTCAGAAGATGAATGTGTTCACTAATTTGCAATTTTAGATAATGAGTTTGCAGATGGAATGAGATTTGGACTCAGCATTTTTGTGAGAATTGTGTTATTAAGCATTAGAAACTGAGCTCCCAACATCAACAAAAATACCACAGTTTCTAACTGCAGCAGAAGTAGCCCTCCCCAATCAGGGGAAAAAAAGAACAATCAGAAATGCTACTGCTTCCTAAAAATGGCATAGTGAAACCACAGTATCAAAGAAAAGTCTTTTAGCAGCTCTAAATTCTACTAAGTGCCCAAATGGCTATCCCTTGCTGACAGGGATACTGATTTAGAACTGTAAGTACATTGTAAAACACTGGATTTTGACTATGGAATCAGTCAGCTGTATCCTAATGGCATTTTGTCCTTTATTCTTCCAATCAACTAGCATTCACACATATGTCCTGAGAAGGCAGCAAGCAATTTCAGACTTCTAAGTTTCTGCAGATTTTGCACATGGATTTTTATTGGAGAGAATGAGACATCATGCTTTAAGCAGTTCACACTGAAAATGTTAAATTGAATACACACAGTAGATAATAGCGCAAGTACTAGCTTTGGGAAGGCTCAGATACCTCACATTGGAGAATGTGGGTCTTTTGGGTCAAAATGGCTCTGATTCTCCAGCAGATTACTTTCTTTTGAATCAATCCACCTTAAATTAGTAACAAATGTCACAATTCCTACCTGTATATTTTTCAGGGTTCATGTTTAACAAGAACAGTCACAGTGAGGGTTTGGCTACCAGGAAAGAGTCAGACAGACTCTGGTGGGCAAAATAAGATGGTGGGCACAGTGCATTTTGGGGGAAAGGGGAAATGGTGAGTACGGTCCGTGATCTTTAGGTGTTTGCTGAGGTAGATTGAAATCAGGGCATTTTTCCCTGACAGATCTATGAGCCTATTACCCAGAGTTGCAACTACTAGTTCTCTTGCTACTATTATCACCTCCTTCCTGATCCAAAACTTTCCCAGATAGTGCACCTCATGCACCAGTACAGTCTGGGGACTAACCTGTTGGAAAGCAGCTCTGTGGAAAAGGACCTGGGGGTCCTGGTGGAAAACAAGCTGCCCATGAGCCAGCAGTGTGTCCTTGTGGCCAAGAAGACCAATGGTATCTTAGTTTACATTAGGAAGATCATTGCCAGCAGGACAAGGGAGGTGATCCTGCCACTCTACAGAGTCCCAGTGAGGCTCCACCTGGAGCCTGGAGCAGGTCCAGTGGAGGGCTGTAAAGATGATTAAGGGACTGGAGCATTTCTCATATGAGAAAAGGCTGAAAGAGTTGGGCCTGTTCAATCTTGAGATGAGATGACTGAGAGGGGACCTCATCAATGTCTACAAGTATCTGAAGAGAGAGCGTCAAGAGAATGGAGCCAGGCTCTTCCCAGTGGTGCCAAGAAACAGAACAAGAACCAGTGGGCAGAAACTGATGCACAGGAAGTCCCACCTGAATACAAGGAAGAACTTTACGGTGCAGGTGACCAAGCATTGCAACAGATTGCCCAGAGAAGTTGTAGAGTCTTCCTCACTGGAGATATTCAGGAACCATCTGGAGGCAATCCTGTGCCATGTGCTCTAGGATGACCCTGCTTGAGCAGGGAGTTTGCACCAGGTGACCCACTGTGGTCCCTTCCAACCTGACCAATTCTGTGATTCTGTGATTCCGTTATTCTGTGGGTGTCTGGGGTCTGTCTGGAGAGTGGTCCAGCTCCATGATACCCACCAGTGAAGAGTACAAATTACTGCTCTATCTTGCAACCCAGATGGAAAAAACCAGCTTTTTATGTCTATGGTTCACATGCACATGTTCATGTGTGATTCACTTCGAAAAGAAGTCAGAGTTGCATCTTCCAGTGATGCTATAGATAAAAGTAACCAAAGCATCTGGAAGACCAAAGGTCTCTGTGATCTCTGCAGAGGTCAAATGAAGTGGGGTGATGGTGGTGGACCATCAAGCTGATAAAAATTCAGGAGCGTTCTGTTATCCAAGCATAGGATGACAACAGCTGGATGTGGCATACACACTAAGGATAGCATCACTTTGCACAGTAATGGTAAAGGATGACATTAAACACACCAAAAAAGACCTGAAGCATAAGGACAGATAATGGCTTATGAGAAATTTGTTCCCCATTCAGCAATGTTTGAGGTTTACCATCCATCAGCTGGTACAAGACAACAAGTCTTTAAAATATTCTTGAAATGAATGCTTTTCAGTTGAACAGAATTGTATAGAACAGTACTTTAGCCAAATTGCTGGTTTAAACATCAATCTCAAGTGAAAAATTGGAATTTTCACTTGAAAAAGGATCAGTACATTGCATTCTGGTGTTTTGTCCAGTTTGTTAGGTTTTTACAGGATTCTCATGAATGATTCAGGTTGCAATGAAAAAAAATCATAGTTGAGAAATTGCTAGTCACATCCAGGGACAATTATACAACCATCCTATTAAAACATGAGGCATTACCATTTTATGAAAGAAATTAAAAGCCAGAGGCAAACAGACAGTACCATATTATAATGTAAGAATATTAGCATTAGAAGGCAGTGTGGGACCCTTTACAGCATATTGATGAAGATCAGCATATGCTAATCATATACTAGATACATAGAGAGGAAATTTGGACTTATATTCAAAGCTGTATAACCTGTTTGATGCAAGATTCAGTCTTACCTTAGAAAAAACTTCATGGCTAATTAAATTTAAGCTGCAGTACAGAGGGTCAGCAGGTGAAGAGAAGTGGTGAACTGGAAGAGGAGAATGTATGAAACTAAATGTCACAGCTTTTTGTGAACCCTGACTCTGATGGGATCAGATTTGCAATTTTGAGAACAGACATCAAGGGGGCAAAGCTGTCAATGAAATTATCATCTGGATATTGTATAATCTATAATGACGTTATTTTCAGGGCCATTGCTCAGGAAGGAATCACATCCATTTGATAATACTTCATGCTAGCTTACTTTACTATATATATGCTATATTTTACTATATTTAGATATTTGCATTTATGTATGGAAACTGCACATATTTGAAATCAAATCTGAGTAAAGAAGTATATATTTCCAGTGAGATTTAAATTAATTCAAAATACACATATAGCTGAAGTGAAAGCCTTAGTACTTATTGTAACAGAAAGACAAGCCCTTCACATATAAATTAAATTGAATTATAAAAATTCAAGCTTCTTCCTCCTCTAGCAGCTGCCTTCAACTTTCTTCTAAAAGGACCAAATCTGCAATTTAATTCACTTGCTGTAGCAGTTCAGTTCAGTACTTGGCAACAAAAACCTAAAAATAAGGATTCCACTTGTTAACAAAAATTTGGCACAAAGCTATTTGGAAAATTGCTGTATTTGCTCTCTGACACCTTTTTTTTTAAATTTGGTTTGCAGGACAGCATGGTGTGAGTAGCAACAGTCCGTTCCCCTTTGCTTCTTTTTTTTTTTTTTTTTATTTTCCCTCTCCTCACTGAAGAACAAGAAAGTGAGATGCAAGGCAGAAGCAGATCTTCCCTTTCAAAATTTCAGAGAATAACTTTGTGATTTTTTTCTTGCCACTAAAAAGATTAGATCCAAAATAAAATTCTGTCCAAGGGTTCTGGGAAAATGCCTTCCTCCTCTTATTAGTTTTAACTGAAAGATCTCCATCATAGCATCTCACAGTAACATCTCTTTGCTACTTTCTGACATATTCTTGTGGCTTTTCCAATGCACTGATTGCTAATTTATTCTTTTCATTTTCTCCTTTCCTTCTGCCTTTGTTGATAATGTCTTCTGACCTAAGAAAATGTAAATGTAATTGACATTTTGTAAACAGTGCATATAAGGTGAATGGTATTTTCATTAAATACCCTCTTGACCATTCGTTTTCCAGTTCATGGAATACAGCTGTCTCTGGATGTGCATGTAAATGCCATTAGTACTTACAGGAGCTATCATGTACATCAGGGAAAATGGCATTGTTTCCTGAATTCATTTCTTCTGAGCATTAGTGTCATGCTGTGTTGAAGAGTCAGGAGGCTGTAACACTCAAAAATAAGTTTTTCCTAGTAGAGGTGAGAAACTCATATCCCAACAAATGTAGTATTTCCAGTTTCAGTATTTTATCATCTAGTGGAGAAAGTTTGTGACATTAACAATACAGACACCTTTGCAGTTAATTTGGCACTTCAATACAAACATGATGATACTGTTTTAGGGTTCTGATTAGGACAATGAAGCCTACACAGCCGAGTTAAATCAGAAATTATTGCCACAGTCAAGCAAGGGGTGGTCTCACCAGGATATAACTCTATGTTGTTGTCTTATCATTCTATCCTTGGCTCCTAAAGTGATATGTTTAAGACCAAATAAGACAGCTATACAAACAAAAATAATCTAAAATTGTACTAACCAGTGAACAAACCCAATGAAGTGACTCCCTGGGTTACTAAAGTAGAATGATCCTTTGAAGTAACCGTGCTTTTTTTTTTTTCTGTTGGAATATCTCATTCTCCGCTTATAATTCTGCATTGGCCTCTGGCTCTGCATCTCCTCACTGTCACCACTTTGTCTAGCTGGACCACTGCTGGAAGCAGTTGAAACCATCTGGCAAGTTCCAGCAGACACTGAAGATTTTTCACTCCAGAGGATGCATACAGCATATGTGACCTCCGTAGCCCATGGGATTTAAGGGGCTAGGTTTGCCTTTAAGAAATAAGTTGCATACTGAAGGAGATTTTCACAGGAAAGCCTCTGAGGAATGCAAAGTTGGATGGAAGTAACAGGAGCAACAGAACAAAGAGATTGGCAGTTTTTCTGGGTCTTCTAAAATTAAGAAAAAACATTTGGGATACAGGTGGCGAATAAATGAAATTCTCCCAAGAGGCAGAACTCCTGCAGGTTCATTGAAAGTAAATCAAGGCAGATTTGTCTCATTATTTCTTATTAATGGTTGGTTACTGATGGTGTGATTGAACAGGAAAATGTTAATGGTAACAATGGCTGGCTGTGCACTAAGCACAATAGATAGTTGATGCTGCTTAGGGAACTGGTTCATGCACTTCAAATCAACATTAAAGTTATTGTATTTTTAAATCAGTTGATAATTTCTTCTGATAGCCCTAAGTTCTTTTATATCTTAATGGAATAATTCTAGTCAAAAGCATATTGCTTTCTTTCGATGATGGAAATTAAGGAAAGCATTCCTTGTCTACTAACTTGCTTGAATTTGCGTCATTATTTCTGCTCAGTTAATGTGAATGTTCTTTTATTAATTTGTGTGTCCATTAGTTCCTGTACCTTTTTTTGCAGAATCTTTTGAACCTGCTGGCCAATTTCAATTAGTTGTGGCAGCAGAATGAAAGATAATCATGTTCCTAAAGGTTTTGTGAAAATTGGTAATGCTTACACTATGAAGGCTGCGTGAGCTCACCGGGCTTATGTACACTGCCTGGTCAGGCAGCAAGGTACCACTTGGAACAGGCAATACTAGGCACCACCACTTTTTCAGTTCAGTAGTGAAGCAACAAGAGGAATCTGAGGTGCCATGAAGGGCATAGTAAAAGTGGGAAGCAGGAGGAAGTAAGGTTTGTGGTGGAAGGGTGTGTGCAAGGACATAGGACAGACATACAAATAAGAGACTTTGTTCTATTATATTCACAGCAAATGGAATAATCTGGTTTTCTCTGGAGACAGTATTGCAAATGAATTTCAAAATGAAAAATAGCATATAAGAAATATCTGTATGTACAAATATCTGCAACACATGCATAACTCATCTTCACAGTTATTGTTCTTTTCTTCTATTGCCTCTTCCAAAGCCCTTTTCAGTATAGATTATGTCACTGAATTAGCTTATCCAAAAGTAGAGTAAAATGTGCTACAAGTATATAACAGCTAGGAGCAAATAAGACTTTCAAAAGAAGTTGGATTTAGAGGCTTCTTGGTGAAACAGCAAAGCTACTCATAATCACAAGGAGACTTGTTAGAAATCTCCTTCAATTTCAGAGATAGTGCTTTGGGTAAATATTATCAATTTTTAAAACATTCAGTGTCATGAGTATAGCAAACATTTATCCATAATTTCTTGATGTAAATTCAGGGACCTCAACTCTTCCTGATTGTGTTTGACAGTGGTTGGTGCAAAAATCTCCTCAACAATCGAACAAAGAACACAGAGAATAGCGATGGTCACCAGCTCTCAAAGGCTTCTTTCTTGCACAGCTGACTAGAGATAAGAAGTAGAACTAGAGCCCCAGGGTCACAGCTGGATTCAGGGAGTTTCCTCTTGTCCCCCGCCCCTTACATTCAAGGACAGGATCTGAAAATATATTTCAGGCTCCTTTCTCTTTTCCCAAACATGAAAAGATGATAGCTGGACCTGGGTCCACCAGAGCACTGCGCGTTCTATTCTCTAATTGCCTTGCATCTGATTAGTTTCTTCTGAAGTAGTTCTTCGCTTAGATGCAGAGTTAAGGGTATGAACTAACTCCTTTTTAATATAGTGATATGAATAAAACTGTACTAATGAATTAACTACTGTGTAGGAGAGCTGTGGTTTATGTATTTTTGTTATTTGTTTCCTTTTCTCAGAAGATAAAACTGATTACTTTTTAATTGCATGTTGTGCTTTACTTTTGGAATTCTTTTTTTCCTGTGTCACTCACATTCACTTGGTCTACCAGCAGAGTGTGCTAACTCACAACAATATTTTTCAAGTAAAAGTAGGGCTGAAAGGAGGTTTGAAACAGAAACAAAATAGGATAGCAAAAAGAAAGAAAAAAAGTGCCTCTCTTTAGGATCATATTTCCTCACATACACACTTTTTTAACCTCTGGTAACCTTAGAAATTCTGTTTTTATGAGTCTCCCAAACCTCACTAGGTGATGGTAAAACCAGAGTTGATCATCCTAACTTTAAATTTGAATTTAAATTTCAGGATAAATGAAAAAGAAATAAGATTTAGATTGAGTGAAACTCAAAATATTTTTCAGGTTTTGTTCCCTGGAGGTATTTTTTTCCAAAGATTCTAAATTTTGCTCCAGAACTGTTTGGAAATCCTCAGATTGTTCTTTATTTCATGATGTGATGATATAGGATCACAGTGCAAATACAAACCATTAATGACTTTGCTATTTAATGCTAATTGAAATTAGTTACTTCCTGCTTTCAGGTAACCATGTCTGGACTAAACGTCTTCGTAGATCCCCCAGGACTCCTTGTGGTAGGGCAGACCTATGGAAAGAGCTGTAGGGTGCAGCTGGCCTTTCATGTGAGCATGTGAGATTTGGTGGTCTAGGCAGAAGCTGATTAGAGACATGTTGCCACCTCATTGACAAAGCTTTAGTTATAAATATCATACATTGACCAGCCAGTGCAGAATTGGATGTAGGGACAACCTCCAGCTGCAACAGCAGCTGGGTAGAAATCAGACATGCCCTGCACTGAAAGCCAAGTTTTTTCTTTCTTTATGGTGGTCTCTCTGGTACAGAAAGTGTTTTCTAAGTTTGAGGCTTTCTAAATTTGCACATGGCAGCTGTGTGTTATTTTCTGGAACCCCAAAAATGAGAATAAGACCTGCTGACTGCTTTGATTTTATGAAGCCATTTTATCTCAACAGTTTCTACCTGCCTGAGTACTGGAATCTTCTTAGTCCTAAGTTAAAAGTTGTGGGCTGTCTTCTCCAGCTAAGAAGCTTCAATCTTAACCACCAGTGCTTTCTCCCCTACTGCTTCTAGGCAACACCTGACTCCAAAGAAAAATCAGTGAAGTTACAGCCCACACGATGCACACCCACATGAATACGAGAGGCTTGCTTGAGGGTTTTCAAAACATGGAAAAGAAAGCTAAATGACTTGAGAAAGAATTTAAATTGCATATTATTTCAACCTATTGGCTGATTCAAGTAATTTTCTCTTCCTAAAATTCTGAACACTGACTGTGAATAATAAGTTTCAGAATACTCTCCTAAGACAAATTTTTAAACTCTGAAGATTTAGATGAAGTATCAAAGATGATTTTTGCAAGCATGTATGTACCATGATCTTTAGACTCCTGGTTGTCATTGAAAAAGTAGGTCCAGACATTAGTACTTGACATCTGCTGGTATGGGTCAAGACTTATTCCATCTAACTGAGGAATAGTGGAACCCCATCCTTTTTTTGACATCATAGAATTGTAGAATCATAGAATATTCTGAGCTGAAAGCAATCCACAAGGGCCATTGAAGTCCAACTCCTGGACCTGGAAATGACCACCCCAAGAATCACACCATGAGGTCATAAGTCACTTCCACACACACATATGTTATATAGTGGATAAAAGTTAAGGTTTAACTTCTAAAGCAGCTTGCACTTAAGCCAACAAGCCTTAAATGTGAGGCCCTTCGCTTGACCGTAGATTGACTCTGGGACAGATACTGAGTCAATACAGCTTGAGTTTAGCTACTTTATACAAAACAACTGCATTAATATAAGAATGGTCAACCTTACTCTACCTGAAGGTTATTTCTGCCACATTCTGGGCTGCTTTTGCTACGATCTTTCCCTGATCCTCTACTAAACACTGGAAACAGGTCAGATTGGATGGGGCTTTGAGCAACCTGATCTAGCTGATGTTCCTGCTCATTGCAGAGGGGTTGGACTAGATGACCTTTAAAGGTCCCTTCCAACCAAAACTGTTCTATGATTCTATTCTAAACACAATTTCCCTTGGGCAATATTCAGTCCTGAATGTCATCAGTACACTTTAGAAATTGTTAAATGACTACAGAAGCAAACAGATGTAAATTAGTATCCAGATGTTTCCTTAGGGTTATATAAAGGGTAAAATGCTAAGGAACATCAAGAAGGGATTGCTCACTAGTTGCAATTCCTTAGCTGCAACTGGTGATATAATCAGAATATTATTAGTTTAGCCTGTAGCCCTCTAATTCAGGAATCATCTTGGCAACAGAAAGAATACCTAGATGACACAGCTGGTTTCCATCCTGACTTATTTATCAGATATATTGATTGATACATCAGCAACAGGGGTTTTTTTGCTAACTGCTTGAATTACTCTGTTTGAAAGCTAAGATATCATACACAAAAAGATAGCTAAGGGTCATACACAAAACATGAACAAATCCATGCAGAACACATGGTTTGGATATATTCCAAACTTACCTTGGAACATCCAAAGTTTAGGTGGGATGGAATCTCCTTTAGAGATGTATGTTTCTCTCCATGAACTGTAGAAGTGGAAGAGTTATTGTCTCAGTTTGAAGAGACTGGAATGTTTGCTAAGGAGGATGAGTTATGAGATAGACCAAACTCCTCTCTCTCAGCAATTGTAAATCCAAAATTAAGAGGCTCCAATCGAGGAATTATGGAAAAAAGGAAGAAATAGCAACCCATTTTTAAAAGATATATGTATGTTGGCAAAGACAGTAACAGAAGACAAAAAACAACTAGACAATAGTCCTGTACCCAAAAGTCCCCTTAAAAAAAAAAGACAGTCTGAATATTTCTCTGTCCTTTAGCGCAGTTCTAATCACAGTCGGCAGGGGGCGCTGTTGGATCACTGGAGGTGCAGAACCTGCAGTGCTCTGTGTTGGCCTACAGGGGGCGCTGTTTGTCTCTGACGGTCACTGCATGGGGGGGGTCTTGGATCACAGGAGAAGCCAAAAAATGAGGACCCTCCCTCAATGGAAGAAGAGGAAAAGTAAAGCAGTCCACCTCCACAGAACTCACTGTTGTTCTCGGGTGATGGTGTTTCAAGGCTCCTCCCTTTCTCCCAGTGAGCACAAAACTCTCTGATGAAATTGCAGCAGGTTCAGGTTTGAGGCAGGGGCAGCGTGCAAGCAAACCAAGGCGAGTGGTCAGGACTGACCAGGTCGAGAACAAGAAAAACCAACCTCAAGGCTTTTTTTTCCAAATGCATACACACAGACCCCATCTCCATTCCAGAGAGAAACCCAAACTGTTCTCCCCTTTGTGAAGAGGGCTGCAACAGAGCAAAACTCTTACCCCCTCACTCCGGTCTCAGATGAGCAATCGGTCAGGAATGCGGTTCTGCCAGCTAGATCTTTTGTAAAGCTAATTGACCCCCTTTCCCCTTCAAACTCCGTCTTTCTTACAGTGGGGCAGGGGAAGAAAAAATTCCTCCTTGGATTTTATAATCCATGACAGTTATCCTTGAGTATCCTGACTACAAACATAAACTTGTAAAGGCTGAATTAGGGCAGAATCTAGGTAGTCTTCTCTTTCAATATGGAAAGGATTCACTGGCACTACTGCACAGGGCTATAGTCATAGAGGATATAGTCATAACTCAATCTCAAACACCACCAAAATTTCAAGTGTTCATACATGTCTGCATAATTTTTGTCTAATTTTCAGGCTAAAACCAATACCAGTTTAAGAACAGCATCTTTAATGATATGTTATGCACAGTTGAAAATATGGACTTTTATTAGGAATGTCACACATCACAGAATCTGTCAGGATCCCAAGGCCATCATTGGCCTTAATGACCTTGACCAGCCTCATCAGCATCATCCAACCACACTTTCTGCCCACTACTTCAGGAGGTCACTTGGAACCCTTAGATCAAGTTATCTGGTGCCCTGTCAATCCAAGTACTTGTGTTTTTAGTGAGGGACATTCCACCACTCCTCTGGGCAAACTTCCAATGTTAAATTGCTCTCATGATGAAACCTTTTTTCTCATATCTCACGACAGAGAAGGGTAGAATAGTAGAACCCAAACCCTCTAAAAAAATTAAACTTTTTCAGCATTGATGTTTGTTACTAGGTGTTTTCCAACTGGTGCAGTTTTGTAGCTTATGTGTTGAACCAGAAGCACAAATGATAATGTTCTGAGTCATGTGGCATCAATCCTTTTTATTTTCCCCTCTTTGCTATCTGCAACTGGAACTCTCATTTCCTTCAACAAGGGCTGGCTCGAGGTTAGCCTAAACTTCCGGGGAGGAAACTATCAACAAATGCCACATTCCATTTCTGTAGGAAAACACTAAAGAAAGCCATCAGTCTACTGCCACTGCTGCTATGGAACATCATCCATGTCAAATGATGGAGGACAGGTTAAAACACTGTTCAGTCTTTCCATCTAGGTGTTGGGTGTAAGAAGCCCCACTTGAAAAATACTCAATTTTCAGACCTGGGAACATGTTAAAACATTGTTGTTGCTGAGGTGATTGAGAAGGTATTTGTATTCACCACTTGTTTGGCAGTTGTTCTCTTCCTTTTTTGTCTTTGTATTGTCTTTTATTTTAAATGAATACTTACATTACAGAGAAAAACCATCGCTTCTGACAATAAGCTGCACACTATTCGTGTCACACTGTGCTGTTTTTACGTGCTTAGATAAAAAGAACCACAATTAGTCAGACCTTACTTTTTGGCTTGTTTCCTGGTACACTGGGGTGAAAGCAGCCCATTAACAAGGCCTGATTAGGTTTCAGGTGATGCAGGTAGTGATCTCGTGGCATCTTCCTTGTCCGAATCTCAATCTATATAAACAATGCTTATTGAGCAGATTTAAAAAAGAGAAGGCATTCATATGAGAAGGTTCTCATTTGTCTTCATTTACAGAATTCTAGTTTTATTTTGTTTGCCATAGTTCTTTAGATCTATTTGGTAATTAAATACAGATTGCTTAGAGACAAACCCATATTAACAACAATAGTGTTTAAGAGATTTGCTTAGCTACAGTCACTATGACATGATTGACCAACCATTTTGTTTTTGCAGATCAAACAGTAATAGAATAAAGAGGGTGTTCAAAAATCAGATCTTTCCTGTAGTCAGACTGTGAGACAGGTAGAAATACATAACCTGAAAAAATTCAATTCATCTACTACATTTTGAAATATGTCCTAGGGGAAGAATCAGTTGAGTTTCAGTTCAGCTGGAGAGCTGTGCAAGAAATGTTAATTGTTAGAAATGTGAATTTAGTTATCCTTAGCCTACTTCCTTTCCGCCGAAGTGAAGGTTTTGTGCAAAATTCTCAGTAAGCCTGTCCATTTCCATCCACAGGGAAGAGCTCATCTGAATTCCTTTGTTCAGTCCCTTCCATTTTACTCTTCTCACTCTGTTGGGTCAACTACATTGTTCTGCTCAGCTTTTCACTTTTCTGTCCTGATAAAGTTTTGTTCTCCTCTTCCTTAGCCCCACTTGTCACTTTCTTCTTAGTGTTGCTGTGCCCAAGACCATTCAAATCTCACCTGATTTCGCTGTTTTTTCATGTGCTCATAAAAACTTCTTCCATTTATACAACACTTGTATGAGACAAGATTTCTCCAAGCCCACTCTGAATCTTTAGAAATTTCAGAAGGGCAATATAAAAAATTGTCGGCAATTTTAAAAGAATAAGTGAAATATTACCAACATTTTACTCTTCTAGTTTGGATGGCTGAAAGACTTGCCAGATTCACCCAAAGTCCTTTGGCAGGAATCCCAAAGAACAGCATCCCAGTCTGAAGTCTTGTGGCTTTTGTGAGAAAGAGTCAGTGAAACAAAATAAGGATGTTGATATCAGTGCCATAAACTCACAGCAGTAACATTAACATGCTGAATACTGGAAATGCCAGCCCTTGATTTCTAAAATCAGAGCTTGCTAACAGTGCACTGAGGGGAAGTTATGGATGGTTCCTCTTCCAAAGGGTTGGGAGCATTCCTCTGAGAAAGTTCATCTGCGAGGCTTCCACAGTATTTTTAAGGAGTGAATGGCTACTTTAAAAAGGAATATAATTTAAATAATTATTAAATTAAATTAGTAAATCAACTTAATCAAAATTAATTATTTAATTAATATTAAAAATAAGTTAAAATAAAATCAAGTAATATTATTTTAAAATGTTATCATTTAAAATGCATATTTTAAGGAGTGAATGGCTTATCTTTTGAAAATACCAGGTTCTCTTAGGTGGCAGAGATTAAAAAAATAGTATTCTCCCAGGGAACATAGGCAGGCTGCCCAGTCATATTTTCCCATCTGAAAAGGGCCAAAGCCCCTCCTCTGTACCACTTCAGCTAGGACTGGGAATCCTTAGGCAACTTTTGTTCTCTAAAGTGGTAAAATCACTTCAAAGCCCAGTTTCTGTACAAACATTGCAACTTCACAGAAGCTAAAAACACATTTATGATTTGACCAGTAATAAGTTTGATTTCATGTATTATGTAGTGTTCATCGACAAATTTCCCCAAGATGCTGATGCCAGGAAGTTCCAAATAGTGGCAAGTTGTATTATTAGTATTTATTACATTTTTATTTCAAAATAAGTCTCAAAAGTCCTTGCTATGCTCTATAGAGGCAATTTCTTTTTCTAGAGAAAAATAATTTCTTTGGATACAAGACTGAATTTGGATGGCTAGACAGAGGACAGTCCTGGGAAATAAGGATTATGTCCATAAATGAAGCACTTGAGCATTAAGAACAGAATAAGAATGATGCCTCACTGATGAATGCTCTTGTGGCTTTTGTCGGTGATCACTTTTCCTAACCTTCCACCACCAATTCTCTTTCTTTGAATGTAAAACAGGACTAAAGCCTTTTCTGTCTCAATTTCTCTGCTCAGCAAGCAGGAAAAACACAAGACATGGTGTGGGCTGCTCTTCTGGGGTGTGATCTTGCCAGGGTTCAGCTTAGCTGAGAAATGAAACAGCCCATGTGTGCAACACTATCAAACTCCTTTAGTTGACTTTAATTGTCAGAAAAGTATTAATTCTTTCAGGAGAAATCATAGCCAGCATGATCTGTATCATAACTTGGTAATGCAAACGGACTCTTTCCTCACTCATCCTTTCTACTGTGCCAGGAACTGGCAAACTCCTAAAAAAATTAGGGTAGGAACTGCACCACAGGTAAGTTAAACATAACAATAAAGAAGTCGGCCTTACAACTGTTAAACAAGTCAGCCCTATAACTGTTTGCTTATGTCCTGCAATTACAGCTGTGCTGGTTTTGGTGGGGATAATTTTCTCCACAGCACAGCTAGTATGGGGTTGTGTTTTTTTGTTCTGGAAACAGTGTTGATAGTTCAGGGATGTTTTAGGTACGGCAGAGCAACACTTGCACAGTAACAAGGTCTTTTCGGCTTCTCACACTGCCAGCAAGTGGGCTGGAGCTGGGAGGGGACACAGCCGGGACAGGTGACCTCTATTGACCCAAGAGATATCCCAGGCCATATGGTGTCATTCTCAACACATAAAGATAGGAAGGAGAAGAAAGAGAGGGATGTTTGGAGTGGTGGCATTTGTCATCCCACAGTCGCCTGTACGCATGCTGAAATGCTGCTGCCCTAGAGGTGGTTGAACTTCTGCATGACCATGGGAAGTGGTGACTGAATTCTTTGTCTTGCTTTGCTTATGTCTGCAGCTTTTGCTTTACCTATTAAACTGTCTTTATCTCAACCCACGAGTTTTCTCATTCTTACCCTTCTGATTCTCTACGCCATCCCACCTGGGGAAGCATGAGCCCTGTGGGTCTTATTTCCCAGCTGAGTTTAAATCAAGACAGTACCTCAAAGTCATTGTGGAAGTGATGGCCCAGTTTTTCTGAGTACTCAAGATGCTCATACAGAATGGTAGTCCCCTGATATGAAGAGTTTACAATCAAAATAGATTAAGATAGAACAAATACTATTATTTTTCTCCATTTTACCTAAAGTGGGTAAAATGTCTCCTGAAAATGACACACAGATTACTTGCAAGTTTATGCTGGGATCAGATAAATCTGCATCTCTCCATCTTCCAGCAAATGCAAGCTATATCCTTGCCCCAGTGGCAAATGTCAGTTGTGTCACCACAATGTGGGAGAATAAAGAAGCTTGGTCAGATGAAATCACAAAAAACTTAGATTTTTCTAGATAAAGTATCTGAACCAATACACCAATGCTGCAAATAATTGAGAAATGTGTTGAAAAGTATATCACATATTTGAGAAATAAATGAGGGTAATATTTTTCTTTTATACATATTTCTGTTACATAATCACTTCCAGCTTTGAATTGTCCTAATGGATTTCTTTCCAATACACAACCTGTCAAGGAGCCAAAGCAGCCAAAATCATAATTACTTATGGCAACCTTCTGCACCATGTATTTTGCTATTTAAATGTCTCCTTGAATCCTCATGCTTCATCCAGTTTACATAAGATTTTGCATGTCTTCACAAAATAACATATGTATTCCTTCCTTTGTTCTCTGGGTCTGAGAGTTTCCTTATTTTTTCAGTAATTATCAAGGCTAAAGCATGACAGCTTGGTTTTGTGCTTTTATATTTATTTGTTTATTTTTCTCATTAATGATCATATATTGCAATATATTGCCAATTTATTGTAGTGGAAATGGTAGTATATAAATATTTCTGCCTCCTTATTCCAGCTACTTTGCAATAATAAAGTCTCTTAATAGGAAGATGCCAGAAATACTACAAGTTATTAGCATTGGAAAGATGTGACCTTCAGATGGCACGTACAGTTATTTCACAGTATTCTTCCAAATAAAAATACTAAACATTGAATGGGAAACCACAATGCTCCAATTCCTACCAAAAATTACTGTGACCATTCCTGAACTAATTTTCTGTCCACTGTCAAACAACTATCATGTCTGTTTGCTGTACCTGAATCCTGTTAAATTTATATTGAAGAAAGTAAACAGCAATTTTACTTTTGGAATAACTTGGGTGTTAGCTGACTTTTAGATTAAATGACAGGTATATTTAAGGTAAAATTGGAGACATGGTACAAACTCACTTGACTGGCGCACTGGAAGTCTTTTCCCAGGATGCCCTCATTAGCGTGGTGCAATCACATCTCAGAGATCAGACACAAAAGCCTTAAGGCTTACTTAAAAGGATTAGGGCGGTTGTGTTTTCTGCAATCTTATACATATAGACTTTGATGAACCCTCTTGGAGGAAGGAACGTGATTCAGAGAACATTTTGCCTTCACTGTGCAAGGAAGGATATTTTGAGACACTATATTTTGGCCTTCTTAATGATAGGTGAGAAAGATACAACAACTGCACTGGTAAGAGCTACATGACATAATAACTGCCCATCTGAAAACTAGCAGTTCATTCTCAGTAGCTGAGATGTACCTAATATGCACTACTCTAATTTTTTATTGGTGAACTCAAAACAGTCTTTTTCACAGAAGGTGTAAACCGTGAATCACTTGGTAAATCACAGACTGTAAAGTGATATGCAGGTATCCCCAGAAATGCCAAGGTGGTGGAAAGAATTCAAGAAGTTTATGTAGAAGGCCAGAACACGAAAAACTTACAAATACTTCACAGTGTTATAGAAGCACCAGGCCCTAGGGAGAAAAAAAGCCCTCTCCAGGGCTTTTTGTCTTCTCTTCCCTGTCCTTCCAACCTTCTCTTGGCTGCTGGGGCCCTGTACGCATTTGTGAGGGTTATCTCTCTCTGACATAGTAGAGAGAGACAACATAGCTTCCTCTCTGCAACTCCCTCTGACTGCAGAAGAGAAAAAAAAAATCTAGGCCTTTTGAGAAGGCTTTTGGCAGTCTTCCTAAGCAAAATGAGTTCAAGCTTTCTGTTACAAATTCTTACGAGATTTCAACTATCCTTACACAGACACTGAATAAAAACCAAAACGTATTGATGGGGGAACAATCTATCAAGGACTATTAAATTCAATTGTATAATTTCTACTTTAGAATCTGCAGATACTAGAAGACTGTATCAGTGAAGTTCCTTCAGGCACCATCACTGTCCAGTTCTTCTTGTTCCTAGAAACCCTTGTCTCAAAGTTCTCCACAAATGACCATTACACTGATCTCTGTTGCCTCCACTGTCAAGAGGTGAATTTTTTTCTCCTGGATATTGGATCTGTTTGTCTCAGGCATGGTTAGATGGAGGATTATGTATTGTCTGCTCCCAAGTCATGTCTGAATATTCGTTACACCTCTTAAATCTGATGGATTGAATCTGGTTTTCCTACACTCTTTGCTCTTTGCTAGTGCTACCAGCAAACACTTGATCTATAGTTGACATTATGTTCAGAATGGGCATTTCATTTGCATTAGGCAGATCAGAAACTGATGCTCTTTTTCCTTTAATTGCAGTAAAACAGCAATGAAAATAGTGTTCTTATATCTGTATCAGGGCATAACTGTGAAAAGACTAAATATAGGCATTAGTGATAACATTATGTAGCAGAGAATTATGGAAAACACATCAGGCAATTTTCAGCATCAAAATCTACCTTCTGACTGTTTTTTTAGCGCTGGATAAGCAAAGCTGTAGTTGAAAGACAAGGGAATCTTGTGGTCAACTGTAAAAATATTCTTCCTGTTTTTTTCCCAATCAAAAAGCTGACAAAACAGATGTTAGCCTATGTAACTTTTCTTGTTTACCTTCACTGTGGACTCTTTGTCATTCAATCCTGCATGAATTTTATGGCTTCCGAATCAACTGGCTGTGTAATTTCAAAAGTGTCATTGTTGTTACACTTTAGAAACACTGTTCTTCCCAAAGAGCTTGTCATATTTGAGCAGATGATTAGTGGTGACCAGTGTGTCCTGTGCGCTATATAGCACCTAGACAGCTATACCATGATACCCTCCCCCCCTGTATGGAGTGATGAGCTAGCACTCAGTTTCTTAGAGCTAAATCAAGATCAGCGAAGCCCAGGTTGTTTGAAGAACTAAAAGTAGAACTAAAAGGCGTGACTTACTTCTGGTGTGACTCAGCACTTACAAGCTGGCCAATGACTAAAGTCAGTCTTTTTCCTGTAAGTGTAAAGGACACAGGCTTTCTTCCTAACAAAATATTTGGCACCTTCTTGTGTAAGAAAAGAAAATGCCAGAAGGATTGGCTGTGGTAAATATCAGAGCATAAAAGCAAAATGTTGCTCTAGGCACTGGGCAAGGTTCCCATTGCTCTCTGTATGTTTCAGAGGGAAGGATGCGTGACAAAGGCTGCAAACCATATTTTTATCTTTTGTTATTGATGGACACTGGTGGCACACTGGTCTCTGGGATAACACAGAGCACTTTGACAGGAGAGTTTAAAAACATAAGCCTTACCTGCTGTATTCAGTTGTTTCTTTCTGTATGATGGTACATGAAACTTGACTGGCTATTCCATACTGCAGCTTAAATAGCACCCCTTCAGTAAGTGAATTAAATTTAGATATAAATCTCTTTTGGTAATTTACCTACCTCTAGTGAGTAAATTAAATTTAGATATAAAGGACTGGCTTCTGTTCTTTTTATGTAAAACGTAGAATTCTCACAAAGTCAGAGAAGTAACATTAGTGAGAAAAACCAACAAACAAAACCAGATAATAAAGAAGAAAGGGATTTGTCTAAGTACTACTGGGCATAAAAGGTAAAATTGCCAGAAGGCAATTATCATGGCTGTTATTGAAGCAACTAGATAGGCTTGGCCCAGAGTAACAATACTTTTGAATATGGTAACTAATTTGGCTGAAGAAAAATGAGACAATCCAAGTTTCTTACTTTAGTGTAACCTCATTTTTCACTCTTGAAGATTTCTGAGTTTGTCAGAATTTTATCTAACTCCCCATAATGCATGAATTACCCTAAGAATAACTTTGAAATTTAATTATTAAAGAGGAAAAGAAAGCAAGGACATATTTTATCAGTCAAATATTCACTTACTTTTATTTAGAACTCATATTTTTACAGCTATTTTTTTCCATGAGGTTTAAGAATTGACCAGAATTCCAACTTCTGTTACTCTTGAACTGAACAAAGAATCCTTGACTTCAAAGGTCAAGTATTGGTTTATTTTCTAAAGAAAAAAACACCTATGATTTCTGTCAGTATAAACACAACACCTTGACTGTTATTTTACATAGAATTTTATAATATATAGTTGGATTTAAACTGAAGGAATATTGCTGTGCTCTTGCTAATATCTACACAAAGCTGACATGTCTTTTTAAGTTGTACTGTTAAAATACCTTCCTAAGTATTGTGAACTCTCTTCCAGTCTTCATTGCAATATGTTGCTTGATGATTTGAATTGCATGAAAGCAGAAAAAAATCCTTTGAAAGATTTCATTTTTTACATCTAGTGATAGTGGAAAACGCATTGAGCAGAGTTTTACCTTAACTGCAAACAGGTTTTACTCAGAAAATCAAGATATGTATATCACAGCATTCCTCTGAAGAAATAATATCCATTGACATGACATAAACAGAAATCTGATAAATTCTCATCAACCAGAAAACAAGAGGAGTGTTTATATAGTACCATTGGTAGTTAGCACAGTGCCTATCTTGAATTTGTGAGCTGGTCACAGAGGTGCTTGCTTTTCAGTGTCATGAGCCAAGTGCTCTCCAAAAACATTAGCCTTCACCGTACAGGTTGTAAAAAATGTATTAAGTCATTGACATAACGACAGTAATAGTAAAAGATCTATTTTTGCTACCTTTGTTAATTATCCTTAGACGACTCATATGTGACTTTCACTGAATGGCCATTAAAACAGAATATTGCATATGGGAGCTGTTTAGTGATGTCATGCATGTCACACATGATGAAAAACCAGCAGGAGGCATTTTAATAGCGCATGTGTTTCCACAGTTTTCCCCCTCATCCTACAAACATAACCAAAGAACAGTGTTCATTTTTGCTGCTCCTAATGCTAGTGAATATTCTGTCAATAAAGTTGGGTACACACGGAGTCAAGTCAGTCAGAAATCAGAGATAAGAAACTTTTACAATAATATTAAATATAATCTAATATTAACTAAATTTAATTCAATTCAGCACCATTTTTGGGAAATTGTATGCGATCAAAAGAAAATCTGTAAATTCACACAAGTTTCCCTAAACACGCCACAGAACACAAAAGATAGAAGAGAATGATTCACTCGCCGTCACTGAGCAGCTCCCTCAGTGGATGAAAACTTATTGAAATGTCAAGTAAGGCCCTTCCTGAACCTTATTTTTATCATCATCTTCCATCACAGTCTCTTACCTCTTCAGAGCTCAGGAGCCTCAAGTCCTGCCTGTTGCTTTTAACACTTGAACAGTTTCGTTACATATAACAACTAATTCCTGTTTGATTTTTTTACCAAAGAGACAAAGAAAAAACCATGCACTTAGCAACTCCATAGCTTATAGATAAGGCTAATTACATATTCTAGATACAATTACTTATTTTGAGTTAAAGAAAACAGTATTTCCCTCAATATACACGCATTCATTTGCAGCACAAATATCTAACACATTTATTAATCCACTCATTTGTAGAGCCTTCACAAACTACGTGTCCCAGCTAATTCTAAGATGTTCCTGGATAGTTTTAGAAAGTCCTGCAGAAGCGATATATTGGATAATGGAAATGGTTGCCTAGAGACACATACGGATGTTCTGCATTGACTGGGGTGACTGGACAGCCTCTTCTTGTAGGGTGACTAAAACACATGTCACATGTGGTGGTATTAATATGTGGGTGGGTAAAGTTGCTGTAGCTTTCCTTCCCAGCATGAGTTTCTTGCTGACATTTTTACAAGGACGGTTTGTTGCTGAGTCGTGACAGGCTGAGCTCCTCTAGCCCTGCTGCATCAATAAGGGAACATTACACACCCCTGCAGAGAGACATGCCCAGCTCAGCAGAGGGCACAGCACTGCCTCTGCCCAAAAACATCAAAAGCTTCTGGATTTTAAAACTGGCTCTTCCATTTCTCTAATAGGTAGCAAATTAGAACAGATTGTTTTCTAACAGATTAGAAAATAATCATGTTTCCTTTAGGGGCCTGATAATATTATAGCCATAGGTTTGCATATTAAAATTGCATTCCAGAGCCTGGTGTCTACTATTTTTGGTCCTAAGAGGCATTGTTACAGAGGTGTTGTGCACAAAGAAGTCCCAGTAAATTACTGACTACAACATGGATGTACCAGTGTTATCCTTTTATCTGCATTGGCAGATTGACTCAGCAGTGCTTGATGAACAGTTGGACTCAATGATCTTAGAGGTCTTTCCCAACATAAATGATTCTATGATTCTCTGATTAATGAACAGAATGAAGCAGTCTAGTATTTCTTAGACTTAAAGACAAATGTCTCTTTCTAAAAAAATTTCTTAATGATTTACAAGAGTCTGACTACAATGATAATAAATATTTTAAAAACCTACCTTAAAACACAGTAAAAAAAAAAAAAAGACTGAGGTTGTACTTTGTGTGAGGCAGGAAAATTCAGCATTTTAAAAGTAAAATGTTAGTGTGTTAAACCATTCCTCCTTCCTTGAACTGAAAGAGTAGCACGAGCTTAGTGTAGATGTTAATGTTCTGAGTTTTGACAAGCCTTTGATAAACAAACATTAGATTAGATTTAAAAGCACAAATGGCATTAGATTCTCCGGTGCCCAGACACGTGCTGCACTTATTGGTCTACAGTAAATTATTTTTTGAATTAAGTTTCATTTTAAAATTTGACATATTTCACGTATTTAGCACATGTTCTGATCAGTACAACTAAATATTGCACATGGGAACCTTTTTCCAAGGGAAAATCTCAACTGTAAAGGTTCAAAAGGTCAAATCAAATTGTTGACAATAATTGGGTTTTTCATTTCCATTTGCATATCCGGTAATTTGTTACATATTCTACCTAATTTTCCTGGTGAGTAGCTAGCCAGACTTTTCCTTGTGATGTACTTGAGACATTTTTAATTTTTCAGGATAACATTAATTTAATTCTTTATGGATTAGTCAAGGCTACCTTGATATTATGAGGTGGCAAATGTGCAAATAAAATTGTAAATTAGCACACAAATTATTCTCTGATGCCAAAGCCTGCAGAAAATCTGTAGACAAGTTAACTGCAAATACTAAACTGCAGACTAGACATAGCAGTATTTATAATTTTTATGAAGCAAATTACTTCTTTTAGCAAGGTGCATTAAGATGCAATTTTTAAAGTATTTTTTATTCTGAAATCACTGTACATTATGAGCTACAATCAACCATTCAGTTAGTCCCTCAGAACTTACTAATAAATATCTATTAATCTGTTGATTCAATTTAATAGTTCTCTATTGATCTAATTCAGACGTCTTGGGAGCTGTTCCCTGCTTCAGAAATGTCGGAAAATAATTGCTAATTTGATCTTTAATTTGATACTTGCTAAATTTCTCCATTACATAACTCTTCCATTGTTTCTACTTAGAAAAATGAAAGGGAGTGATAATGAGAAGGGGCAGTCAATTACAATAATGAAGTGAAATGTCTTTTACCTTCTGTCTTTCCTCTGCAACGGAATGGAAGAATAGTGGTTCAGCATGCAGAAATCAGCAGGATTATGAATCCAAGGTAAATAACAAGCAGCTTGTTAAATATCTGGCTTAGATGTCATAATTCAGTGGGGTTTTTACAAGAATCTAGCTTTACAGTCATATTTTCTTTTTTCCAATTTGCCAGTTTTTCTTTCCTTTTCACTTTAAATTTGTACCTTAAACTTACTTTATAAATGCAATAAGCATGCACAGACTGTAACTAGCACAGACCACTATTAACCTCAATCATTTTGTTAAGTAGGTGTTTTGAGCACTCATACACTTCTAGCAGAGTTTGTGAGATGTGCTGTGATAAATGTGAATATTCTCTAGACTGATCTGACATGCTAATTACCATGTAGGTCTGCATTACCACATCTTCATAATTATGCCAGTGATGAACAATAACTGGGATATACTGTTGTAAATATTCTGTTGTAAATATGTTAATTTCTATTATTGTAAATTTGTTTTTATTTCTCTCCATTCATATAAGTTGTTTGTAGGTATCCTCAATATGACATCCTACAGTGACATAAAAAATCATGTCCTCACTATACCATATTTGTACAGCCATGTGTGTAATTTTTTTCTTGAGGCCTTAATACTTAAATACCTATATCCGGCACCAAAAGGACTGTTGCAAGGGAAGCCTAAGATTTTGCATTTAGTGATTTTGGATTTAAATAAATTGATGGTGTTTACTGTCTAATAACCACAAAAGTTGCTTGTGAAGAAAACAACCAATCAAACAACGACAACAACAACAACAACAGAAAAAGGGAAAATGAACTGTTTATCTAAAGCATATTTTAGTATTAGGAACCGGACAAGAACTGCAGGAAGCAGTCAACCTCACAAACCCACTTTTCCAATGGTGTTGCCAAGGCCATTGAGAACTCTGAGCCTCTCCTATGGGGTGGCCTCTTAATGCACTCATTTAAAAAAAATCTCATCTAGTTTGTCTACACTATCTCTCTACTTTTTCTGCTGTAACTTTATGTACAAAAGTCCACTATGAAGCACTAATTACACCTGATTATTTAGAAAATATTTTCTTCTACTAGCTTCCTCTGAAATTCATATGTGCTCCAGAATTTATCCAAGACTCCATGGTTAAAGAAAAGCTCATAATAAATCACTTGGATACATGAGGAAAAGCAGAGTTCTTTAAAGCAATCATTAATAGAAGTCTCTGCTGGACAAAACAGGTTCAGAAATTAATGAGTTTGTAAGCACTCAATCATTCCTCCATTTTCATGTTAACTGCCAGAACTGGAAAGTTTGGATATTTCTTGGCTAGGTTTCATCCTTCCTTCCCATAAGACAAGTGGCAGGAGGGTATTGTGTCCCTCTCCCTGCTCCCTCAATGCATTTCTTCTCAGCAATAATCCATAGCTCCAGAGCATGGAGCCATGAAGCCCACACAAAATAGACAGTGGGATTACTAAACCCGAAGAAAATTCTGAAAGGAATATTTTACCCATGAAATAAATGGGTTTGTGATTTATTTTTTTCACTTTTTTCCCTAATGTATCTGTGCAATTTTACTGCCTTCCAGTGCACTGAATAGACCATATAAAAGGAGAGACAAATTATTCCTGTCATTTACCTGTGTGGGGACAGACCTTGAGCACAGAGCTGCCCAGTGAGACCTCAGATCCTTATTCACTCTGGAGTTCCCATCCCCTCCCAGGCTGGTGAGTGAAGTGGGCTGTGACACTGACTTTTGACCATTCTCCCAGGAGGTTCTCTTCATGTTTTTCCTTTGGAGCACCTAGCACAGAACACAGCTGCCAGATGAGCTCTACACCAGCCCAGTCTGCACTCAGTGAGGATGCAGCAGCATTCCCAGTGAGTGTAGGGTTTGCTCACACTATTCCTCCCTTAATTTCTTTGTCTCTGTTTTCTTCTTGCTTCAAGAGTGTCAGACAATGAGTGTCGGACATAGTTTTCTCAACACATCATCTAATAAATGCTACAAATGTTTGAAGCTATTATGTATGAAAAAGAATACGGGTCTTTCTGAAAAGGGGAGAATTAAATCACCTTTTTCCTAATTGGAACAACATTTTACGGTAGTATAATCACTTGCTCTTCTCTTTATGGTCTTTATGGACTATTTCTGTTTACTATATTCAATGCATTGTAAAATGTAAAAGATATTTACACATAAATTATGCTACTGACTATATTCAAACCAAACACACCACCATTATTCTTACAAGAAGACTGGGTAAATTTGACTTCGATAATTTCAGATGGCTCTGCTGGAATTTAATATTACAAAGCTACTTCGTAATGGCATTAAAAGAAGGATGATTGTTCTTTGTGCAAATGCATGAAAAATTCTATTTCAGATCTGAACTAGAAATGTTATAGTAGATTTAAAGTCAGATTCAAACCACATTTGCCTACAGAAAAAAAGGTAATTACTTGAACTGGTAACAAATTGCTTTATACAGTATGGTTATGATTTATAAAGGATTTGTGTTTCTTTTCTCCCTAGAGCAGGGGTCATACAACCATATCACTGAAATGAGCCAGGTAATTTCTGATTGATTAGTGTTTATGTCTCCATGGCAAAACACCAAGAGGGAAACACATCAATTTTTCTTCAAGGAAGCTCTCACTAAGGCCAGCATGAGGTCTACCAGATGAAGTGTCATGTTGTGGCTACACACACACACATGCACACACACACACTGAAAGCCCACTTAGATGAGAAAACATTTTACATGTGTCACCACCGACCTTCGCTCCTGGCTCCCCCAAGAATATTCTTTTTGTATACTTTGTATTTAATCATTGTAAATGAAAAGACTTTAGCTAAGCATTTGATTTCATCCATTGCCAAGCAAAAATAGTCAATAAATTTACTGTTTTTAACACTACACTTGGTATTTTCTATGAAATGCTGTAGGAAATTTAATGCACATAATGAGACTGTTTGTAAATAATTGATATCACGTATGAGGCCAAAACTCTAGAAATAGTTTTCAGTTAATTTCAATCTCTGCTGCACTATTCAATTTTATATCATTAATTTAGTTTGGAATTGGTGAAACAAGACGCTTCAACAGCTTCTGAAAGCCAATCATGACCAAACAGTCACTAGTCTCTCTGTTCAAAATGACAATATGTCAGGTAGCAAAAAGTTCATCTTCAAAGTTAAACAAAGTCATCAGCTCATTTTATGGGTGGCTATTATGTGATGTTAGCCTTAACCTCCATTTCAGCTGTGATATAAATGATAGCCTCTTTAGCATCATGTATAATCCTGAACTGCTGCTGTTATGGGCCTTACAGAGACTGAGCATTTAGTCAATGACACTGCATAATGGTCTTCGCTATTCTGCAGTCAAAATAGTAAAATCTTCTGCAAATATCCAGCTGCTAGAGAACAGGATCCCACAAAATATTTTTGGCAGTTTCTGATAATCACCATGCTCTGGATATGCTATATTTCACAGAGATGACACTTTGCAGGCTCTTGTCAGTCTTACTACTTCTATAATTTAAACTGTTTGTGCTGCATCCTGGTGACTATTAGCTCTTGTAGTGGCAGTGCTTACACTGAATACATTTGTACACCATGACCACAATGCCCTTTTCACAACCACTTCTCTCTGCATGTGCAACCTATATGATTTTGTTTTAGTGGCATAAACACACTTGACAGTGCTCCGTTTACATAGTGATCCACAGCATTATTTACCACTCTTTCCATCTGTATCATCTGTATACTTTCCTAGCAACAATGTCATAGGGTCTTCATAGTCACTGAGAAAATCTGGTCAGCATTTGTCCAGGAAGAAGATCAGAGTAGTACATTCAGAGCAGTAGCTCATCTGAAAGCTCCCCGCAGAAAGAGGAACATTAGTACAGGTAGAAAAAGAGAATGGACAATAAAAAGGCCTCTCAAAACACACCTGGTGAGGTCTACTCGGGAATATAAATGTATAGTTTCTGAAGAAGCAAAGGTTTATGGTCTGTATATAACTACACACACAGTTCCAAGTGAAGATTGGTGTCACTGAAATACCATGATTGTGGAAAATGACAATACTTGATTAAAATATCCCTTGCCAAAGGTCTCTCAGAAACTACTTAACAATCTACCAAAGTATTTCCTGCCTCCTGTGCCTTTCTGTGTGCAGCGATTACCACTGTCTACTTCAGAACATGAAGTGAAACACAAACTCAATGAAAACATTCCCTTGTATCTATGTGCTAATTTCACCCTGTTGGTGCCTTTAGATTGAATTAGGTGGTTGCCCTCACAACTGGTCCTAGTGTTCCAGCCTTAGGAAACAAGTGTTTGTGCCGTGGTATAATTGCAATATACATAAGCATGGACATACCATTTCTAGCACATCAGAAATCAGCTCGGGTCTGTCAGCTCAGATATTTCTGCTTTCCATGTTTTATTGTAGACATAACTTCTGTGTGCGGAGAGGCTTGCACTGCACAGATACAGTAACATAACGTAGCCTGAGCTTAGCATGTAAAGACCTACTTTTGCCATCATTCACTTACATTTTGTATACAAATACTGTTTAATTAAAATCACACACAATTATATTTTCCTCTTCGGTTGTTGTCATTGAACCTCTTCAGTTGTCATGCAACACGGAAACACCAAATTTGAAAGAGGAGTGACAGCTTTGCAAGAGATATTGGCATTTCAGGTTTGTGACATTGTCACCCTTTGTTTATAACCTGTCAAACACTCAAGGAAGTAACAAAATATATATAACGACAAAAAAAAGCAAACTTATTGAAACATTTTTCAGTGAGTAATTGATGTTTTCCTTAATGAAGTTTTCCTTGGTGTCTGAAGTTGTAGCAACCAAGACAAAACAAGTTAGATTCAGAAAAGCAGTTGGACTCTCACCCCTTGATAGTTTTGAACTTCTGTTATCATCCTGTAGATGGTAACGTCTATCCAGATAATTTCTCATTAATAGGTGTGTGAAGTTAAAGCCCAAGGCAAACTACCAATTAGCCTTGTCAAATCCATAATTTTTGTCAGTGCTCCAAATATATTTATATGTCACATTTTCTGTTTGACATCTCTTGTTAAGGAAACAGCACAGAAACCATTTCCATGTCCAAACAATTTATTTTATAGGTGACCTAATCACTAACAACTTGTCATTAGTTTACATGCTGTCATTTATTTTTGATGCAATAAATTTCAGGAATCACATTTTTAATTTTGTAGGACCAAATACCAGATTGTACTGTGCATAGCCATAGATAGGAAGCATGTAACCACTCTTAAACTTTTCAAAGCAAATGAGCTTTAAGAGTCAACTGACAGAAAGATGGATAAACTGTCCAGGATAACGAAACCTGAAGAATTTATTTATTTGATATAGTGTAATGGTTTTGCTATATTTAAAAGTCTATTTATACATAGTTGCCTTCAGTTCTGTAGCCTGATGAATTGGGGTCTATTAAGATCCATGTGTAGTCATGAAGTAAAAGTGCTCTAAAGCCTCACTGGAGAACAATTAAATTTCTCTTCACAAAAATCTACTTACTTTTGATAGAGAAATCTTTTATTTGGGAAAAGAGTGCCATGAGATAACCTTTCAGCATCTTTTCCACTTTTTCCTCCTCTGTTTGGTTTTTAATTCATTGTTAGTACTTCCTTTATAATTTGTGGACAGAAAGGATAGAAAAAGGAATAAAGGGAACTCAATTTAGGTAAAGTTATGGGGAATGCCTGACAAAGTGGACAAGGACAGTTGTTCCTTGGGAATTGTTTTACAAAGAAGAGCAGAAGAGACATGCACACCATAACTTGTGTTTATTTGAGGTTAAAATTTTAATTTGTAGCATTCTAACCTTGCATTCCCTCATTATTTCCCTCATATGAGCATCACGGCTTTGCAGCACGCTCAGCCTCCATCTCTTCTGTGTGCCCTACCATTACCCCACTCCTGTTTTGTCTCCAGGATTTTAGCAATAGCTTCTAACAAGGTCCAAGATCTCCAAAACATGGGCCATGGCATTCTGCCACATGGGTAGGGCTTTTGCAATCCCAGAGCTATTATGGAAGCCTATGTAGTGTTCCTGCAATGGTCTCCACCCATCTCTCGTTTCCCAACTACCCACTTGCCTGGACTGCAGGAGCAAATAGTAGAGGCTGGCTTAGCTCAACTTATGCTGCAGGTCATGCAGCCTAGAAGACTTTTCAAAAGGGTCACAGCAAACATTAAACAGGAGAATCAGGTACCCTGTCCAAAATACATATTTTAAACAGAAATAACAATTTTCAAGGTAAAGAATGCAGAAGAACTAGATGATACTTTAAAAATTATTCAATATTTTTGCTTTACACATTTTTCATAAAACTCATCTCTAGCCTACTTAGGTAGGTAGAAAAGTTACTTATAGTTGTGACTTTTTGAGGTTGGAAATACTTCAATAGCACAGCAAAAAAGTTAGGAAAACATTGAGGAAGATAGACAAGGTAATGGAAGAAAATCTGATAAAGAGTGAAACAAGGGTAAAAGATCACCATTCTTAAACAGTTACAGTTTGTAAAGGGAAGTTGTTGCCTTTAAAGCTGGCATCCCCTCAGAGAGAACTGAGAAGGAACATCCTGTCATGAACCCACCAGAAAACTCTCAGGTCCATATCTTCAAAGATAATTAGGTCAGGAGCTTCCATTGATTTCCAATTTATACACCCTAAAAACCTCTGTGCCTAATTTGGTACAAGGAAAGCTCGGCATGCTGAGGAGCCTGCAGGAAACAAATCTAATTAGGGTTTTGAAGAAATGTTAAAGCAATGCTGAGATGCTGTTTTTGTGCAGCAAGTACAACAGAACATTCAAAATAATGTATTTTCTTTACCAAATATTCTAAGCAATTAAAAGTCATCAATGTTAATGCCTTTTTTAAATATATCAGTTAAATCTAAATATAAACATCTCAGTAATAGGCAAACACTGAATATGAGCAAGCATATAACAAATATAATGAGAACAATTTTTTTTTAGTTTCTTTGCAATTTTTTTACCTCATCTCTATGATATAGGGATAGTTGGTGTGTGATTTCTAGTATAAATTATCTTTCTCAGAAAGTTTAATAAAATTTACATTTCAAAATGCTTTTCTGTGTTTGGATTATGAAGAGACCATAATGGATCTGCAATGGTCATGAGTCCCCTAAATGAGCAATATGGCATCAAAAAGGATACAGTCTTCATGTATTGTGAAGCATCTATTATGAAGCATTTGATACTGTTGTCTAACAAGTTACTATCCAAGTCTAAGATTTTAGGTAAAAAAAAAAATCCTTCAAATTTTGGCTTAAACTAGCATTGATGTTGTTCTTTCGGAACTTTCTAATTTTAAAAATAATGAAGTACTAAAACAATCTAATAAAATTATTCATGATCCCTAATGTCATAAGATAAGAACTGTTTTATGAAAATGCACTTATTTACACTATTGTTTATCAGTTTTTAATGGAACTCTCTATACTTTATAAACTTCATCTGCCATAAACCAATGAATTTTCTGACAGATATTTTCATATCTTAGGAACAAAACTGTGAAAAAGGGCCCCCAAAATGTTAAATAACTTTACCAGAATTAATACCTTTAGAATACCTATGACTTTGAACAGTAAAGACTTGCAAAGCTGCTAAATTAATATGTCCATGTGCATCTACACATCTGTGTCTGCACCAGGAGTTCTTTTTTTAAATGAAAACTTCTGAATTTGGATCCTCAGTCTTACTGACTGAAACTGTGTTAAACTATCAAGAAATAGAGTCCCAAATATTATTCCTTCTATGATATCCTGCCTAAAAGATCTTTTCAGTCATCTGTTTGGCTATACAAACAATTCAAACCATCTGGAAGGCACCAGTTTGCAGACCTTTGAGAGGGTTTCTAGATCATAATTAACTTGACATGATTCACGAAAACATCCTTTCAGTCACTCATACCCTGGCATAAAATTAGCCCAATCTCTGAAAATAACACCAAGTTTACGGATAACCAAGTGCATTCACAGCCCCATGAAGAGCAAAGATAAGGGAAGGGGGTTGCAGTGTGACACAAACAGAACACACCAGCGTGATGGATAACTAAGTGTCCAGAGTCAACCCTCAAGGAACATGGATCCCTCCCCTTCTGGCCTGCAAATTCTTTCTCTCTCTGAGGAGAGTAGCTACAGAGAGCAGATGGTACATCGGCTCTTGTTTTACTGAACTCTGAATTTGTTCTCATATTTTATGTCTAAACAACCTCACTCAGATCTTCTGTTCCACATCCAAACCCCTTATCTGAAGAAATTTTCCCGCTTGTCATTTTTCACGCAGTGATGGAAAGCATCTTTGTCAGCTATAGCTCTCCTCCACCGCTGTATAGGTCTCTGTGGCCTCAGCCTCCTGCATCTGTATGTCAGGTGCCTCCAAATGTTCCTTCCCTGGAATACTCCTGGATCCGCCTCCACCAGCTGAGCTCTCAGGCAACAGTTTTGAATACAGCATACCCCAAGGGAAAAGTGTTCCCAGGATGTTGCTCTCTGCCTTTAATCAAGATGAAGGCTTTGGAAGATAAATTCTCTGACACAGCTCCAAAGCAGAAAGGTCATTTCCCAGAAGGCTAGATATCTAGAGGTGCTGAAAAACTAATCTTTGGTTTTAACAGTTCCCCCAAATAGCTACAGTGGTTTTATTTTGAACTTTCCACAGCCATAGAATGATGTCAACTTATGAGTTTCAGATCTTTTCCCCTATGTTCAGATTGGGTGTATGGAATATCTGGGAACGATATACCATAGCCTCTGCAGTACCTAAACCACTAAAAAACTTAAAACATTATTAAATTCATTTATAAACTTTGAAAATGCATAAACTTTATTAAGTTTGAGGGGCTTACTTGGTTCTATTTAAATACAGATTTCCCAAATTTTTACTTGCACCCTTAACCATGAACATATCATGGCGATTGCCTTGAGAAAGACTGGTTTCACTCAAGACTTTGTAAGGAAAAACTACACAAAAAACTGCCTACAAACCCTATATACTCCTAGAGTATATGGAGTAAGAAGTGTTCAACAAACCATCTAGAGGAAATTACCCTTCTAGATTATTTCAAGGTAATTCTCAACAAAAGAGGAAGAAATAACAGCAACAACAGAGAGATGAGGTCTGTTTTGGTCAATCTCTCATTGCATCCAAAGAATATGTCATTTGGGCAACCATTGCACTGAATGGAATATCGCTCAACTTCAGAGCATGCTAAGTAATGTGATTTGGTAAAAACATCCATGAAATGCCTCTAAGAAATGTGTTTAATTGTTTTGTTGGGACCCAAAGGAAGATTATTACATGTAGAACAGGAGACATTTGTCTACAGGCAGGACTGTGTTGAAGATGTGTGTCTTAGCAGAGACTCACATGGTAGAAGCAGCTAGCTGGCCTCACATGGTATCCTTACCCAGAGAAGCTCTTTGTAATAAGACATCTCTGCTGCAGCCCCTTACCATTCACACAGCTCCAGACAGACATGTAAACAGATGCTTTGATGGGAAATCACTTTAAAATCCATTTTGAAATTTAGCTTCAAGGAGGAAGCTTTAGTTTAGATAGCTCTAAAGTTAGAAAATTACTGTCTTGAGAGCTAAGCTGCATCATTTTATTCCAATTTAGGATGCAGTTAATGTTGATAAATTTAAAATTTATAATGAAATAGGTGTTGATATTTTTAGAATATGCAAGCTGATTGTTCTAATGATTAATGAATCATTCAGCTACAGTTGATATTTAAATTGCAGGACCAAGAGTAACTGGTTGATCTGATGGTCTTAAATGTATATTAAGTCAATCACCTAAAATGTTCAGCAACTTCTAATATTGTTATTGGGATCTGCAAACCTTGTCACATATTACTTACAAGAAGTAAGAAAAGTTCTTTGTGGAATAGTCAAACATTCTCTACCTACAAAATGGGCAAAGGTATACTGAGACAGTGGTTATTTATGGGGCACTGAACAAAAAATTCTTTTTTTTTTTTACTACCAGTTCTCTTATTGATTCCTGCTGTGTTTATCTCATGAATCCCATTATCACTTTTCTGTCAGAAGACTTAGAAAGGCTCATTTAAAGCAGGAATTACAGTTGCAATTAGCCCGCTGATTATACTGAGCAGAGACTTGACCAAACCAGGAGCAGCTAATCTCCCCTCTACTCTCCTAAAGCCAAAACCTTCCAGCAGTATTTTCGTGGTTGTTCTGCCAATGGATTCTTTCTGCTTTTATTAACACCTGCTGAAAATTTTTTTTTCCCTTTTGTTTTAAATTACTGCACCATATGGCCTTCTTGGCTTTACTGAAGTGTTATTTCTTTCTTTTGGTACGTTCTGCTTCTGTTGTTCAACTTGTAGATTTGGTTTCCATGCCTCTTTTTCCCTCTTATTTTTAAACAACACAACAACTTTTGTTCATGACCACAGCAACATTCTTAGCAAAAGCACTACCATCTTCGTTGTTGTAGCCATAGATCTTTATAAAGGAAAACCCTCCCTGTACTTCTGAAATTATAAAATTAAATAATTTCTACATAAATTTTCATCTCTTTTAAAGTGTCTTGCCAGAATTACTTTATCCTACATTATTTACTACCAGATATCCCACCACAAAACCAAAATATACTGTTTTTTCACACGATGGCTTAAAGGCACTTTTGATAGAACAAGAGCATTATCAAGTAATAATGCCTGAAAGCAAGCCTAACATCACATAAACATTTAAAAATAAATTAGTTTTGGTAAATTACATTCTTGTGAAGAGATAAATATTTTTTCCGATGCTAAAGAGAAAAAAAAATAGCCAAGACCACACATTGTATTTATAGTAGATACTAAAAATCTTTTCCCCTCATGTTCATGTATCCATGGGGCATCATGATTAATGATATTTTAAAAGTAGTGGCTTATACTTAAACAGCCTGCAAAAACAAGAACAAAAATATTTAACTAAGTCCCAAAATATCTCTGAGAGCAAGAAGTGGGTAATTTACATGTATGGCAATGGTTGCGTGTCTACACTTAACTTTTTACTTGGAAAGGGAGAAGAATTTTCCAAATGCTGCAACATAAGCACATATAATGGACTGCTTCCTTTTGCTTATTGATGCAGTTTACTTAAGGGACTGCAGTTTTATAATAATAAATTAACCACGGTAATATTGCCTGGATATTATCAGTGACCTGCATTCTGAAGGCAAAATGGTCCTTGTGAACTACCAGTTGTATAAATTTTTAAGACTTACAAAACCACTGATTCCAGTTTTAAAAATCTTTGGACAAAATTCAGAAGTATTCTAAAAAAAGATAAAAATCTAAGCCTCTCTTTTCTTGGCCTAGTGCTCTAACTGGAGTTAAGGTTCTTACTCTTTTTCTATCCTCATGAACCTCTTCTTTATGAACCATAAAGCAAATCTCTGACAAAGGTCTCATTTTCAGATTCTGTTAATTTTAAAAGTCCACATGCACTGCAGGAGCTAGCTGAGTAAGGACACCAGGAATCACATACCTAAGTCAATTCTGGCAGCAGGTCTTTAATGGAAACATGCTGTCAGGAAACAGAAGGGGATGGCAGGGTATCTCTGAGCAAAAGCAAGGAGCAGGTCTTTCTTTCACTAGCTTTTTATTTACCAGGCTCCTTGGGTGCCTTGGCAGGATTGTAGGATATGAAGAAAACAGACTGTTTCTTCCTCTGTGTGGGTACAAATCCTGTCCCTTGCAATGATAACACCCACAGTTCCATAGGATCCTGGAAAAAACTCAGGATGAAACTTGTGCAGGAAACATGAATAATTCCATGGCCCTCATGTGAGTTTTCTCCTTTCAGGCAGTGAGTGGTCCCTGGCTATTAACCTGTAGGGATGCATGAACAGGTTTTATTGAATATGTACACACTTTTAACCCATGAGTACAACATTTTGAAGTATCTGAAATTATAAATATCGATCTTCTATCATGCACAGAGAGCACCACTTTAATTTGTATGAAATTGCCTACACTCTCCCCAAGGCACAACACGAATCTGCAAGATAAGTAATTTGGTGGGTTTTTTACTATGTTCAGTGAAAATTCACACAAATCAATGTCATATTTTGAACTCTCCCCTGTGGTAGGGACCGTGATATATTGCAAACACTTAACCAAATGTTCCCGTGAGGAAGCTCTTCTTGAGTTATTCATATGCAGGTTTTACTGTCACCACACTCTTATAACTTCAGTGTGACTGAGGGCGGAACACCTATAAAACTAGTGCCCTGAGCTGTATTTTTATCAGTTTTAATTTGCAGTTTTAAAATGTATTTCCAAGGTCGATGAGGTTTTTTCTGCAGGAGAAACCCATGGACCTGGCTAGCTCCGCCTTTGCTGGCAGGCTACTGCTGCCCTGAGATGTTTCAGCCCTGCCTCAGATTTGTTATGAAATTGTTCCATGGAGCCTAAAGTGAGCTTGTGGTAAGGAATTTTTTGGCACTATGCTGTTAGGGCCCCAAATATATCCCCTGTGCTTGGCTCCCCAAGGCATCCCTGTTTTTCCATGACCTGGGGAAAGGTCCCTGGACATGTGGTGGAGAGGCTCAGGGAGGCCATCAGCCCATGGAGACATCAGCCCGTGCAGAGTCCTGATGTGTACGCTCAAAGAAGCAAGTATAATTGCACGTGGAGAGAAAAATAGCCGAGGTGTGAGACTTAGTAACCTCAAAAAATTAAGCTGTAAGCATGCCCTTAAGAATCCTCTAGCATTCCACAGAAGAGATGGGGAATTCTCTATTAGGTTCATAGCTTCTGCTCATCTACAGCAAATCTGGGCCATTTTAGCAGCTTCTCTCTTCTGTAGCTGCATCTTCTAAGCTCTTAATCACAAGCTGGGATCAAAAAGTCAAATGAAAGTGAGATACTTCTCCAAACCTCATTTGTAAAGCATATGATATGAGGTTATCCAAAAGCAAAGAGCTATATGAAAGTTTAGTATTAGCATGAAGACCCCAGGGGATAGAGGATGTTCAGTCCCTTGTGCTTAGTTCTGCCTCCTTCAATCCTAATAAATGCTATATACAGCTTATGGGCTAATGAAAGCCACATGCATCTCACATGTGCAGTTCCAGACCACATTTTCACCTAACCAATCCCTACTTAGTTCTTTTCTCCTCAGGTATTTCCAGATTCCTGGAGTCTTTGACATTATGGAGAAATTTCCTCTGTACTCTATAAAATACAGAGGAATAAGAAAAGTAGCCCTCTACCTTTTACATAAAAAAGAAGGAAACAAAGTTGTCGCTAACCAATTTTATTTATAATCTAAAATGTGGTATACCAACATTGCCTACGGTCCTCCTTGGTAATCTCTCTTTTCTCTCATGAAACCCATAGGACTATAGCAGAACTCCTATCAACTAAGACATATGTGCTTAGAGAGAACAAATGTGTTCTCTTTCATCAGGCTGGAAAAGGGAAAGACTAATGATTTAGAATGAATTAAAGTAAGTAAGTTCTAAATTGTGTTTCTCTAAGTCGGTCATGGATAAAATTAAGAAGAAAAAAATACCAAAGCAATAGAAGGGACTATGCAGCCAAATGTTCTGAAATATGATGGATCCTGTATCCAAAGGAGAAAGGCTGATAGCAGGCAATCTCCTATGATCGATGAATGTCTAGGAACATACATACTAAGTTACAGGCATTGTTGACAGAAACCTTTCCTTTGGTCATTATTAGGTCAGATGTGCAGTAATCCAAGAAGTTGTGTCTTTCAGATGGATTTGATCACACAGACACAGACATGTACATAGCCACAGGTTTTCTGGACTAAGACGTGCTCATACTCTGTGACTGTCCAAGTCTGAGCATGTGAATAGGCCCTAGAGTGGTGGCTGATTCAAGGGATATTCCTTCAGTTTCTGGAGCAGCCACCCTGAATGTCGCAGGTGAGAAAGGCCAGCTTTAAACAGTATTTAAAGAAGGTATTCAGCACTTCTCCTTCCAATTAATAAAGAGAGGAGCAAGAAAGTTGTCATAAGTGGGAGCTTATTGCTGTATCTTAGCAGTTATCTTTTTTTATGATTACAGATACACTTCACTTTTCTGAAGGTGATAAATGATGTAGGAGAAGTTTCAGCTTCACAAACAAGCTCCCACCACCATTTTGGCTGTTTGTAGCTGGTAAGTTTGTGACTCATTATCAGAACCACATGATTTTATTTTGTCTCAGGCTGAATAATTTTTCCTCCTCCCTCATCCTCCCAAGAACTTTCAAGTTAGAGGCATATACATACATGAATATTCATGATGCCTTTAGGAAACATTTATGCAAATAGATATCTAGTTTTTGAAAACAAGAACAAAGAGTTCTAAGTGGGAAAGCAAATTTGCATTTTGGTTTCAATAAATAGGTGTGGATTTTTTTTTTCTGAGTATTCAATCAATTTGACAAACTGAGACTGAGACTTAGCCCTATTGCCTAAATCCTATGCAGGCAGAGATTTGCATATTCTGGTTGATGGCTTGCTGGTATACCATAGTGAAGGTAAATGGTGAATTCTGAGATCATCTTTGCGTTGCATTGACTTCAGTCCAAAGGTTTGAATAGGGTTTGTAGGGGTTAGTGAGGAAATTTGGCGGGTTAAGAGCCGTCCACTAATGCAGAATTGTTAGAATCCCCCGGCATGATAGAAAATGGTAAAAGGGAACCTGGAGTGTTCAAAAAGTATCCACTTTGCAGTTCCTGAGACCCAAAGAGAGTAACTGAGGTTAGACAAGGTGAATTTCCTACCTGCCCCTCACAGGTTGACTCTGTTTTTTGTATAGCAACCTTTATGAAAAGTCATTAGACTTTCTTCTTTGAGGCTCTTCCAACCTGCAGTGCAAAGCCCAGTGACAATCACACACATAACTGCTGACTGTTATCCCTTACTCTCTGCTGGACACCTGCCAGGGATGTCTGGCTTCACCTTCTCTATCACCTCCCAGTAGGTAGCTGAGGACACCAATAAGATACTTCTGTAGTTTTCTCCTTTAAGGGTTGAAGGAAACAATCTGTCAGCCTCTTCTAATATGTCATATGCTCCATCTAATAAGCTGTGGTGATTTGAAAAACCTTTTCTCTGGGGCAGTAATGGTTTGCCCCACTGATAATACTAGACCAATCAAAGGTTCATATGCACCCTATGGAAATTACATATCCACAGCAACGGAAGAGAAGGTGGTGAGGTAGTTTTTTTTTTAGTTGGTTGGTAGCCATGATCTGAACCATGAGGAAGCAGGGGGCCAGTGAGCCCCCTCCGGGGGCCAAGAGCCCCCAGCCCCAACTGAGGCTGCGAGAGACCCGGTGTAGTGTCAAAGCTGGACTGGGTCCTGTAATCAAGAGGTGGGAAAATTTCCTTACTGTCAGCAGCAGCAGAAAACATTGAAAGCGGCAGCAGAGCAGTCCTGAACAGAAACAGCGATGGCTGAAAGCCAAAAAGATAGCCAGTAGCAACAAGATAACATGAAGCCGGCTGAAGGATGCAGAGATGTTCCTGCAGGAGGGAGAGCTGACAACGAAACAGAGGAAAACTCAACAGAGCTGTTTTGGGGTAAGACTGTATTAATTTCCCAAAACTCAGAGACCTGTTGAAGAGGAGGGGTGGACTTCCAAACCTTTAGGGAGTCCCAAAATGCAGCAGCAGCTAGAGTGAGACAGAGGAGCCGAGAAACCCGGAGTCGTTCCTGAGAGCTGAGCCAGGATGGAACACGGGGGAGGTGGCCGTGCCCTCTGCTGCTGCTGCTTCTATCGTGCTAGCGAGCTGAGACAGAGCAAAAGAGCTTTGGTAAGACTGAACTGAAAGCTGCCTTCATTGTTCTACCCCAAGAGGAGTGAAGATCTACAAGGAAATCCCCCGAAGGCTCGGGCTCGGGGTTGGAATTTCCACAAAGTAAGAACCAAAATCCTGACTGCCATACTTAAATCTGCTGCCTTAGGAAAATGAAGGACACTAACCAGTGCCACAAAAAACTGAAACGAAGGAACTGTGGCCTGTGCAGTGACAAAAAGACTTTTCTCTTTCCTTCTTGGACTTTTATTGAAGGAAAAGAGGAATTTAATTCAATGTACATATATATATATATATATATATATATATATATATATATATATATAGGTGTGAGTAAATAAACCTTTGTAAATATTTTTCCCTTCCCCCAATAATGAGTGGTTGTGTTTTGTCTGAAAACTCTCCACATGAAGTGAAAAAGATATCAAGTCCATACCATCACTAAACCCTCTCACAGGGGCAGACTGTGGGAGGGGGGCTTGAACTTAAAAATTGGATCCTTGGGAGTTTCAAACCGCCACATAAGCTCACTTGGACTTGCTAAAACACGCCAATGTCTCTCATATTGGGGAGCGCACGATTGGACACAACTCCAGTTCCGGTCTCTTCTGTGCTTAACAGATGGAAAAATCAACTCCTTCAACTTTCTTGTTACAATCTTACCTATTATTGCAGTTTAACCCCAACTGGCAACTAAGCACCACACAGACACTTGCTCCCTCCTCCCAGGTGGGATGGGGCAGTGAATCAGAAGGGTAAAAGCGAGAAAATTTGTGGGCTGAGATAAAGACAGTTAAACAGGTAAAGCAAAGGCTCCACACACAATCAAAGCAAGACCAAGAATTCATTCACCACTTCCCATGGGCAGGCAAGTGTTCAGTCACCGCCAGGAAAGCAGAGTTCCATCATGTGTAACAGTGACTTGGGAAGACAAAACTCCATAACTTTAAATGTCTCCTCCTTTCCTTCTTCTCCTCCCAGCTTCATATGCTGAGAATGATGCCATATGGATATCTCTTGGGTCAATTAGTGTCAGCTGTCCTGGCTGTGTCCCCTCCCAATTCCTCGTGCACCACTCTCTGCTGGGGCAGTGTGAGAAGAAGAAAAGACCTTGATTCTGTGCAAGTGCTGCTCAGCCATAGCTAAAACATCCCTGAACTATCAACACTGCTTCCAGCGCAAAACTGAAACAGCCCCATACCAGCTACTGCAGAGAAAATTAACTCCACCCCAGCCCAAACCAGCACACCTATGTCTGCTCTGCAGACATGCTATTGCTCAGTGCCTCCACTAATCCATGCTTTCCATCATCATTGGTAATGAAAAAGGCAAGGTTGAATTGTGGCCTGCAATCAGTAAAATGTCTTCCATTCATTAAACTTAATGAATTCAGTTATTAAAAATTGTTTAAAAAGCACTTATATTAAATATTCGTGACTAATAGTTAATACTTAACTTTCTACTTTCTGCTGTAAATACCACTGTAAAATGTAGAATTTCCTGGAAATATCTTTCATTTGAAGAGAGGGATAAAATTAGTGTGAAGATGTCAGGGCTTCTAGAATGTGACAGAACTTAAGCAGGAGTTGACAGTTAATATTTGTCAAAAGTCAGCAGAAATACAAACTGTTGTGGGATGTGGTTAACACCATGCTAGTGTGAGAATTACCTCTTTTCTTTATGGTGGTGAAAGGGACTATATTTTCCCTGATTCACTTACTTACTTGAAAATATTTGCTTCAATCTTATAGGATTGATTTCATATGCTTTGTGAAGCTGACAGTACTCTTTCTGATATAGCTAGGAGTTTTTTATCTCATGGTTATGCCATCCTTCCTTTTACTTCTTTGCATTTTAGTCTTTTTTTTTTAGAAAGATAGGATAATGACTATACATCTCTGCCTTTGATATAAATGAAAAAGTGATTTGTTCAGAGGGTTGTTTTTTGAAATACTTAAGCATGAAATCACTGAGGTTAGGGAAGCTGCAGTTCCCTACTAATATCATATACCAAAAGCAGGATTCAAATAATTCCATCAGTATATTGTGACTTCACATCATCTGTTTAAATGAATGATGAATCAAATTTTTGTTTTAAATAAAGACTAAGCCATGGGGATGCAGCAGGGATGTTAAGATGTTCTATTTTGGAAGAAATGCACCTTTGAATGTGAATTTTCAAAGAGAAGTGGGTGAGGCAAGAGCTCTTTTCTTGATATACGATGCCAGGATGCGAAGGCACATCTTCTATGCTGCAGAGCAGGCCACAATTATATGATCTAATCTTGAATGTGTTCATAGCAGAACCAGAAAGCTTTTTCAGGAAAAATGTAACTCAGACATGATTCCATAGAAACAGGTCTAAACTGACTTGAATACTGTTTGAAGCCAGTATTTCTGGCTTCACTAAGCCATAAGAGTATGAGAGACTGGATGGTGCTAATTTAGCAAATACTGGTCCTTTCCATTGTAGATCTCAGAAGTTTGTCCGGAAGAGCTTCTACCTTGAAATATGTGGTCTTCAAAAAAGGATACTATTAGATTTACTCTGAATAATTTTACATGTAATGATATTGATTCTATAACATGGTTAATCTTGATCTACATCAGTGAAGAACAAAAGATTTTACATCATTACAAATCAAAATGCTTCTACATTGTAATAGAAACAGATTTGCTTCTTTGTTAAGAGCTGTACATGTGTTTAAGACACTTGACAAAATGGACAAATCCATTCCCATTCAGTTTATGTCTGTTGTGTCTTCTAGTGCTTTAGCTGATCTTTGCCATGTTTACTGTAAAAAATTTAAGGGGACAGAACAAAGCTTATTATTAACAATAAGTACAGAAAACCACAACCGACTGGCTCTAGTTTTCAGCAGTTTCTCTTCAAGTGGGAGGTTGGATTATAGCTGTCCAGAGGTTATTTCTGTGACTCACACTGCTTTTTCATTACAAATCAGAAATGCAATGATTCTTCTTGGATTTTTGCATTATTAAAACTCTTATTATTTAACCATTAATTATTGACTCTTTAAAATGGATTTATATGCATGGGAGGCATTGGAGCATAAGAAGTTTGTAAAATGTTACTTTCAGAAGCCTGTGTTTTCAATAATATAACTACAGTAAGTTTCCTTTCTGATATTATTTCCTCAGATGCAGGACATTTTGAAAAGGTCTTGACAGCCTTTTTCAGCCTTTTTTTCCATTTCACTACTACTTGGGAAGAACTGGGATGTCCTAAAACTGTTAATGTTGCTCAAGATCTTTCTTGTTGACTGCAACTGCTTCAAAAAACCCTACATTTTTATAATGAAAAGGGACAGACAAAGTTACAAAGCATGTATTATAAGAGAAATTTAAGCAAGATTTTTTTACTAAAATATTACAGTTTAAAAATCAATAAATTCTAACTGATGTAGTTTGATGGAACTGAATAAATTTAAAAATAATCCAGTTTGCCACTAAGACATAAAAGGAAAGAGGTGGTCAAGCTGCATTACAATAATCTCTTTTGATGATGAATTATAAACAGCCTAGTAGGATGTAGCATTGAGTTGTGTCCTCTGATATCTATTTGCAGCAATACGTTCAGTCTCATTTACTGTGCTATTCCTTTAGTTTCAGGAAAATCAAGTACCACCAAAATGAGTCCTTAAACAGTTACCATGAATAGCCACACACGTGCTAAGGGAGTGTATTCACACACAGATGTTGATACACACAGGTAGGTGAATAGAATTATTTCCTGCTTATAATATTGGTCTGTTCATTCCTCAAAACCAGAACGGTGTGGTGATCACTTGTGCTTTCAACATAGTGTCTGTTATTTTGTGCACAGTCACATTGCCAACAGGTTTAGAAGGGCAATATGGATTTCTATGTTTACACACTCAACAGCAGTGCTTTATTTTTCATTAATTCATCTCCTGACTTTGCTCTTATTTACTGTTCTTCCATGGTAGTTGATAGTTTCTTTAGGTTCTTCATTTGAACCCCCGCTTTAATGGAAGTGAATGATACCTGTCAGTAAAAGCTGTCTAGGTTTTTTAAAAAAAACTCTCTAAATATCAATTGCCCCTCCATAAGAAAGACTTGTGTAAATATTTCCTTTGGATTTATTTTAGAAGGCTTAGGTGCTTCCCCTGATTCCCGCCATCAGTGATGTTAGAAAGTCCATAAGCTTTAAATCAAAATGCAGTCTGAGTAGAACTAAAAAAAAAAATAATTCTGAGGCACTGGCATCTTCTACAACTACAGGGAACTTCTTTTACACCTTTTGTGTCCTCAGCTTAGCTCCAGGGCTTATGTGGACTTAAGAAGTTACAATCTTTATGGCTGTACTAGGTCCTCACTTGGAAACCACTGATGCTTTTTTCCTGGGATAGAGATACTAAAAACTTAGCTGAATAGAACATTGTAATTGAGACCTATCAGGTTGTCTACTACCTATCTAGCTGTCTACCTGTGTGGAGAGCTTTTCACAGATAATTTCTTGTTTCTTTTTCTCTGTAAGAAACATTTAGAGATATTTCAGAGGTGTATTCCTATCCCAAAGATCTTTTCCCCTATGCAAAACATAAGGCCAGAACTACTTCTTTTCCCAAACTGCAGTATCTTGTAGTTGTTTTTGGCTTTGGCATAAACCAGCTCTTTCTCATGTGAAAACCTTCAAATTGCTGCTGCAAAAATTGAACTGACTGCTTGAATAACATGGCCACTGCTTTGACTTCCTGCAGTGGTGTCCTGCTTTCCATTCCTCTCTTGGAGACTTAGTCCCATCTGGCATGTCATCACTTAAAAACTGAGTAAGTATCTCCTCTCCAAACCACTTCCACCTTCATTTTGCTAAAGATTCTGAAGTTAATTGTACTGTATTCAAGTTTTTCCACAAAACAACCTCTGACTAATTTTTTCTGTGTTGTCTTTTAGGCACAAGTGGGCTCTTCCACAAAATTTTATGAACACTATTCATTATTTTTACCTTTAAATCTCCCCTTCAACTCATAACAAAATGCCTGGGGGAAAAAAATAATAATAAAAAAGAAGATAATTTGGCCTGAATTAACGGTGCTTACTTTTAGATAATATTATTTATTTAAGGAGACTGGTTACATTGGGTTGCCTTCAGCTGTCAGTGACAAGAAACAGTGATTACCATTAATATTGCCATAGGCAATAGTAACATGAGCCTAGGGAAAATAAAAGTGGATATCTCACCTTCATAATTCCAGACCTTGGTAAGAAGCTGGCACATGGTGGCTAATCCATATTTGTTATGATGCCTTAAGCCCCTAATGCTTTTTTATTTTTCTATTTTTCTACCTTATAAGTTTTATAGGTAATAGAAGTAGATTTTAGAAACAAACCCCTTTCTCCCTCCTCCCTGTAGCACCCCTTAGTTTATACATTCCTTAATCCTCTCACCCCATATTCAGTAGAAAATGTTTAGTCTCTTAGTCAAGGCAACCCTGTCTTGTTTGGAGAACGCTTGTATCTTGGCCTAAACCGCAGGACAGAGTCAAGGAACTGGGTCACCCTGCTCTCTGTACGCTGAAGATGATGAAGATGATGAAGAGGGGGTCCCAAAAAGCACCCCAGACCCAATTCCGAGAGGCAGGCCAGGGGGTGGACCAGGCCAAAAGTTAGAGGATGGACACACTTGGGATTGGCCAGATATTGCTATAAATGTAACATCTTGGACACAGCCCGGGGCGCGCCATGTAACATCTATTGCCTTGGCATAATTAAACCCTTTCTTATCTCACCCCAGCTTACGGTTCCTGAATTTTTTCGTAGCACCAGCTCAGCAGGCATCAGTTATTATGGTCATTTTACTCCAACTTTTTCTAACTCCATCTGTTTGCATCATAGCTGGTAATTGTCCTTATTAAAACTGAGTCATATTTGGGCTTGTCTTTGGGCCTCCTCTGCAGAAGGGGCTGGGAGCTGCTGTTGAAATAATCTGAGTTCCAGAGATCTTCAGCAGAGTTTTGGCTGTTAAATGGCTTTTATTTTTTGTCTAAACTTAATGTTTTTGAACGTACTGAATGCTCGTGAAGTTTAAATCCTTCCTATGTTATAAGAGAACAGTGAAAAACCCTAATAAATGCACGTTTTGTAGTCTTACAAAACTCAGAATTGACTTACCCTATGAAAGAAAACGTAATGTTGAAGGAACCACTTTTAATTTTACACAGAAATATCACATTTTTGTTCAGTTTTGGAAAGAAAAAGGTTATAAAGTTGAATCCAAGTCTCCAAGCTTCCAAGTTTCTATTAGTTCCAGATATTTTATGCCCTAGATATTTGTATATTTGCCTGAAATTTATACTGACCAGACAGAACAGTACTAAACTAGTATTCCTTTGTGTTTAATGCATTATACAGAAAAGTAGCTAAATCTTCCTTATTCTTCTGCTGAGATATAGAAGAAAAGAATGTGGTTCTCAGACAGAGACATTAAATATATGTTTATGTGAGAATTTTATCATGTCTGGAATTTTGGAAGGAGAAGATAGAAATGGAAGAAATGTCATGGAAACACCTGTGGTTACAACTACATACATGTGTAAGTACACCATCACTCTACTGGAAACAGACTTTTAGCTGTTTGCTACATCCTCATGCTGTACCTTTATCCACTGTCCTTATATTTCATTTTTTTTTAGTAACACATTAATTTGAGGCACAGCCATAATTTATAGGAAAGTATAATATACAGAAAAAGGGCTGGGTTTTGGCTGTAGACGTCACTAGCTCCTTTTCTTATTGTTACCTCTCTTTGCAAACTATTCACCCCTTTTCACTCTTTTTGTGTGAAATTTGATTGATGACTAAATATCATAATGACTTGAAGATCAAACTTCAAAATTCAGAAATCATTTCACATCAGCAGATTTAACAGAGAGAGATGGTGTTCTGGAAAAGACCAGACTTGAATTTTCCACTAAATCGAGGGTTTTCTTTTTCATTAAGGCCAGGAATCAGGATTTCCCATGAAGTTAGTGGTAAAATATCACAGCAGGTAAGCATTTCCCTCATTAGCCAAACATTAAAATATTTAGCCAGACTTTGAAGTTGCAATGGCATAGGAATGAATGTCACTGCTGTCAGTAAGTTTTTGAGATGTGCTGCACACACTGCATTGAAAATGCCTATGCTTGGGCATACTTTTATGTTTCTGATGATGCACTTGGCAACACAACAAATGGAAAGGCTGTGGTGTTGGCCAGTTCTTTCACTAGATGGCAATAAGCACCAGGCGCCTTTAGTGAGTGCCTGTTGTGCTTTCCACAGTCAGAAAGTCACTTGATTTTAGACATATCCACTTGCTGCAGTTTTACAACCACTTGTGCTTTTTTGGGGTGCAATCAGATGTCTGGTCCAATGATTCCTATTTCCCTAAAATTGTCTGAGCTCAGTCAAACAAAAGGCAAGCCCAAAACTGGGAAAACAGCCCAATTGTTATTTCTAGGCAGGCAACAAGTTACATGCAAACAGAGATAATGTAGTAATCAATTGCTCTTAGACATAAGACTGGTTTTATTTTAGTGTTTGACAACAAGTTTTAAACTAGGCAAGTTACACAAACAGCTTCGAATTCTACCTGTGTCTTTTTCCTATTGCTTTTGCTTTGTGATTGAGTGTCTGAGTGAAGCCTCTTTCAGTGAGGCTTCTGCCTGTTTCTTCTGTGCATTGTTTATGTGGTTGTTGCAATATGGGATGCATTATTCCAGGGCCCGTTTTGATGACAACAGCCTCCTGAGGGTGAGAAGGAGAGAAACAGTGTCTAAACATGCAGAAAAATCATGACACTCTAGGAAGCATATCAGCCATTATACATCACCAGATGCATGCCAACTTCTCCTGGTGCACGACAGTAAAGCTAGGAGACTGGCTTATCTGATGTAATTTAAAAGATGTAATTCAAGTGGCTTTCATGATAGAGCTGAAATTCTGCAAGGACAGCCATGACCATGTGTTCCTGTGGTAAGGTACCATTTTATCTATTGTACTCTAAGCATATGGCTATGTGGAGAATAAACTTTAAACATGCAAATCAACAAACCATTCACTGATCTGAAATTAGAAAGGAAGTAGAATATGAAACAGACTTATGAAATTGGACTAAAAAATCCTCACAGTCCAAAAATAATTGATTTATCAGACTGCATTCTTTCCTCTATGCTGAGGGAAAATCTCCAGGAAATATATTTCTTGAAAGATCTTCCCCTATTTCTGTCTGTGGCAGAAAAGAAACAGAAATAACCTTTCTGGTGGCTTCCTCTAAGTCTCAAACTCTGCAGACAAAATTATTTAATCATGTCTACATTCATTGTCTCCATTGTAGTTGGAGAAACCCTACTGCTGTGTTTTCACTCTTTTTACTCTTTGCAATGAGTGCAGTATCCAGAGCTACCTCTTGTATGAGAAGATGTGTGCCTATGTTTTTTTAACTAATCCATTTTCCGTATTTCTGAACATATAATGAACTTTTTATACCTTCTGGGGGAGATGAAAACATTGCAGAAATATTTTATCTTTGATACTGCATCCTGTCTTTGCCCCCAAGAAAAACAAATGGTGGGACTCCAAGAAAGATCATTTTAATTATTTTTGTTTTGTGAAACCTTATTAATAAGTATGTAACAGTGGTGATCTTATTGCTATTATTTTAGACTTCTCGCTTTCCTATTAAAAATATCTTTGCAATTGGTTTCAGGACATTTACTTCATGGTGTTGGTAATGATGTTGATCAGATCCCAGAAGGCAGTGGGAGAATAGCTATTCCTGCTTCAAATGGTTACAGGCAAGAACACAGCTTCCATCTACTGAGATCAGTCCCATTTCCAGGGCAAAGATAGTTTTGTCTTATCCTTCTATTCCTCTCTTTTGAGCCCACTGTAATTATGCTGGACATTTGCACAGCACCCAGAACATGGAAAAGGCAATTACAAATAACTAAAGTTTGAGCTCATTGAGCTTTGAATAACCAAAATTCATGAAGTAAACTGACATAAATCTCAAAGGATTCAGCACTCACTTTGAATGTTTCCAAAATTAAATCCATTAATTAAGGTGATTTAACTTGCTGCAGCAATACAACTTCCAAAATGAACACAATTTAGTTGTGTAACTTGGTTTAATTAGATGACATTCTATGGCATTGTATTTATAGTTATGATGTTGGATGGTTTGATTGAAACAGTTGTTTGTTCATATGAAAGATAATGTTTTTATTCCTTTCAGAATTATCTTTTCTCCAGAAAAGTTGCTACGAGAAATTGCCCTTGCCACTCTTAACATACAAAATTACAGAGCCCCACCAGACTTCTCTCTCCCTAAGTTTAGGTCTTCTGATGCACAAAAAAAAAGTTGCAATAACCTTTTATTGCATCTTATTTATTAGCATCTCATTTTTAAAATGGTAATTACAGATGAATGAAAAGTATGAACAATTTAACTGATGATTAGCAGCATTTATATGCCAGAGAAAAAAACCCCCACAATATGCCAAAGAAAATTAAGTTTGTCTGGCTTTTCCACTTGTCTTGCCAGTCATCCGCAAATTAATAACCACTGCCAGTTTCATGAAACAATGTCAATCTTCATGATGACTGGCTGGTGTTGAAAGAAAAATGAGGGTATAATCAGGTTTTATAGGAATTTTCTATTCAAAAGCAAGCACAGGAGGGGAAGGTAAGGCAAAAGAGTAGAAAACACACCAGCTTTTAATTAATTAAAAAAACTTATTATTTAGCTTATACCACCAAAGGAATTTGTCTATATCAAAATTGTCATGGTTTGAGCAGGCCCAAAATCCAATTCTGATTCCTAGTCCCCCTCCCACATCTCAACCCCATGTGAGATGGGTTTTCCAGACAAAAACACGAGACTCAATATGGGGGAAGGAATATATTACAAAGACTATACACATAAATAAATACTATAATACACTGCATACAATCTTAACTCTATATCTATCTCTACCATGACAGTAATATTTACAATGGGCCAAATCTCTTCTCTCTCCAAATAAAAGTCCAGGAGAGAAGAAGAAGAAAAGACCCCTTCCAGTCTTTCAGCAGCAGGTCTCTCTCTCTAGGCAGCAGGCTTTCTTCTTCTCTTCCAGGCAGCAGTTGCAGCTGGATCCTTGCCAATACACACGAGGGGGGTCTCCAAGCCCCTCTCGGCCCTCCGTCTTCAAAACGGGGGTCTTTCCATGGACTACGTAACCCCAGACAAGGTCGTTCCACCACGGTCATATCACGAAGCACGGGGGTCTTCGTGACAGTCTGGTATCTTCAGGGGAAATCAAGCCCCTTCACAGAGCTTCTGTGCTCTGCCTCAAAGGTGGCTGCCAGCTTCTCTGAAGCTGCAGCAAGGAGGGGGGGGGAAGCCCAAGGTCACCCCCTCCACACACATTCCTTTGGCCATCCTGGCTGAGCTCTCAGGAGGCCAGAGCTTCTTAGCTCCTCTCTGTAGTGCATACTGCACTTTAGGACTCCACTCAGTCCACCACCCCCTCCTCTTTCTCGGAGGGGTCTCTAGCGAGTTTGGGGGTTTTGGTTTGTCCAGTTCTTACCCTCCGAAACTCTCTTCCTGCTGCTGGCTCAGGTCTCTTGTCCTGCTTTCTGCTGCTGGCTCTTTTCGTTTCCTCAGACAACTCCGTGTCTGCTTCAGTTGCATACCGGCATCTGCTGCTTCTCTTGGTTCTTATCAGTTGGCTCTTTGCCACTGCTCTTCGGACACTGCTGTCCCTGCTGCTCCGTCACCCACTCGCAGTGGAGAAAACTCCTTCGGCATCTCAGACACAGGCACTTAGTTCAGTTCTGAGTCCCTGCAGCCCCCCAACTGGGGGCTGGGGGGGGAAGCAGAGGCCCCCAAGGGGCCGGAGCCCCTTCTCCTCGTGGCCTCTACAACATGGCCACCTCTTCTTCTAACAACAAGTACCACTGCTTCTTTTCCGGTCTCCAGAGATATGTTTATATTTTGCAGGAGCACTGATTGGGTCAAGCCCCAAGGGTCACCACCCCCTGGGGGTTACCACTTTCTTAGTTTCAGGGGGAAAACCTGGCTCAACATAATAGAGAACAGTTTACGAAACAAATTGGGAACTGAATAATATAAAATATTAATATGAAATATCTTTAACAAGATCATTGAATCCTAGTCGTTTAAAACTACTTTGGTTTAAAAGCTTTTGCGAAATCAAATTAAATATTTCCTTCCTGTCATTTTCCATCCAGTGAACATTGAAACTTTGTGAACTACCATATCCTTTAAGTATTAAGGTAGGTTTACTCATACTAAGGGTTTTTTAAGTTTCACTGTTTATAAATCAAGGTGACGTCTCAAGATTTTTTGGCTACGATAAACATTGGAAAGACCATTCACTTTTCATCAATGCATCAAAAGGTTAACAATTATGGTGAGGAGGCAATTTCTGGCATTTGACACATATTTTAGGAAGGGGCTGCTTACATGAACAGCACAGTAATTATCTGAGTGAAGAAATGTTATTCCTTCCATTATGTTGAAACAGATCTTTATTTTTCTGTTTCCAGCTTGTTGTTCCTTTCATTCAGTTTCATTCTAACAGGTCATTAGTACATTTAACCAAATGTCTGAAACTATTGCAAACTATTTCCAGTACAGTCATCATTATATAAATGGAGACCTTGAAAAGAGTACTCACTGTTGAAGAAGGAATGCTTGACAACAAACAGATATTTCATGTATAATGATTTGTTATGATAAACCTAGTTACTGCCTTAGGGCATTAGTCTCTCAAGTAGCACTGTGACTAAACTGTAGCAAGTGTTAAAATTCGGAAATTGCACTATAGTTGTGTATTACATGTTACTGCAATAATGACTAGAGTTCCCCAACAATTCCAGCCAGCACAACATGTATGAAATCATCAGTTTAGATATTGACTACCAAAATGATGCAGTGACCTTGACAGTGTATTTATACTGATGTGTCAACTCTAAGGTTATGTGTAGGAACCAAATTTAACAAGTCTAAACTATTTTCATTAAAAACTTGCTCCATTTATAACTAAATACTTTACTGGCTTCTCCTGAAAATTCTAGTTGCGTTCTGATTCTTCAACAGATAACCCAGGTCTGTCTGGGTAGCACTTATTTCCACCTAGTCTCAAGTATCTACCTTGGAATCCCTTTAAAAATGACACAGGCCAAACTGACTTCATTTGAGTCGAGTGTACAGTGCTCATCATCCTAGAGTGCATATCCAAATTATGCCAGATGAACCACAAGTTGCACTCAATGATCCTTGCGGGTCCCTTCCAACTCAGAATATTCTGTCATTCTGTGAAATTCTCATGTCTTTTCTAGTTCAGCCAGAAGTACCCACATGGTAAGCCCCAGAAAGCAAAAGCAATGCAGGTTCAATTCTACATGGCTGAACTTGTGTAATTCTAATGCTCCCAGTAGGTGCTGTGCCTGTGGAAATGCTGGTCATTTGGAAAACACTTCTGTTGATATATAACAAGTTCTGCTTATTCATCATTGTAAGAAATGACTGAGAAAGAAGTTAAGCAGCTAAGAACTTACTAATGATCAAATCTGTTGAGTAACAAACTTCAGTATTTACATAATCACTTTCCATGAGACCTTGATCTGAAGGAACAACCATAGAAAAAAAATCACCGGAAAGAGGACTGTGAATAATTAATTTTTTAAAAATTCTTTTTCTTTTTTTTTTCTTTGTAGCAATTATCAGGGTGATAAAATGAGTAAGAATTGGCTGCGAGTGTAGTCTACCTGGACCTCAGTAATGCCTTTTATATTGTCTCACACAGAATTCTCCTGAAGAAGTTGGCAGACCATGGCTTGGAGAGGTACAGTCTTTGCTGGGCTAAAAACTGTCTGGATTTCTGGACCCAGAGGGTGGTGGTGAATGGTGCCACATCCAGCTGGTGGTCAGTCACAAGTGGGATTCCTCAAAGCTCAGTATTGGCGCCAATCCTCTTTAATATCTTTGTCCATGATCTGGACAAGGGGATCGAGTGCACCCTCAGTAAGTTTGTGGATGACATCAAATTGGGTGGGAATGTTGATCTGCTGGAGGGTAGGAGGGCTCTGCAGAGGGATCTGGACAGCCTGGATTAATGGGCGGAAACCTGCTGTATGAGATTCAACAAGGGCCAGGTGCCGGGTCCTGCACTTTGGCTACAACAACCCCATGCAGTGCAGGTTGGGGGAAGAGTGACTGGAAAGCGTTCCAGAAGAAAAGGATCTGGGGGTTCTGGTCGACAGCGGGCTGAACATGAGCCAGTGTGTGCCCAGGTGGCAAAGAAGGCCAATGACATCCTGGCCTGTATCAAAAATAATGTGGCCAGCAGGACTAGGGCAGTGATTGTCCCTCTGTAGTCGGCACTGGTGAGGCCACACCTCGAGTACTTCAAGGAAGACATTGAGGTCCTGGAATGTGTCCAGAGAAGGGAACAGAGCTGGGGAAGGGTCTGGAGAGTAAGTCATATAGAGACCATCTGAAGAAGCTGGAGTTGTTTAGTCTGTAGAAGAGGAGGCTCAGGGAAAACCTTATCACTCTTTACAACTCTTTCTATCTGAAAGGAGGTTGTAGCAAGGTGAGTGTCCCCGGCAACCAGTGACAGGACAAGAGGAAATGGCCTCAAGCTGTGCCAGGGGATGTTCAGGTTGGACATCAGGAAGAATTTCTTAATGGAAAGGGTTGTCAAGCATTGGAATGGGCTGTGCAGGGAAGTGTGGAATCACCATCTCTGGAAGTGTTCAAGAAACCACTGGACGTGAAACTTACTGCTATGGTTTAGTTGGCATGATGGTGTTCGGCCAAAGGTTGGACTTGATAATCTTGGAGATCTTTTCCAACCTTAATGTTCTATTATTCTATTCTATTCTATTCTATTCTATTCTGTTCTATTTTATTCTATTCTATTCATGATAAAAAGAAATTATCACCAGATGAGATGCTTGGCTTAGATTCTCACGGAGATTCTGTCAAAACTGAAATAACAAAATACTAAAATAATATCTAAACATGGGCTATGGCCTCATTCCTCGCAGCAAACAAACATTTTATCTGAAGGTATAAAAAAAGCAGTATACAAATGTGTGTCAAATAATTCAAGGATCAACCTCCTTCAACACTGACCAGCTGTGGGGAGGAAGGAGTTGAAAGCATAAGATTGTCAAGGAGAGAATTTAAGGTTGGTTTTACAGTTGTTTTCGCTCCAAGGTGCTAAGAATATTCAGTGTGGGAAATTTCACATATCGTGGTTACTTTTGGGTTGTTTTCTGTCTTCCCTGAGAAGTGGAGTTGCTGCAGAAGATAACAAGATTTTGTGAAAAGACTTAAAACATTCTTTACAAGCCTAGGCCTCTCGGGAGGGGGGGGAATAGAGGTAAGAAGCTTGAAGGTTGTAAAATACAGTCTTGTGGAGTAATGCGGGTCCCTTGTTATGTAGAGGCCAAGAACATCCCCCCTCCCTTGCACCTTTTTCCCCTGCTAAGTTTGGACTAGCTTGGCAGTGTAATGTCCCCCTCTGCCAGGAAAATTATGGAATAAATCTATTCTTCATGCTGCAGTTGTGGATTTCAGTCGCTTTGGTTACCTGTGTACATTCAGTCTGCACACCTGTACTTAGCCTGTACAGCAAGTTAGGAAGGTTACTTGGGGAGAATTTTCCTGATTTCAGAAGACCAGCATAGATCCATGAAACTTGTTTTAACATTTGCTGATTTTCATTTGTATTTTGTTTCTCAGCACAGTACTTCACATATATCTTCACTGAATTTCATCTAGCTGCTTTTGAACCATGTCATGAATTTTGCCAGATGAAACCTTTATAAATCATGCTCTTCTTTCCGAGTTGCTGATGAAAATATAACCACTTGTGGCTCTAGTTAGGACCTTTGTGGAGTCTCACATAAGGCAGTCTTCCAGTTTGAAATCAAACTCCTCTACAAACTGCCCTCTGTGCATCTGTTTTTATGATTGTTCAATTCAGATCTCTTTGCTACATGGTGCAAACTTCTGCTTAGGTCCAAATGTACAAGGTCTGCTACTGACACATTTCCAGCTAAACTATTTACTCTGTAAAGAAAGAAGTTGTTTTGACTGTGTTTGATTCTGATGAACACATTTAAGATCTTGATTTACCACCTTATTATTCTCTAAATACTTGTAACTTGATTGTTTAACAGTTCCATTTAATCAGATGACTAGCTGGCAGACTATATTTTGCTCTCAAACATTCTCAAGGTGTCATCTAATTACAACAAGAGAATGCTAACATAGGTGTCACTGTCTGCATGGATTGAAACAGGTCATGCTGTAACTAGACCAACTACTACTGAGTAAGCTTACCTGGGCATCTGCTGGTGGCTCTAATGGGTGCCCTGCTGCATCATGCAGATCTACCTCTTTTTTTGGAAACCAGGTCAGGGATCTCCAACATGGTTGTCTTCTATTGGAGAATCTACCTCCCTGAGTCCAGCAAGAACACTGGTGCACAGCCCTGACCACATGAGGAGTCCCCATTAATAAGCATACACAAATGAGAAAATTAAAAATACAGGAGAATAGTGTAGTGACAGGAGCTGGTCAATGCAAGAGTAGTAACATCAACTGCTCCTTAGACGTGGTCTTTGTGAGTAAAAAACAGTTTTATCAGCTGAACACCATAAAAACCTTGAGTCCACTCCTAGACTTGTTTCCTAAAGGACGCGTTCACAGTTCAGCACAGATTCCAGCACACTATACACTTTGCAGGAAGACCAGTTTAGGGAAAAAAATATTCTCCTGTGGTCAACTAAACTATAGAACCCAGAGGAAAGAAGGCAAATAACTAAATTATCTCCAAAACATTTTCAAATCATTCAGTTTCCTTAGGTGATGGGCAGACTGATAGTTGATGATGTGCTACACCAAATGAAAACGTCTGAAAATTACCCTGGTTATCTGCTATGGCCTGAAGGTAGTCTTTTAGACACTGTGACATTTCCCAGAAAAGTAAACAAGGGAATTCCAAATGGCTGACACATTTTTAATGGAGAACATCTGTCTCTGAACACAGCTAACTTCAGCATCCCAGAGAAATGTTACAAAATATCTGCCTTTTTTCCCTGCAGACACAGTATCCTTACTAATATTTTATTAAAAGCCTTCCTTTCCATATGCAAAAGTATGATCTATATCTTAAAGGGGATTTTCTGTTTTCCTTGCTGCCAAAGAACTTATGTAGCTTTGCAAGTATGCAACAGGTCAGTAAAGCATAAATAGTTTATATAGTGTGCGCACGGTAAATATCTAAGGTTTCCTTTTACACATTTTGCTTGCATTTCTGAATGATATTTGAGTAAAATGGCATGGTTTCATATGTTTTAGAGGACAAAAACGTTTTAAAGATCTCTGTAGAATCCATAAAGTACTGATTGTGCTGTATTGCAGACCCCCATGTTACTGTAACAGCTTTGAGAATGGATCTCCTGTGAACTGCTCTGTGTCATTAGGTGGCACTGTACAGCAATGCTGACAGTTTTAAGACTTCCTCAGCTCAAAAGGGACCTTTTTGATTATCTAATCTGACTTCCTACATACTGTAGGCTATAGAAATCCAACAAGGAGTTCATGCCTCACTCCAAAAGTGTGCTTCAATAAAAGCATATTTTTAGATATAGGTTTTGACCTCAAGAAAAATTAAAACAAACAAACAATACCAATTTCCCTTTCTGATAGCAGAAAACAGTTTGTGTTCCAGATCTTGATCTCTTTGTTAGATAAATTGGGCCTCTTAAACACAACTGAGGCAAAATACCTGTTTTAATTCAGAGTAAGCAAAAGAATGCATGTTCCTACCACTGCAGTAAAGAAGACCAGCATTAAATTCAGCATGACATTCTTATTTAAGTGTCTCCCTATGGCAGCACCTGTCTCAGAAGGGAGCATTTGCTTTTTATGAATGCTGGTACTGTTATGCCCCTACAATTTCAGTTTCATGTAAACCACTTTTGCTTTTGACTGACTTTATCATCTCCTGCCTGTCCTTTCTGCTAACAGCCTATTTTCTACTAGCTATGTAGGAGGTTGTGGCATGTCAATTTTTTAATTTAATTCCCCCAAGTGTGGCTGCACACAATTTTCACTCTTCATAATGGCATAAGGAAGTGACTTTGTGCTTTCCATCTAAAACTCTGAAGCTTCATACAAAAAAGTAATTGAAGTTGTGTATATGCTTTTATATATTGCTGTTTTACATATGCAGCCGAGGCCCTGTCTTTACATTACTGCATTACAAGAGTGTAAGGTGCGTGCTAAAATGTCTTCAGTTTAGTAATAAATTCAGATCTTTCTGTACTTACTGCTAGTCTCCAACAAACATTTCTTGTGAAAGTAGGTTAGGAGTGCTTATGGATACAGTTATAGTAAGAAATTTGAAGAGTTTGTTCCTTGGGTAGCAGATGACAAGCCAGTGGGACACCATGGGCTCCAAAGCTCAGTAGCAGCCAGAACTACCTCCAGCCTTAGCCTCATATGACTGCCTGAGCCAGTCTTGATGCCTAGACCTCAGAGGTGCTTCAGAAAATGGCTTTTGGGTGCAACAATGACCAAAAGGCACTTGCTGGTGTGAGCAGAAAAAAAGACTGCATCAGTTCCTTCCATACTCAAGAAAGAGATTTGGTATGTATCTATATGTAAACAAGATCTATCAGTGAAATCAAACCTCATGATAAACCAGTTCTTCCTAAATTGAGGTAAGCCGTAAAAACAGTCAAAATAGATAGTCAATATTTTACAATAGACATGTTTTTAAAAATACTTTTAAAAGCAGTTTCAAAATGGAAAGATCAAGGTATGTCCTTCTGAAATGATAAGACCCAGAATATTTCCAGAGTTCTGGGCTTTTCTTTTTTCAACCGGAAATTAATTTTGCCAAAACGGACATGTATCAAAATATAATGATATTGCCCATTTTGAAGTGCTTTGTTAAGTCACCACCCCATCTTACTTTTTTTTCCTGAATATTTTAGAGCTTTCATGCTGGGTTAACCAGCTTGTATGACCTTCTTACATACAAAGTGAAGAATCATCTTTGCTTCTCTATCCAGAAGTGATGAGAAGGATTCCTCCCACTGGTGATTAGCAAGGGAAATCAAAAGACTTTGAGTTGCATTTTTCATTTCTTCCTGTGCCTTTTCCAGAGCCACAGTCTATTTTTATATTAAGTCCCTGTGGGTATCTCTGAGCTAAGCAAATACACATTCAGAGCTTGCTTATCGTCAGTAATGAAGCAAAGGTCAATCTTTATATGAAGCCAGTGTTTGTGACTGTCAGAAAGAAAAAAAGGCTTGTAGCATTTAACATCAAAAGTAAGAGATGGCAAATAAAAAGGTGTGTTAGGAACAAACACTCATTCTTTCACTGGAATTAAAAATGGAGAACTTGTGAGAGCCAAATCAGACTCTCTGTGTTGTCTCTGTGATACCCAGCTCTGGAGAAGTGCCTCACCCAAGGCTCTGGTATTTTCTGGCAAGGTTTCACTCACAAAAAGAAAGTGCAAAAAGTGGGCTGGAGGAAGTATCTGTCAGCATTTCTCAAGGAATTAAGGCTGAAAACATAACAGGAGAAAAATAAAATCTGGTAAAAAAAAAGAACTCGTCTAGATCATTCTCGTGATACAGAATCTTATAGTGACCTAGTACATTTACCGTTTCCATTAATGATGCTGGCCTCATTAGAAATAAGGGAATAAAACTGGATGATGAAACGAAGTGGAAGATACTGGGAATATAGATGAACACCAGAGTATTCTGCTGCAGGGACTAGATGACCCGAAGGGCAAAAATAATAGAAACAATAAATGTAACAATGACATGAATTTAAGAGTAAAAATTTTTACTGTAAGTGGGAGAAGCTCTTTAGCTTAAAACAGCAAACACAAAAAGATCAAGATACAGGAGTTCATCGCAAGATAATCAACATTCATAAATGTAACATGGTATGAAAAAAACGAATGTGATAATAGGATATATCAAGAAAGGTCTTGAGAGAGAGCCAGAGCCAGAGAAGTGATGGCACATACAATTTCAAAAGCAGAAAGCTGGGTGGAAAGAGAGGCAGAGAAAATATGAATATTGAAAAATATAAGCTTACAATAATGAAAACAGTTCTGCAAGAAATATAGACACAAAACCAACTGATACAGATGGGAAGAGTCATTCCATTGAACTCAGTGGAAGATGGGTGAATATCCAGTCTTCCGGATGTGGCCTGGAAAGAAAAATCTCCATATCATGTGCTGTAATTAAAAATATATCTTTTTGCTATTTTAACCCAAAGCCACTTAAGTCACAGTATTCCAATATGACATGTAGGCTATTCACTTAGTCTTTCTATTAATCTGACTCAAAAAGTTTCTGAAAATGATACCCTGGAATGCACCATGGTATTTATGATCACTCCTGTTCTTTGCTGTAGCACCTGTAATTTGTCAAGCAAGAGCAAAGTGTAGAACAAAAGATCCCTGGCACTTCCACAGAATATTGACTGACCTTTGTATCTACTTTTGCTATTTATATTGGCAGTGAAGTATGCAGAACAAAAACAGGCAGGAAAACTTCTGATTTTTAGGAAACCCTTTTTAAAATTGTAATTATGTCGAAGTCACCTATTACCTTATCCCTTCAACTTAAAATTTACCTCGTAATTTTCCATTTGTAAATGTAGAAGTTATTTGGTTTTGTGGTTTTTATTTTGGTACAAATTGCCATATTGGTCAAGTAAACAGTTGCTAGATTGGAATAGGAAATCATTGGCAGTTTTATTTTCTTGGGCCAGAACAGAACACTGTACATTCTTTTCAAGCAAAGAGTAATGGAGTAATCTAACAAAGTGTAAAGAATTTCATAATCATTATTCTGTACTGTTGTGCTTTACTTGCCCTCTAGAAAGATATCAAGAAGAAAGAAAAAGCCTAGAAAACCCAGAAAGTCATAAAGTTCATTTTTCCACTTATGCTAATTAATATCTATTAGCACTACTAAAAAAATTTAATTAATTTCTAGGTGAATAAGGTTATAATGACTTTTATCTAAATAACTTGTATTTAACTTGTGTTTCATTGTAATTTTCAGTCAGTGACACTAAGTAACAGTCATGGTTTCATTAAGGAGAAATACCAGTGAGCATCACCATAAAATTCATTTCCTCTTTTTGCTATTTTACTTTTTGTTTTCATTTTCAAGCTGATGATAGCTGCTTTGAAAAATAAGTTAGGTGATACATATCTTTTCTTACTTTCAACTCCTTCCACAGCAAAGAAGTGAGCATTCATTGCAGTGAGCAAACTGACCAGGGGTTTTGTGAAACTGAGCCCTCCTCGCTGCTACTGCACTTATGAATTTGTATATAGCAAGAAAATAAGGGAAAAGATGAGTTTCCAGACTCTGGAGTCTGTAAGAGGTGAGTGCCAAAGGCATACCGGAAAGCAGAGCAAAAGCTGACTGAATTACTTTGACAAACATCTGGGGCAATGGGGAGTAGTCTGATTGGTTATAAGGATGGATGAGGAGGAAAGGAAGAATGAAAGGAAATTATACCTCTTTATATCCAGCTTTAAGAAATGTCTTAGTCCTCTCTTAGTGTTATCTAGCCCTGTATACAAGTACAGCAGATTTAACAGGGGTGGATAAAGAAACGGCCCCTACCTAGTCACAGTGGAAGAGGATGTTATACACAATCAGCTTTAGGCTGTAGCCTATGTGACGAACAAACTGAGAAGCTGTGAAGGAAAATTTGTTGCACTCTCAGCAAGCCAGTTTGTTCTTATTCCTACAGGGTGTTAACTTTTAGCCTTGAAATGTGTCTAGATGGCTGACACGGTCAGAAATAGGAGCTTCAGACAAAGATTACTAGAGAAGCTCTCCAATGTGCAGAGAGGACTCCCTTGCATTCTAAATTCCTCAGAGAGGAGTCTAGGTGCAGCTGGATTCAATCTTAGACCCAGACTTTGTCAACATTTTATGTCCAAAGGATTACATAAGTGTAATTAAAAATTTATACTTTGTCCTTTGGATTAAGGATGGCAAACTAGATATATTTATATTAAAATAAAAGACTTATTTTGATAATGATTAGACTAAAAGTTCTTTATCAGAATTATTTGCTACACAATATATGTAGCTATAACAACTAGTATAGTGCACTGTTTTTGAAGTAATATTGAAGAAATTATATTAAAGGTAGCAAACCCAATTATTAAGTAGATATTGATGTTACTCCCCTATACCAACGACCATAGGAAAATCTCTTTCAGCCTTGAGGAATAACCTTAAGGGGCATCCCCACTCAAGGGGAGAATCTCTACGCACACTCTGAGAAGAGGTATATTAGGAGAACCGAGCATTAAAAAGTGGATTTTTATAGTATAAAGTGATGGACTGCCAGTCATACTTTACTGGGCCAGCTGTGTGGGCTCAACATCTTTACGGAAGTTATCAATAGTGTCAGTTGTTGGTTCCTTTATCAGGTGCTTTACCAGGTCTGCTGAATCTCCACCTTACTACCACGATGTTAAACCTTGGAATTAAGTCAAGCTGGTTTCAGCATTATTCAGCACCAAAAGCAGGAAGTCAACTCTTTCTCCCTTCACCACTGACAGCTTTGCAAATAGGGTGTTGTTTGAAGTGTGTTACCCCCACTTCAGACAGAATATTCTGCTACAGTGGCTTATAGTTTAATTGCTTTAATTTGCTAATTTAATTCTGAAAGAACAATTCATTGCAAATTTATATCTCTCTAGGGCTTTCGGTTCTGTCCTTACTTTTAATGAATACATAATATTGATATAGCTTCAACTTTCTCTGCTTTTATGAGATTTCAGTAGATTATGGAAGTATTCTCATTTTAAACCACTTTTTAGATCTAGGTGAATAATACACAATAAGTCCTTTATTATGGAATTTAAACTCCTTCTGATCATATGGGTATTAGGCTGCTATTTTCTCAAGTATTCACTTTCAAAAATAGTCATGCAGTAGTTGATATGAATATATGTATTCTGTGCCTCTATCGGATGGCCAAAATGCTGGTTAGTATCTATGCTAAAAGCCATTTAAGCTTCTATTTTGTTTTGGGCATATGTCAAGTTTCAAGTATAAATGTTTGCAGGTTTAAAGGTTGTGCGTTTTGTATGTGCTCCAGCCAGACCTTGTCAGCCGAGTCCCTCAGTAATACTGCAGACAGGAGGTTATATTGGTGAGCATGTTCAGAGAGAGTGCGTAAAGGTAGTCGGAGCACAACAGAAAGCTCAGTTCCTCACACACCCACCAGCACTCTTACAGCTCCTCCTTTTGCCTCTGCTGCTTTGATCAATGACCAAACCATCTACTGTGCAAAAGTTTAGAGGCTTAAGGCTTTCATTTTTTTTCTTTCCTGAGTTCTCTAATTTACAGTGCTAGAAGTCCAAAAGAATTTCAGAAGCTCTAGCGCAGTTTTTTCATACCCACATCTGTGTAATATATAGAAACCTGAGATTCTTGTCTCTATGTGATGAAAGTTATGAGCTTGCATATAATGAAGGGAACTCAAAAAGCTATTATAACCATTAATAAATATGACCTTGCTCAAAAATAACTTACTTTTCTAAATGTCAATGCACATTGCCATGGAAGCTGAATAATTAGAAAGGATTTTTTTAATAACAGCTTTCGCTTCATAATGAATGTATTATTTATGTTTTTTCTACACATCGATATGTCTGTGCTAATAAGACAATTCCATTAGGATTCATGTGCTAGGACCACCACCTCTTAGAAATTTACAGTATACTGATTTTGTGTGAGACAGGCTATGAAAGAACTGAAAAGCCTCATTCAGATGCCAAATATCTGATTCCAGGACTGAATTCCGCACTTTTCCAGCAGTCTTTTATACAGTATTTGCCACTTTGAAACAGGATCTTTTCATCTTGTATCTATGGATTGAGGCAGGTAGTGAAAAGCTCGATGTGTGTGAAAAAGAAGCACTTATGTAAGCCTGATTTAAAATAATACACATTGTATTGTCATGATGTTCAGTGTGTTCCCATCTCATTTCTAAACAGAAATATCTTTAATAACTATATGAATATGTACAACCCGTAAATTTTGTTACCTAATAATAATTTTTAAAAGCCAAACAAAACAAATAAAAAACCCCAAACCAGAGTGAATTCTCTTTTCTATTGTTTTTGAGATTAAACACTTAAACTTTAGCCAGCATTGTTGCCATTCTGTGGATGGTTTCCATTCTTGCTCCAAGATCCCAGGTGGAAATGTAGAAAACTCAGCCTGGCTGCTCTGTATCTGTCTAATTCCTGCATCTTGTCATGTCGTTGTTTAAGGACCAATATATTTCCTGGCTCAGTTAGCATGGGGTTTACAAGGCAGCTACATATAACAACAGCCCGCTCTAGGGGCTACATCTAAGCTGCTGAGAAATCCTTCTTCATTATACTATTAAAATAGTATATCACTTTGATGGCAAGAAATTTCACAAGCTATCTCCTTTGCAATGTACTTGTTCAAATTTTCATGCTGTTGTTCTGAAACTTAATGTCACTCATATCAGACATCTTGGGGATTTTATTTTATTCTTTTCCTTTGCTTAAAATGCTCTTTTTCTCTGACTTTGGTGTCAAAATATATCAGTATAGCTAAAAATTGGTAGTTTAAATATAGAGGGAAGGCAGAGATATTTTCAGGTTAAGTGACTGCTGTGATTCCTTATACTGAATCCTCAGTCATCCTGTATCAACAATGATGTACCACAGAAATGTTTTATAATTTGAATTTTCTGCATTCCAAAAATGTTATTTTGCTACAGCAAACCCAATAATATCTGCCAGAGGATGTGGCATGATTCATGCTGGCTGAACTGAATACTGAGGAGGCAGATATTTAGTGATAAATGAGAATGAAATAGAGACAGCATATAAACATGTTCACAGGTGATATTGTAAGGACTGAATGAGATGGATTGGATTAGCAGGGATAGTAAATGACAAAAAACTTCTCCAAATGTGAAAGGATGCATAAATTATTGTTTTCTAATAAAGCTGTTAGGCAACATGCAACTACATTACCAGAGAAATTAACTCACAAGTGACCTGGTGATGAGAGGGAGATGTAGAATGGAAAGTTATTTCTTTTCTTCACACAAACTGTAATATGCTTTTCTTTTCTCTGCGCACTTCTTTCACTAGAATTTGATACAAAAGAGCTGTGGCCCCATAAGGGGCCTGTAAGAAAAGGCAAAATTCAAGGAGAAATTAATGTTTGAAGCTCACTCACTTTAGCTTTAGATTTAGAAGCTAAGGGTACTAGAAAAAATAGGATAAATGGAATAGGCAGAAAGCTGTGGAATATAAAGGAATTGTAATTCCACAAATGAAAAACTAAATTAAAAGTCTCCATTCTTATTCCAAATTGATGTCATATGGTGACAAAACTTGTTCTTAATACTAAAAGTAATCTACTCTAACAAGAAGGGAAATTCTCCACTACTGAATGAAGCATTCTATTTATCAGTTGTCATTACAGCCTCCTGAACAAAACACTAAGGAAACTTTTATCTTTGAGACTAAATATTTAAAAGATACATCAGTGTGCTATCAGTATAAATGAAGAAAAAAAAGTATATTTATTAATTTTGTTGCTTTCTCTTCCCTAGACATCCTGACCACAATTACAGTGTACTTCTCCAAAATTCAGATCTCTCTGAAGCAAGTGGGAGCTGTCATCCCATTCTTGTTCAGTTGCTGCTGCTGGATATGAAAGCCATTCACAAATTGTTGGGCAAAATATACAGCAATGAAGAATATGAAACTTTTGTCAGGTGCTGCATTTTCATATGAGCTGTGTATTTCTGTATTTCACTATGACCAACTAGCCTGCACAGCATCATTCATAGAAAAGGAAGTCTGAGTCTGATCCCTCAGAATCAGCTCAGTAATGTACTGGGGGCTAGAAAAATTAAGTTCCGAAAGGCAAAACCAGTAAGCACCGTGGTGCAAGGTCTGGAGGGAGAAGACAAGGACTGAGATGTAAGTACATCTGGGCACCAAGAGGCTGCCTCCTGTGCTGGAGGGCAGGGAGACAGGAGGCATGTGGGGAAGGATCTGACAACCCCTGGGACTGTAGTTCCCTATGGGTTCAGCATGCCATATTGTACGCGTCATACGTCCTTGGCCCCAGGTTTGCATTTGGCAAAGGCTGTATCATGCAGAGCAGCACCACCACTAACTAATTCACCAGATTTATGCTACAGACATGACATCTACCACCTTGGGTACTTTTTAATTGGAGTTCATATTGGAATTTTTAGAACAGTTTCCCTAAAGAGTTTTCCCGTTGTTTATACAGTATCTGCTAAAAAGAACTGTGGGTAAAACATCTTTAATATGTGGCTGATTCTTGTTGAATGTTCATTTTCTGTTTGCAGTAAACGTTTGCTTACCTGTTGTGCTGAATCACATTGCACCCCCAAATGGGCTGTCAGTTTGACTACTGCAAGAATTGAAATCAACTTAGCTATGTATGTTATTCAAATATTGCATGCAACACCATATTCCTTGTAGTACTTAATGTGTCTCACTTAAAAGCAGATTAGACACCTCTACACTGTGATGCCACACAGACAATTTGTCAGTACTAATGAAGCTTTGTAAAGTGGTAATTTTATCTGTTAAATACAGGTACATCTTATACTTGTCTCTTTTTAGGGGTGACAAGAGCCAGCAGCTAATGCTATGTCATTAAATACAGAGGTAGGAATGGAGTTATTTGGTCATAGAGAATAATAATTATGATACTCTCTGCTGCTCAGTAGAAGCCAGGTTGGCTGTGCAATCACTGTGCCATGGATAGCTGGTTGCATATGGTAGGCTGGAATCATGAAAGCTGTAAGGCAGAAATACTAATTGATAATGTAAATGGGAACTGCAGTCAAATCTTCCAAAGTGAAATGTATTTTAGCTGTGAGAATTTTGGCAGAAGAAGACAATTTTTTGTAAATAAATTTTTGTTACAAAAAAAGGTGAAGTTCACTGGCATTTCATAGAATCAAATAATGTTTTTTTGTTGGAAGAGATCTTTAAAGGTCATCTAGTCCAAGAGCCCTACAATGAGCCAGGACCCTTCAACCAGATCAGGATGTTCAGAGCCTTGTCCAGCCTGACCTTGAATGTTCTCAGAGATGAGGCATCCATCACCCCTCTGGGCAAACTATTACAGTGTTTCACTACCCTCATTGTAAAAAACTTGGCCTTATGTCTAGTCTGAATCTACCCTTTTTTAGCTTAGAACCATTAACCTTTGTTCTTTAGAAACAGGCCCTGCTAAAATATTTGTCTCAATCTTTCTTATAGGCTCCATTTAAGTACCAAAAGGTTACAATAAGGTCACTCTGGAGCCTTCTCTTCTCCAGGCTGAACAACATCAACTCTCTCAGGAGGTGTTCCATCCCTCTGATCATCTTTGTGATCCTTCCCTGGATATGCACCTATAGGTCAATGTCCCTCCTGTGTTAGGCACCCCAGAGCTGGATGCAGTGCTCCAGGTGGGGTCTCACCAGAGCAGAGTAGAGGGACAGAATCACCTCCCTTGACCTGTAGGCCATGCTGGTTTTGAGGCAGCCCAGGATGCAGTTGCCTTTTTCAGTTTTGAGCACACATTGTCAGCTCATGTCCAGCTTTAAATTACCTTTTAATAATAGCTTTTAATTTACCTTACAAAGGTTTTTCAGCTCTAGAATAATGTTGGGTTATAAGTCAGATATACACACCAAAAAAACAAGCAGGATGTTGAGGCTCCTCTGCCTACGATACTCACTCTGGTCCAAAAGAGGAATTTGAAATAGGGCCTCTTCCAAAGGAGTACACCAAACACTGCTGACTTGGATTGACTTGATCCAATTCTTTCAGTTTCTGAAGGATCTGACTTGAAATTTAACATGAAGAGAGTTTGGTTTTGTATGGTTAGAACTCTATGTTTTTCAGTAAAAGCAATTTCTTATCATAGAATCATAGAATCAACCGGGTTGGAAAAGACCTCCGAGATCATCAAGTCCAACCCTTGATCCAACACCGCCGTGGTTACTAGACCATGGCACTAAGTGCCACATCCAGTCTCATCTTAAAAACCTCCAGGGACGGAGAATCCACCACCTCCCTGGGCAGCCCATTCCAATGCCTGATTACTCTGTCTTACTATCCAGACAGTGAATAAGAAATTTTATATTAAATATTTTTAAAGATTCTCAGAGATTTTCCTGCCATCAAAAGTTCAGAACTATGCATAATTGTGTAATACAATCAGAAAGTCCTTTCAGGATCTCAGGTTCATTTCAGATTAGATCAGGTCCTTAGGTCTTAACTTTTCTATGAGACCACATTTATTTTTGACAAAAGCATTCCCGGGAACTGTTTCTTCACAAGAGCTTTTTTACCCTGCACTTTCATTCCTTCTGGTATCTGACCTTGTCCAGTCTATCTCCAAAAAACCCAAAACTAAACCCCTAAGATTAGGATAAGCTCTGGTAGGTGGAGATGGTAGATGACAAATTTAATTGTTTTGTAGTATTACTGGCAGGGTTTTCTGTGTGAGAGATTGTACATAATGAAACACAGAGTGAAACACACAAAGGAAAAAGGATGCTAAGCAAAATGAGATAAGTATTTCATTGTTCAGCACAGCTAAGAGCTAATCTTCCTTCACTGAAATTAATAGAATTGTTGCTACAGTTTGACAGATGTGAAGTCTGTCCTGATCTAAATAAAGGGAAGTAAAACTGTATTTCCTAAGAGCTCTTGAGACGCTCACAGAACTTTTTCTATCCATGTGGGTGATCACAGGGACCCTCTCTTAATACACTGACATGCTGTAATTTTTGCTTTTTAGACTAAAAGAGATTAAAAGATGCATAAACAATTCTATTAAGGGGAAAAAAGTAAAACCAGATGGCACCAGAATAATAGGAGTCCGTAGACAGCAGGCTTTAAAGGCGTATCAGTATTTCAAAAGAGTCTGGTCTTCCTGATGACAGTGATTTTTCTTGGCAAAGGCTTTACTTTTACCCTCCACTGAATTGCGCCTCTTGCTCCTCTTTTGCAACTATGCATCAAAGAAAACCCAGCATTTTTTAGTGCTGTTTTTTGCTGTTACTTATACCTGAAGTCTTTGCTGTTTCCAGTTCCTTGTGGAAGGATGGGTGTTTTCTTTCTGTCCTCACACTTCAGCCAGAGGCTCAAGCAGCAGCAGAGCTCCCAATCCAAATTCATCTGTCACTGCTGGAGAGCCAGCCAGTCCCACTGATCCCTGCAAGACTGGCCACTTCACTGTGCTGACAACAGGCCTATAAATGCACAACCTGCTGTCCCCAACAGAGAGGGCAAGGCATATGTGCAAATGGTATTTATTTTCACCTCAAATCTGAACACGTCATCTCCAACAGCAACCTTGACGCAGAAAGAAAAAGTTGTGAGGTTTTAAATTCAAGGAGTTTTGCAAAATGACTTTTCAGGGAGCGCTAAATCCTAACTCCTGGAGAGGTACATACCTATATTGTTCAATGTACAGCTACCAATCCAAAACCTGGCACTTATCTAGTCATTCAGCAGAGAATTCCTCCTATCATTGGGAGGCTTTTACTCTTGGCAGCTCTCAGGATAGTATCAGCACTTCTATAATCACATTTACACTCATTGTTATGGAAGAAGTTAACTATTTATTCTTGTAAAGGAGAAATATGTTTTGGCATGTCCAGTGAAAGCTGAAGTTACATCATTTGTTATAATGCAGAAGTGAGACTGCCTTCTGGCACCAGTGAAGTGAACATTCTGATCGTGATCAGATATGCAGAAGCTGGAGAGAGAGTACAGACCATATTTACTTCTGTTTTATTTTACTGTAGCCAGTTAAAAGCCAGAATCTTAATATTCTGTAACATCTTTTACAAAATTAGATGAATATTTTTGTTGAGTTTGTTGTCTAATTTTAATCAGAAGGGTAGAGGTCTCAATGATAATTAAGTGCCTACAAAATTTGTAAACAGGAGCAGACAAAAGGATACTGTGTGAATATTCGCAAATTTACTCCACCAACTTTTAGGTATTAACCTTGTTATTCTACTGGCCAGTCTCTCGTGATTGCAGCAGCCCGTGCTCTAGGGGAAGATTCTACAGGAATACAGGGCACAGCCAAGAGCCTCTGACCAGTGTTCCCAGATTTTTAATCAAGGGACAAGCCATAGGCATGTTTCACCAGACCTCTGGCACCTGTGGAGCTAGTTGTTTCCAGAAGCATTTCTTCTTACTTCAGAGCTCTAGGAGCAAGAAAGGGCTGTGAGTGAACTTTGACCAAAAAGTCCAGCTATGGGATAAAGGGTCCTCATAGCTGCTGGCTATTGCTTTGCCCTCATGATCCCACAGAAATCCTTCGGACTACTCAAAATATGTGTTATCTGACATAACTATCCCCTTTATCCCCACAGTGCCCTTTCCTAATGACTACTTCCTATGTCCCTATAGAACATTTCCTACTTTGGTGGTATGGTTTCCTTATTAACCAGGTTTTACTACTTCCCATAGTCTTGAAACATTTGGTAAACTGATCTTGCAAATAATGGGCCCCTGTATAAAGTTCTTCTATTAAAAATATTTAAAAACCAAGAAGAGCGAAAAAGATATTTGTAAATATTTTCCTCTTTGAGCAAAAATGTATTTATTATTATTGCATCTATGAAAAGACAGCCCTTCCTAGAAGCAAGGTAAACTGCTTTACTACCTTACAGTGAGAGTGCACTGCATAATTTTTTAACTTAAATATGTATTTTGAATTATTATGTTTGCCTCTTCTCTTTTCTAATCTTAATTTTCCCCCTCCTCCCACCACTTTCCCATCATTTTAATAACTTAATTATTTGGAGATTTCTGTCATTGAGTGAATAAGGAAGTGCCTTTTGCCAAGAGAAACTGATAGCTGCTTAGAATCACAACTGCAAAAATAGTGACATTCTTTGCAGTTAATAGATCTTCAGTATTTCCAGTACAACTGAGGTTTTATGACCTCAATATTTACTTAGTTAATGGAGATAGTTTTGATCTCTTCAGACAATATCTGCAAAGAACATAAAAGCTTAATGATGTTCATAAAACTGCATAAAAAGAAGGAGGAAAAATCTGATTATGACAATTCTTTTCTGATTTGATATAGACTAAAAAAAAGTCAATTTATTAAGGAATAAAGTCTTTCCATGGAAAGATAGATACCAGTTTTTACTGTTTGAATATTCAGAGTATTCATCTTTGAATAACAAACAGGTGAGATTTTAAAAAATTCGTTGAGGAGACAATATATCTCTCACACCCCGGTTTTAGGAGGAGAAAGCTTTTCTAGGGACACTGATTTAGCTTAGTGGAACACTGAAATACAGTTTATTTAAAGGAAAAAATCAAAACATCGTAGCAGAATCAAGAGAATATAAGGTTATCAATTGTGATGTCTGAGCAACATAACCACAGAAAACTCCACAAAACACTTAAAAGCTTTGAATATTAACAAATTTTTAATAATAATCAATGTTTTTAGAAATCTCTTGTATTTAAGAGTGACTGATGAACCATATTGCCCTTGCATCATGATTAATACTGTTCGGCATTATCTCAGTCGGATAAATGATTGATGGGCTTCTTTGGTGTCTCTCTATACAGTTACAGCCTAATTGTTCTGTTGCACCTACTGAAACATTTTTGGGTCTGCTTTCTTCTGCCAGTGTGAGCACCTCAGAGGAAATGAGGTGCTGAGGAGAAATGAAGAATGACACTGAGAAGAGTAACAGAATTCTTGATAAAAGGAATTCCCTACAGAGAACTGGAGGTACAGTCTGCAGCCCCACCACTTGCCTCACAGACAGCTTGATAGGCATAAAAATTATTAAATTCATTTGAAGGATGACTGTAGCCAGCCACCCATAGATAAAACTGAGCACAAAACCCAGAGAACAATGAGCCCATAATTGTGTATGTAGATAGGTCTTTGACACAGCATTTTAATACATTATGTGTCTTTGTAGGAAAAATAGACTAGCTTTGTACATTTTAACTTATAACCAAGAAAAGTATATTTTTTTTTTCCTCAAGGTATTAAGAGTACAGTCTAATCAATATTAATTATGGATATTTTATACATAAGTGTTTGGTCCTTTTCCCATTGATGAGTAGATCCAGATTTTCCTCAACTTGTAAGAGGTCTCTCTGAATGGTATATACAGGCAATTTAAGCAATTGAGTGGCTCTTGAACCTCATCCAACTATTATTTCTATGAGGATGGCATAGTTTTTCTTCTGACAGAACTATTAACTTTAGTAAGCTCAAGTATGGCTATTGCCTAAATAGAATATAAAAGAATTTCTACAATGGTTTTATGACTTATAAGATGAAAATACAGAGGTCAACAAATTTCTAGGATAGTCTTTCTTTTTAAAATCTGAATGTTCATGCATATTTATGCATAAATCATTTTTTCCTATGAATGCTACAGAATCAGACTGAGCTGAGGGCAAGACTATCATCAAATTTCTTTTTGTTCTCTCTAATGTGGTCTAGAAAACAACAATAAAAAATCAGTGGGCTCAAGGAAAAGTAGCATTTCTCTGTGCTAAGGAACTGAAATGTTCTATAGAGGTGATGTAAAGAGCTTTCCTAAGGATAAAAGAAGTCTTTACAAGATAATCTGAGAATTCAATTAGACACTTTATGTTTGCTTTTCACCTGCTTTTTGGGAACTGTTGTACAATTAGTCTTTTTTTTTACATCACAGAGTTTTTCACCCACACCTAAAATTTATGTAGTGGCAAAAGACAAAAGAACTGCTAGACAGTGAGTCATCACACAGAGGCAAAGATTAGTGATGACAACCTGCACAAATAGCACCATGAATCTTCCGTAATGTGAGGTTGATGAATGATAACATCATAGAAAAAAAGCCCTCGTTGATTTATTCCTTACATTAAGGCAACACCTATGAGCTGTAAATTCATGGCCCCACTGTGTTCATCAAGTAGTAAAGACTACCATCTCCACCCTAGAGTGCTTTGTATTAATGACATCTTACAAGGGCTTAGATGCTGTCAATAAACCCAACTGGTATAACCCCAGGTGTCTTACTGAAAAGGACACCAGCTAAGGAGACCTTTCTCTCCTTCCCAGGCTAGTGCCCTGGCAATACAGTTCCCCCAGTCAGAACAGCACTGCATCTGCCCATGGACTCACCTGCAGAGAAAGCAGCCATATAACACGTGCACAGTGAGCAGCTCTCTGCTGTCTACCTTAGGCTGGACAGAGACTTGCCAGGTGCAGTGGAAAGAGAAGGCCTGGTTGTACCTTGGACTTGAGACAGTGTGGTGATCACATAACAGATGCTCTGTGCCACTACACCATGGGCCAGGGAAGCTAGTGAGCAGGGAAAAGGAGAGGGTCTACTCCCACTGCCCATTCTCTTTCTATGGCCCCATAGATTGCTCTGTTCAGAGGCACGCCAGAGCCATTCTGATATTTTGTGCCCAGAAGCCAGGGTGCACAGTCACCTTCCCAAAGGTGCTTCTCTCCCTCAACTGGCCACTACTGTTCTCTCATCTGTTTCTTTAGCAATCATGTGGAAAAGGTTCAGTAACGGGGTACCAAAAATGCCCTAGATATTACCTATATTTATATTACCTCCAATATATGTAAATTACTTAGGTATTATAGGTATGAATAACACCCCAAATGCATGTGAGATTCATCCTCACTACATCAGGAATTGGCCACTGAAAAAGGCACATAACAGAATGCATAAAATACATATACTTCCTCATGTATGTTATATCTGTTATGGATTCTGCCATGCAGGGAACTGCAGAGCTGTGGACTGAGATGGATATTTGAAATTAGGTTCTGAAGAGACAGCAAAAGCACATTAGCTCTGACCCTATGACACTCCTCAGGAAAAAAACAACAACAACAAAACAAACACCAAAACCCAAGCAAGTGACTGTATTAATGAAGAACAGCTCTCAAAACATAAACACTGATTCTCAAAGTCTCACCCAACAGGCTGGCATAGCTTTTTCTGAACAGAGGACTCTCAGCTCAAAGGGCGACAAACAGAAAGGACACCAGAAAACATAAAATTAACTGGCCTGAAGCAGGCACTAGGGACCAGCTGCTCTTTATTATTTGAGGACCAATCTGACATTTAGGGTTCTTGTAGTAAGAAGTAAAGTTACTGACCTGCAAGACGTAACTACTGTGACTGAAGCTCTCCATGGAGCATTGAGGGAATGAGAAGCAGACAGCTGGAGAGCTGTAGTCACAGACAGAGCACAAAGGGGCACTAAGCTTAAAATCAGATGTCAGAAAAAATAAAGCAAGGAGTAAAACTTCAGAATGGAAGTTTCCTGGAAAAGCTGAAAGAAAAAATCCAGTTGGGCATTAAAAGTCTTACTGCAAAATTGCTGAAGTTGAGCTGTCTACCAGAGACACGTCACGTGTTCAAGTGATGCAATATGAAATGTAATGTATTATGTCACCATTTCTCACCTCTTGGGCTCCAGTGTAAAGCTAACTGCCTGATGGAGAAATTCCATGATTTTCAACATAATGTTTAATAACTAAAGTGAAAGAAGGACACCGATTTATTATTTTTCCCCATCATTAAAAAAGAACAGTAGTCAGGAAAACACCAATCTGCTACCACTGAGAAAATACCCATTTAGAGTTCTTATATAGTATCAATTCCAGAAGATGATGCTATTTTTAAGTCACTCAAGACACAAATCCATATCTCAGGCAATCAAGAGAATACTGGTGATAAGCTATTTAAAAATATCCAGTGGAAGATGAAGCAACAAGAAGGAAAATGCAACGGAAATAATATTCAACACATTGGGAAGTGGAGAATTGCAAAGACTAGCAGTGAATGTGGGTTTATTTGAGAAAAGTTTACTATTAAAGGTAGAATACATAAGACTTCTTTTCTCTAGAGAAATAGAGGCATAATAAGCAGACCCATGTCAGGTCTACCAGAAGTGGAAATAAATGGAAGAGAAAACCATTGATTCTTCCTAAGGTTACCAGAACTGTTCATGAAGGGTAGAATTTGATATCCAAGACTGAAAATATACTTGTCTTGGACTGCATATATAATCAGCCCAAAGCACTGACAAATGTATACAAAAAATGTGCAATGGGAATTTGCAAATTGAAATCAAATTACATTCAGTTGTGAATATAACACATTAGGAACCAAAAGGCATTTGTCACCACAGTCAAACCTGCTTCCAAACTTCCAAGGCCTTTCATGACTTCTAACTCTTTGATTAAACTTAAAGGTTTTCTTCTATGACTTCTGCCTTCAATGTAGAGCTTACAGAACTCAAGGTGTGGTTCTCTCAAGCAGTCACAGAGTGAATGGTTACTAATCTGAGGACGCATAGCACTTGCTTCCCTATTTACTTTGTCTTTTAATTCAAATTTTTGCAATAAGTCTGCCAAGAGTTTTCCTGAACAGAATTTTTTTCTATCCAGGAAGAACTGGCACTCACAATAGAAATTCTGAAAATATGTCCTGTTTTTCACTGAAGCATACCTTAAACTCACTGTTATGAACATGTACTCACAGACCATAATCTGTGCTCTCTAAAGATGAGAAGTGAGTTAGGCTACTGATGGGATAAACTATGGTAACCAGAGTGGCATTGTCTCCCCATCCTTCCTTAATCCTTACAGGGGTTTTCTCTTTCATAAAAAAAATTAGCCCCTGATAAACAAAAATGGCTACTTTTACATTCCTTATAGGTTCTTATGCATTCATATAAATACCTATTCACATCCTGCAGTACTTAAATCCACCTATACCAGGTACTTGCCTTTTCAGTCTCTTCCCAGAGGGAAAATCATTCATTTTAGTTGTTTCTTCTCAACTAATTATTCATGCATTTATTTTGATAGGAAGGGAATAAAAAGTCTGTAATTTATTCAGCTAGGGTAGAGTTAATTTCTTCTCAGTAGCTGTTACAGTGCTGTGTTATGGATTTGGAATGAGAATGGTATTGATAATACACTGATGTTTTATTTTACTGCTAAGTTGCATTTTCTAAGTCAAGGACTTCTTTCTTTTTTCATGCTCTGCCAGTGAGGAGGTTCACAAAAGAAACTCAGAGGGAGCATAGTGGGGATGCGTGACCCAAACTGACCAAAAGGATATTTCACACCATAGAACATCATGCCCAGTATATAAACTGGGGGGAGTTACCCAGAAGGGGAACTGATCCGGGTTCAGGAATCTGGCATCAATCAGCAGCTGATGAGCAATGGTATTGTTCATCACTTGTTTTTTTTCCTTTTTTTTAATCATTATTATTATAATTTACCATTATTACTGTATTTTAATTTATTTTCAATAATTAAGCTGTTCTTAACTGAACTTACAAGTTTTACTTTTATTCTCCTCCCCATTAAATTGGGGTGGGGCCTGGGGGGAGGGCCTGGGGGGATTTGAGCAAGCATCTGAGTGGTGCTTCATTTCCAGCTGAGCTTAAACCATGACAAATGACCACAAGTTACTTGGAAACATCATTCAGTCTTAAATGAGATCAAATCTATCAGACATTTTTTCAGTAAGTATGCTAATATAGAAAGGAATTAATGCTGATTTGTCCTAAGACTGATGCTACACAGAAGGTTGCAGTGTTCTGCTGGGATCTTATAATAAAACAAAGTTTTAAATTGACATACCAAGACTGCCAGACAAATTAAAGACCATCATGCATCTCATTATATTCTATTCCAAGTTTTCCTCATTGTCTCATCAAATGCCCAACACTTGTACATCTAAAACAAGCAAAAACTGTCCTCCTAATGAAAAGTAAACGCAGTAGAAGTTCATATCAGATACAGGTGATGGCAAAGCAGTTATAACAATACACCAAGGACAGCCGTGTAATAAACTAAGGCATTAATAGGCTGCAAAGTAAAATAAAACTGAATTAAATAATAATCAATGCGTGACAAAGCTGCCTAAGATGTCTCAGGAAAGGTGAAGGAGAGTATTTCAGAGCTTAAATTTTTCAGTCAAGAGCACAGATTTACACTTATAGTATGCATTTGACTTGTCAGAGCTGTCATTCCTGGTCGAATGAATCTCCTGACATCCTGTTGATGTGCTTAGACTACAACCTGTGCAAATGTCTCACAAAGCTGGCAGAGTGCTACTCGTATGTAGCTCATCAGTCTCAAGGCAAACACCAGGGAGATTCAGAATATCCCTCTCCCTCATCACACTTGTCACAGCAGGGTGGGCTATTTTGCTGATAGCTTGTCCTCGAGACATCAGGCTTTTCAGGCATACTCTTACAGAACTACAGAGGGCACCAGCCCGAGACAGGACAGTTGGCTATTTCAGTGAGTCATTAATTAGAGCTTTAACTTGGGAATGAAGGTGGGCCTAACTGTACTTGGTGGCACAAACAAAAACCCACAAAACCCCCAAACAAACAAACAAAAACAGAGCCAAGTAAGGGTGGAAATTGTGATCTGTGTCTCAAGAAACAGGGAGAATCCTTGAACAGTTCTAATTGCAATTAGGAATTCTAAAAGCAAAATAAACATGGAGGTACTTTCAATTGTAAGAAAAAACCCATAACTTTATAGTTATGCATACTGGAAATATCAAAGACCGTACAATCTGATAAAGAGATGTCTTCCAAATACCTAAGCTGAATAAACTGTTATTAAAAAAAAATCCCTCCTGAAGCTTATCCATGAATAAAATTCAATTTACCTTGTTACATTGTATAAGTGCCTCTTTGCATAAACTGACATTTAATATAACTGCAAAGGTAATTCTGACAATCTACTACTCCTTCCTCTTGTGGATCCTGCTCTTTAACAGCCAAACATAATTTTCTAAGTTGATTTCACTTTTAGTCATCAGTCTAATGGCAATATATTCCTGTAGCAATGCTGCAGTCAGTACTCCAAAGTATATGTCAATGAGACAACCTATTCACTAAATACATTATGACATACTCCACCACTTTTAAATGATTTATACTACTAAGCAGGCTTTGCCCTTATGAATTCTTTTGTTCACAGTGCTTTGCTTTGACTGCAACTTCTTATGCAGTTTCTAGAGCTTTGTGGAAACCTGAACCAAATGTGTATTCCATACCCCTGCTGGTGGAGGACTTCTAACATTTTGTGCCATCTAATGCTCAAAGCAGAAAGTTCTGCCAGTATTTCTTTTTCCATGTCTGGATTTGGAGAATTGGGTGGTGACTTAGTCTTACAGTACAAACAGTATGAGGAGGTTAGGAATTCCTTTGTTCATTCCAAAGTCACTCCATGCACTACTTTTCATCCTGATCCAATTAACACTTAAAATTCAGCATATATTTAAGCATGATTGCTACCCGGGGATGACTGACTATTGCCTCTGTACTTCTTTATCAAACTTCCTTCACTTGTAAAGTATTTTCTCAGATACAAGACAGTGAAAGTTTTCCTATGATGGCGTAAAAGTCTTTAGAGAAAAGACAGTGACAAAGAGGATTCAGTTACGAACATTATAAAAGAATTAAATTATAAAAGAATTAAATATGTTGCCTGTCTTAGGCAATTTTTCTTTCCAAAAGTAGCAATCTTTTTAAACATAATGATTTCCAAGTACTAACTTTAGCTCAGCCATATCGCATACAATATATTCATGAGTCTACCTTATCACTTGAACATTAAGTTATGCTTCCCTAGATAGTTTTAAAAGCAGCAGTTCTCAAAGTCATAATTCCTTCTTATTCTGTATTTATTTTGAATTGATGACTATAAATAGGGCTTGCTGTTCTGACTCTTTATAATCATTGGAGCTGCTCCCAGGCAGCTGAGAATAATCAACTATAGCTTTGGCTTGCTATAGGTCTTAAATAAAAGCATGATAATTAATATTTTTAAACTGATACATTAGTGAGAAGCTGATGTTGAAAAATATAAATCATAATTAAAGTACATCCAAGCACAGTGGCTTTCAAATGCATAAATGTTCCTTGCTTCTGGTAGAAATTAGTGGGTTTTTGTGTCATAACTAGTACATGTCCTATTAGTTACCACAGAGTAGTACAATGTGCTCTGAGAGCTGATGTAAGGTCATGAGTGACCCTATTGAAGCTGAAGAAAGCAAGGATTACACAATATCATTTTGTAGAAGGAACATGGTGTGATTCCATACACTCAGACTCTGGGTTTCTAAAAAAATTGCATTTTTAAGTGACCTATTGGCAAATTGAAAGTCCCCATTCCTACTATAAAGCCCAGTAGAAAAGCGTAAGTGGTTTCCTAGTCCAAGGCAATTCAGTTCAAGAATCATTACTGACTAATCTTATCCATTTTTTAAAAGAAGCTTTCTAAGCACATCACAAAAAGGAGGTAGCCTTTTAAAAATGACAGTGTCAGGGGTTGCATGCCTATCATAACAGAAAGCAATGATAACGGCTGCTGGTCTTTATTGCTGGCTGTGTCCTATGTTTCCCAGGAGATTTTGGAAAAGCTAAAAACATTAATAATTACTCCACTCATCTGTGTATTAGGAATGGAGGAGGGCTGGTTGGAATAAACAAGTCTGAAATTCCAGAAGAAGAAAAGCAAATAAGAAGAGTTGTTAATCAGAAAGATTGTTGTAAACTGTCATCACAGAATGAGACTTGAAAAGATTTATTTCAGCCATTCAAAATTACATTCCTAGAGATTCTGTCTTCCATAAAGCCAAGAACACCTGCGGTCTCGTTCAAGTCTTCTTGAGCTTCCACTTTAGACTTTTTACTTTGGAGAAGGGCTATGTCTTGAATGCTCAAGGTTGGCTCTAGCAGCCTTCTCCCTCAAGGCTCCCTCGTCTCCTGGGGTAAAGTAAAAGAAAACATTGTAATGCTGCAGAATATGCATAATCCAATAGCAAATAATTTCATTGGAACATTCTTCATCATCTTTAATTACAATAAATCCCTAGAGCACATCGCAACACAACTATATAGCTAATTCTATTAAACACATTGGCATTTCTGGGTGACATGCTATTACAAGGTTATACTAATTAAAGCTTAGGTAAAAGGTCCTGGTACTAGTACAGAAACATCCAGAGGAATATGTAATTCTTCTGTATGAGAGGGGTTGTAACTAGACTCTTACCTAATCCCTTGCTGGCATTTACTACTGAACAAAAGCCACTTGCAAAAAAAGAGGACAGTGATGTGAGATTTATTAGAAAGTCAAGTTCTCCTCAAAGCAAGGGGAATTCAACCATCCTCTGAGCATCTGGCCCAGCAAGAACAGAGGATCTGTAGTCTCTCTTCATTTCCAGTCACATTCCCTGTTAGCCTTTATACCTCTCATGCTTGTAGACACTCCATGATTTTGAGGAAATGCTAATTTGTTCACTCTTGATAATTGAGCTTCATTCACAGTGATTTCCTGCTGCAACATGCCCAGCAGTCAAACTTGAACACATGCTTTGCCATTTAGGACTCTTTTGTTGTGGTGTGTGTCTGTGTGTATCTGTGCTGTAAAAATCGGCAAACAGGAGCTAGTGCTGCTCTTATGAGCAGATATGGAAGGAGAAATGGGTGCAAATTTCCACAGCACCAGGTTCTGTCAGTTTTGCTCCTCATGCTGTTTCCCCTTGGTCTTCAGCTCAAACCAGTTGCTTTCTGCCCTTTTCACCCTACCTGTAGGCAATCAGTAATACTACTTTTGTGGAAGAGGTATCCCCAGGCTTCTGTGAAAAGTAGCCTAGGAAACAGCAGGATAGCCCCTAGGGCATGAAAACTACCTTTTCTTGTATGTGAAATGAAGCCACAGCAATGGTGGTAAACATAGGATCTCAGTGGAATGGCAGAACTCTACTTGCTCTCAAGAATGGAAAGAAAACAGGTAAATTGGACTCTTCTGATAAGTATTGTTAGAAAACTAAGAATTACAGCACATAAATATGGAAATGGGACTTAACACCCACATGCTCTTCAGAGGTGCTCAGTACAATATGTCTCACACAGATGTTTCAAGCCTTTAGTTAAAACAAGCATTTGAATGTAAACAGACCAGGTGCAAAGGAATGTAGGACAAACAAACCAGGTACAAAACCAGGTTATTAGCTGTACAGAGAGAAAGAACCCTTTCTTCATATTAAATTGGGTTGGTTTCCTGCTGCCAGGTTGGAGTCATACAGCACTATGGAGAGATGGGGAGCTAAACAGAAGATGCAATGCATGCTTTAAGCCTGGTTCTTCTAGACCTACCTGAAAACACAGGGTCTGACAGTAGCCCTCTGTACTCATTTTGAATCTTTGGTTGCACATTTATTTAGCCCCTGGGGAAACAAAGAGATTGCATTAAATATAATTAAATGAAAGATAGCAGAGTCAGTACTGCAGCAAGGTCCTGATCCAGAGCTAATGAAAAACTAATTAAATTAAACCAATTATGTTTGGAAACAATACTCATAATCTGATTATAGCATTTGAAACCTGAAAGGGAAGACTGCATCATGGGGAAGGGATTATAGCACTAGTAATGAAATGAATACAATAAGATTCAAGGTAAATCTACCACCTGAGAGACCACGGTACCTGCTAAACCCTTAGATCTTGGATAACTGTTCACAACAGCCATATTTTCAATACCATCACAAGGCAATATTTTATAAGATAGGTCAAGATCCTGGAGTAGTGCTTGCAGGCAGCCTGAACACGTGGAGAAAATGTTCATAACCAATTCATTAATAAGAGAAAGAAGACAAAGAGCATGGTGTGGTCTCCTCACACGATGTATTAGCATTGACTACCTCCTCTCTGGACTTGATGGCATCTCAGTTTACAGCCTTTAGAATGATAAATCTGGGATTTTTTCCCCACTCCCATTGCTTTGTTGGTGAGATTCTCTATTTAGCCACTTTCAGGTGTAACAGGCATAAACTGCTAATCAGCTGTACACTGAAACAAGTTAGTCCGTGTTACTGACCTTGATTTTACTTCACATCTGATTTGTATGTGTTTTGTTTCAGCATTGAAGGGATGGTAGTCTTTGTGAGGAGAATAGTTAACCCTCTATGAGACCTGTCTTCTGGGGTCTGGTTTCATCCCGGTCTTTCCTATGACTGATAAAACTGTAGTAGAGTCTTAATTCACCACTGACTGAGTTTCCGCAAGCATATCCCAGAAACTGTTCTTAAAAAATGCATTTATAAGCTATGTAAAGGACAAGATAATTGCATCTGCTTTGAATCAGGTCATACAACATCGATCAGGTCTAGCTATTTAATAATTTTGAATCATGATCTCCTGGGTAAGCAATTATAGTAAGAAGTTGCTTTCTTTCACTCAGGTTGAAAGTAGCAGGCAACTCTTTCTACACCCAAGTGCCCGAGAGGAGATCAGAGAAAGCGAGGTTGATGGCAAGATGGTGACTCTCTTCCTGGGAAAACAGTGCCAAAACTTATATCCCCAGCTGGGTCCCAGCTAGAAAAAAGTAAGTGGAGAGTTGATAATTGCTGTGTGCAGCACTGCATCACATCTAACAGGGTGTCACCACAGCACATTGACATTTATTAACAATCGGGTAATAGATTGCTATTGTAGCAGCTAGTATCTCAACTTTCATTTCAGAAAGATTTTTGCAATGTCATTTGTCTAGTTTAACAAAGCTCCGAGATTAAACAGATGAACATTAAAGCATCATCTGTCAGCTGCCAGAAAAGTCAAAACTTTACTACATGAAGAGTAGATTAACACAGTTTGTGGTGCTATTAACAGCAAGGAAAAATCAGATACTACCTTCAGCTTTCACTAAAATGTAGTTTTTTCTCCTCTTTTGAACTTTAAAATAAAAGCTGATGTCACTACTCACACTTTGCAAAGGCCTAAGTGGGAGGTTTTGCCTGCAGTCATGGTTATCAGTAGTAGAATCCTGTTTCAAATGAAACTCAGTACTGGAGGAAAAAGAAGATTAAATTTGGAAAACCAGCACAGTTATTTACTGTATATTTTATTACATAGTGAAAGTTTTGATGTCGAGGAAAACAAACAATTCCAGTATAGACAAATCACTAAATTCAACTGTGTTCAAATTATAACAGTAGCAGAGCTATGACTGGTCAAAATATTAGAAGATAGATTTCAGTCTTCCTCCACCCACTCTCCAGCTAGATATTTCTTTTGTAAAATGAAACAAAGAATGTAGCAAGGTAGAAGGAAGTTACAGGTTTGTTTGGGATACTTCAACTCAATGAACATCCAAGGAAATTAAGAGTCTAATACTCAAGCTATATTTTACTATTGTTACAAACTAGTTTAAATGGAGTATTTGTAAACATGTCTTAAAATACCAAACTGAAATCTTTGAAATGTCTTTTCATGTTTTCTGTCAAAGCAATGGGTCTTTTCAAAACTTTCTCCACCCACATAAACTACCTTTTTTCCCCTACATGGTAAATACTATCAATTTTATTTTTTTTTTACTGCTTGGAGGTTGGCAGTTAAGAAAGCGAAATCAAGCACAGGAACAATTCATTTTACTAGGATGCAAAAAATGAAGTGCCAGTCTCCAGTATTTAAAAGGTATTAATGTTGTGCATTAAAGTTAAGTGTTCGAGAGAGAGAGGAATTCTACTCTTCCAATTATTTAGTTTCAAGTCCTCATACATTTGCAAACAGAAAATTCAGAGAGCAGTCCCCAGGTTTCTTGTATTCCTAGATCACACTGGATGCAAAGTGGGCTGCTGAGAAGTCAGCAGCAGCCTCCTGGCTCCCTCTTCCATCTCCGTACATTTTAGCATATATGTTTCAGTGATGCTCACATTCCAGCTGTGCACTGGTTCTAGGTCTGCTATAATGATTTTGGATTTGATCTTGAATTGCTATAAGCAAATGTTTTCCACTGGATTGAGGCTTTCATTGGGCAGCAATGAAACATTAACATAATAGTTAAAAATGATCCTTAGAATTTTATTTTAACTTCATTTGAGGCTGAATAAAATTCAGTGGCAAGTACAAACATCACTTAGGAAACATATTGAAAATAAGGCACAGTAACAAATCAAGTGCAGTGTCTAAAATATGGGCAAGTTCATCTTAGTTGTTCCTCTCCATTAAATTAATCTTATTTCATCTTCCCAATTAGACACTTTTATATCTTGACATCATAGAAAGGCTATTTTTGTATTCCCTTGAACTGTACAGAACCTGGATGGACAAAGCAGAACCTATACAGTTCAAAATTACAAACTCATGCTTCCTAAGGTGAATCGTATGAGACAGCTGCAGGAATATAAGCATTCAGTTCTCTGAGATTTATTGTGGGCTGTCAGAAGTAGTATCTCAAAGGAAAAGAAAACGTACGCTTACTCCAAGTCTTCATGTAAAGAACTGCTACCAAGATCTAGTAATAGGTTTCTTACCATTGTGAATGGACAAAAAAATTGCATTTCAGAGATCCCAGCATTTTAGAATAATAAATTAGGCAACAGAAGAAACTGTCCTGTAAAAGGTAGAATGGTGCCTAGAAGTTATCGTGCTTCAGAACTCCTTTCAGAATGCTCCTCCTCTCCCCCAGTTTCAAGTGGCATCAGATATTCCTTGGCCTCAGGCCCCCAAAACAACCTTTCCAAGAACTTCCCAAATAGCCCAGAAATAAGTTTACTTAACTAGGACTGATTTGAGTCACCAAGGCCCTTCAGGTACAGAATTAAACCTAAATCTCCTACATGCCTACAAATGCCAAATTGTTGGCTGTTACATGTAGTAGTTTTTTGATCAAGCCTCTATATAAAGGGGGGGAAAAAATCTGTAATTTAAAGATTATTACACTTATTTTGAAACATGGAGTTAAGAGATGCCTAATTAAAATGTAGCTGCCAGTTACCTTGTAAGCATTCCATAATCTTTTGATATAGCAGTTGTTTCAGATAAATACTCCTAAAACTATTCCTGAGAACGTGAAGATGAACTGCTCCAATTAAACATATCCAACATGCGTATCACCAGGAGGTTTCTCTGGATAACTATAAAATAATAGACATTGTAAAATATCCTTTATTCTAAGGCTGTTCACTCTGTTGGCTGTACTATGAAGCACCTGGGAAGTTGAAACAGTTCAACAGAACAAGGTGCACAGGCCTCAGTTACCTTTCTCTGCAGATGTCTGCTGGAAGAGGTTCCTGCAGTGAGAGAAGCTGTCCCCCACTCAGTGAAGCATGCCTTGAAATACTCTACCAGATGAGAGAAGCCAGGTCCCAACATGTTTTTGTGCTAATTAGTTTCCCTCCAAATTCTATTTACTTAGAACAATGCACTGGGAGGAAGAGGCCAGAGCAATTTCATACAGCTAAGGTCCTGTTTTATACTTCATTGAAGTGCAACACAGCTGTATGTACTGGCACCAAGCCACAGTTAAAATTCAAATTAAAGAGGATTTCTCAGCAAGACAGAAGAATCCCTTTTATGAAGACTAATTTCCTTCAGTTCAACTTCTACAGAAACATTGCAACTCAAGACAAATGTGGAAATGTCAATACTGCAGTACAATTTCTGGTTAAAATCTCTTGCATACATGCTTTATAATGTTGTCTTCCTAGAAGTTATGCTGAACTATGGGAAGTGTTGTGAAAACATAGCAATTCTTTACCAGAAGGCACACTGGGCTCAGAGCTTTCTTAAAAAGCTTACAAGTACAAGATTTAACAAAGACTTCCAAAAAGAACAAAAAACCCCAAGAAAGGTGCTAATATCACTTAAGAGAGAGACACAGGAAGAGGGAGATAGCCCTATAGAGGTAAAAACCAACACAGACTACCGAAGAGTCTCAGGGCCTATCTGACTTGAGACTAAAGTTAGACACTTCATAGATTTGTAATTGTTCAAGATGAGAAGCAGTTGTCAAACTATAGCAGGCTTTCCCTTAAAGACAGAAAAGAAGAATGGGTCATCTGGTTCAACCTCCCTGTGCAAGCAGGGTCATCCTAGACCACATTGCACAGAATTGCATCCAGATAGTTCTTGAATATCTCCAGTGAGGGAGACTCCACAACCTTTCTGGACAATCTGTTCCAATGCTCGGTCACCCACACAGTAAAGAAGTTCTTTCTCATATGCAGGTGGAACTTCCTGTGCATCAGTTTCTGCCCGTTGTCTTTTTTCCTATTGCTTGGCACTGCTAAGAAGAGCCTTCAGATACTTATAAAGGTTCATGTGTTCCCCTTTCAGTTGTCTCTTCTTGAGGCTGAACAGGCCCTGCTCCCTCAGCCCATCCTCTTAAGATAAATGCTTCAGTCCCTTAATATCTTTGTTGCCCTCCGCTGGACCCTCTCCAGGAGCTCCATGTCTGTCTTGTACTGAGGAGCCCAGAACTGGATACAGCACTCCAGGTGCAGCCTCACTAGGGCTGAGTAGAGTGGCAGGATCACCTCTCTTGACCTGCTGGCAAGGCTCTTCCTAATGCACCCCAGGATAATATTGTCCTCCTTGTCCACAAGGGCACTGCTGGCTCATAGACAGCTTGTTGTCCACCGGGACCTCCATGTCCTCTCTGCAGAGCTGAAGTACAACATAAGAACACAGTTAATTCTACTCTTTGAATGAAGGTTGTGGATTTGGCCCATTATGAAAGAAAAGGTTTAAAATGTGGAAGTTAGCTTCTACTGCCCACCATCAGATGTTCCTTCACTGAATAGCAGTCACCACTATACCTGCCCGCCTCCTACTTTTCTCCTGCTTTGTATGTGTTATTACACATTCAAGAGCTTATTACCTGACTTGTTTTCATTTGAAACTTTGTGTCTTGAGAAACATTGAAATTAACATTCTTAATTTTTTCTTCAAATGAAAAAACTGCAGTACAGATCAACTTCTAATCTGTTTCATGAATAAGAGCCTGTATTTTATTGTGTACAAGGGATACATGACATGGATTAGTATTTTCAAGAGCATCTAGGAAGTCCGTGTGTAATGGAATGCTAGAGCAAGAGGTCTTTAAGCAAAATAAACATTAAAGCTATCATTGCTCACAACTAAAAGCTAGGCTGGAGAAGTGTATTTAATAAAGCAGGAATACAAGGTAGATGCAGAACTAGGAGGGTAATGCTGTTCTGGGTGGAGACAGCAGGTCCCTATAGAGAGTCCCAACTCCTACAGGGAGCCCTCACTCCTCAGTGCAATCTAGAACCTGCACCTCTGGCTCTTCCTTCTACATTTTTCTACTTCCTAACAAAAATAAAAATAAACCCCTTTAAAAAACTGTTAGAGAAAATACTGAAAGATGGGAACATCATTATCTAATTCAAAAATGCTTTTGAAAATCTGTCTTTCAAAAGCAGACAAATTGAATCAAATAGGCAAAAGCTACAGAGAGCACCAAGCACCCAGTGACATGAGCTGAATCACCTTCTCCCGTGAGCTGAGAGAAGATTGAGAAAAGGGCCTAGGCACAAGTCTTCTTCTACACAAAAATCACTTACTCATGCAAGATACATGATTTGGTAGATAATAAGACATTACCATACATAATTATCACTTACATGCTCAAGTGCCTGTTTGTTAAGGCACTCGTTACATGCATGGAAATCATTTGCTCACATGCAACTGAAATCCTGTAATCTTCGCCCTTATTTGTGGAACATTTCAGATATTTATTTGTTTAAATTTCTGTAAGGAATCTTTATATAAACATCTACTATTTCATAAGAAGTGTAAGATTAAAATACCAATTTTCTTTTGAGTGATTTCCCTTAAGACACTGAGATTTCTTTTTTGGCTTATAATTTCTAAGATGACTCAGCTGGTACATGTCAGAAAGCATCAAACAAGATCACAAACCCTGCTATCCTGACACCTGTAGCACATAACTGACGAGGTGAATGATCATGACTTTATTATTAACTGATTAGGAACTTATTACAAGGGTATGTAGTGGCAGGACAAATGGGAATTACTTTACACTGAAAGAGAGTAGATTTAGATAAGATTTTAGAAAGAAATTATTCACTGTGAGGATAGTGGGACACTGGAACAGGCTGCCTAGACAAGATGTAGGTGCCCCATCCCAGGAAGCATTTGAGGACAGCTTGCTCTGAGCAATCTGGTCTAGTGAAGGTGTCATTGCACATCATTCTATGATGATTTAGAAACAGCTTCTTCAGGATGTGACTGAAAAAGAGTATCTTGGACTACAGCTGCCTATTTAATGTGTTCTGCTGAGTTTACAAATACAACAGTGCTCCAGTATAAACAGGCTACTTTAGTTAGTCTTTAACTTTGGCATCACAACTATTTTGTTGTTCCACAGCGCAGCTAAGAAGAAAACAGCTGTTCAAATTCAGCACAGCTAAGAAAAAGACAGCTGTTCAAATTCAAGAAAGAGTTGAATCAGTAAAGCAAGGTGAGAATTAGACTTTTTTTAGCCACTAGCAGTGACACTGGGTATCCTTCTAGTTCCTGATAAGGGTAAAGCTCCCACACACCAACAAGAGAACCCCCCCTGCATTTGTGTAAGATGCACAGCTTGTGCTGCTCTTGCTCACATGGCAATCAGAACTGGTATTTACGTCTATGGCAGCTATGTAAAAATTGTGCTAAGTGGCCTCTGCTAGCCTTACTTACATTGCTTACATCCATATAAAGCAATCCTAGAATCAGAAAGAAATAGTGCTATGATTTTCATTGGCAGTGAACACATACAGTTAAAGAATTTGGTGTGCACACAGTTCTGAAGTATAAATCCTCTTTATGGGGTATTTATTTTGCTGCACAACTGCACTGATCTTCCCTGTTGCCCATCCCCTTTTCATCTTTTCATTCTGATGGGCCTGGCTTGACAAGATGCTGAGCGCTTACATATTTTGGTTATTTATTTATTATTTAGTTATTTATTATTATTTAGTTAGTTAATTATTGCATTTAAAAACTGAACCAAAACAGCCCAGATGTTTTAACTCTAAATAGACACTAACAGTTTGTCAGCCAGCAAAGAATCTCAAGGATGTTTTATGCTGATGTTATTGGATTTTTCTCAGTTGCACATGGCTGTAAAGCTGAGGACTTTCTGGTGTCTGAAACAGAGATTTGGGCCATTGTTTTGAAAGCTCATTGAAACAGACAGCCACAAAGGACTGTTTCCCAGATATGTTCAAATTGTTTACCTCGTATAGTTTGGAGGAAACTATTAACTTCAGTAGCTTTTTCACATTGCTGACCACAGTGTGATCATGAACTCTGCAAATAATCATTTATAATTGCCTTTCAAAAATGTTTTGACATTTGAACTGTTTCAGTGTTTGAACTTCTCTCTTCTTTTTCTCACAGTTGCCAAAATCAACCTGAGACTGATCTCTGGGAAAGTGCAGTTCAGATGAAACAGATGCTGAGAACACAATCGATACTTTTGGCTGAGATTACATGTATTACAGAGTGGTAGGTACAATGAAAAATTTTTCTTCATGTAGGTTTCAAGCAAGGCACCTTTAGAGGGCTAGAAAGCCCAGATGATGATTTACAGCAATCCATGCTTCAGAATAGAAGGGGAAAACAGAATGGGAAAAACAGAATGTATCACAATCCATGCTGATAACCAAGCAAGAATTTATTTCCCCAAGAGGGTTAGTAGGAGTAGATAAGTACAAGCCAGTGAAGTTCTGCTCTCATATGAGCCTGTGGGAAGTCTTGAATTTAGATTTGTAGTTTCTGATACTGGGTGGACTGAACTGTAAATTACAGCTGTAACTGTCCTAATTGTAAAAATCTTCAGTTTGACTTTTCCATATTTGACAGAACATAAATATTATGAAAATTAGTATCTTTTGCAGTAGGAACTCTTACATTATAATTTTCAGTTGATACTTGCAGAGAAGAAATTACAACAGAAGAAACAGAATAATCCTTTACATTTAGTTGACATAAGTACTACTATAGAATGACTATGGAGATGCAGAAAATGTCTTCCTTTACATGAGCACAGTAGGCTAGTACATACCATTCTTCAGACAAATAAAAACATTCCATTTGCCAGATCTGCAAGTTCACCAACAGGCCATACAATCCAATACTGGCACACAAGCCAGCTTTGTACCTAACAAAAAATTACAGGGAGGATGCTAAAACAGTTTATTTTCAGCACAGTACATAAATCAGCTGATCTAAGTACATACTGATTTCAAGTAGAAGGATTTGGATGCTATCACATAGCTGTGTTTGGTTATGATCTCTCTAGTAAAAAACCACACATGGTCCTTCACATGTAGAACATGCTCTGACATACTCAGAGACATTTTAAAAAAGCGATCTATTTATTTCCAATTTTAAGTATTTTTATAATGGAAAAGGTATCCACCAAAGCTGATATACTTTGCAAAAAGTATTTAATTCCAGTAAAATAATAAAAACATTGAAAGAAATATTTTGAGGTCATCAAATACATAATTTTTGACATTTTCAAACCCCAGAATTCAGCTATTTTCTGTTTCAAATAGGTTTTTCATGAATCAGACTGTGATTACGACTTACTTAGAAACAAGGTAAAAAGGTCAAGCATTACATAAGGTCTCAGTTGTTTGATCCCAACCCATTTTCTTCCTCCCTCTCAGTTCTGGAAACCCTTATGCATCTTTGCCTCCAAAATGAGGAAAGGGATAAAAAAAAAGTCCCTCTTTCAGATGTACTCTGTTCTGCTTCCTTAAATGTCACTGTGGGAACACACCCTACACTGGTCTGTATTCAAGGATGGCTTAAGAACCATTTTCTTCTTGGAGCAGTGGTTCTACTCCTCTAATCCTTCCCTTCCTCCATCCAAGACAAGCTTCTGTCACACCTGGTGGACTTCCCCTAGCCTTAAGTTACCTTTGTTTTAGTTCCTTCTGCCTTGCCAAATTATCCAATGCATTATAATTGCTCTCAGCTTTAGCAAGAGTCAGAGCCTATGAGTCTTCTAGCTGATGGCTGGCTGGTGGGGCAAGCACAGAGCACATGTTGAAGGAGAAGATGATAGAGGACAGTGAAAACCTGCAGTCTATGAGGGACACCAAATCAAAGTAAGGCTACATTTATTGCTCTGTCTTGACGACAGAGAAAATCACTTTCCCCTTGAGTTCACTCCAGAGTAACTCATCACCTTCTTGCTTTGCTAATAGGTTTATAGATATTACATAGAGCTGAGTCAGCCATGGTCCCACTGCTAATCTTGAGGATTACTCATGGGTTTTGAGATCAGCAACAGAAGCTTCTCTTATGTATCACTAATTTTCCCTTAACACATTAAGCAATTAACAATCATCTAATTAGGCTCCAAACCACAGTGAATTGATGGCCATTGTTGATCAGAGCAAAGGAAATCAGATCTCTCCTTTGCTTGCTGAAGGCACATTTGACTTATAGTGCTTGAATTTTCATGAGGTGTACATTTCTGAGCCACATTTTATTTTTTATTAGTATCTAGTAAAGGATAAGAAAGGAAAGATTCTCAGCTAAGTGGTAAAAAGAACAGAGAAAGGCTTTGGGAGTAGGTAACAGAATATCCTAAATTAAGCCTTATTAAGAAGCTTTTAGTTGAATTGTTCACCTTCTATTCACTATTCACCTTTACTGGTTTTACTGAAATCTCTTAAGATATGAAAGCATAAAAAATTAACACATTTCAGCTTAATTAAAGACAGCACATATTATGCTTAAACAATCCAGAAAAAGTATGTGTTTTGAGGGTCCTCTTTCTTCCCTAATCACAGATAATTCAGCTTATTTGGTAAAAGACGGGATTCTGTATATCTGGATTTGATTCTATTTTTCCCTGTGACATTTTAAACAGGCCTGAACTAGTAATTTGAACATTATGTGCCTTAGCTTACTGCATCCATAGATCCATATGCATCCACATACCAGATAATGTCAATAATATTCCACAACACACTTAGACATTAATCAGGTTACGAAGCCATAAACCACTTTTCAGATCAGGCTACAACAGAACTTTGTGAGTGCTAAAAATGTGGGTCCAGATTTTGTATGAATTTTGTTTACAACAGACTCTAGAGTCAAAATTGACACCAGCTAGTATTCAGATGAACCTAGTCCAGACTGCAAGTTATGACATTTGGCAATAACTCATTTATCCTATATGCTATGCTGTTTTCTGCTAGTAGAGAAGGAAGCAGTAAACCCAAGGGGAAAAGAAAACAGAAAATCGAACCAAAATTGGGTCAAGGCTTTACCTTCAACCCTGAAAACCTCCACCTACAACCAGGTGTCTCAGTTTTAAACCCTCGGACACAGTCAGAAGACTAACCACTTAACTTCTCTCATGTTCCTGTTGCAAAAAAAAGTGTAATAATAACACAGTCACCAGAATCACAACATAGCAGCCTATGACCACAGAATGGATAAAGCTGAAAGGGAACACACCTCTATTCAGAGCTGTTAAGGAAGCCAAACAGAAGTTTGGCAACATAGCAAACTTCGCATTTCCAGATTTACACAAAATTATTTCTCGTGAGTTCTTCTTCTAGCCTTGCATCTCTCCTATGTAGAGCTACTGTTCTAAGTAAATGAGAAACCGTGTGCCTCTTCACATCTGTTTAATTTACTTGCTGCTTGCTCCTAATTACTTGCTAATAGCCCCCACCTTGGAAGTCATTAGCACATTCATTAGAAAGTAAATAAACTCAGTAATCGTAAACATGGACCGTAATACTCAAAGGAAAAGCACAGTCTATTTCATAGATTGACAAAGCACACACAGTCAAAATCCCAAACTCCCAACAGCTGCAATATATTTAACGCGTTCTCATTTGAATTAAATTTAAAAAAAATCCTTTTTTCTTTAAAGATAAAAATCGGCTCCTATTCCCACCTGGTATCTCTACAACATTTTAAATTTACAGGAGGATGTTTCTGTAATAGTATCGTCGATTTACAGTCAGTCATCCGACAGAAAACAAAAGCATTATATCTAAAAGTTTTTTCAATGTCACTCTGTTTCTGAAAATAAAAGACACCTGATTTGAAAATGAAGGCTACCCACATGGTAGCCTAAACAGCAGATGCTTTTAACATATAGTTACTGTAAACAGCCATGAAGACTGATATTTATAGCTGTTTTCTCTATTTTTTCTTCACAAATGTCATACCTTCAGAACTTCTCTTACTCAGAGGTACGAATATGTAGCAGAGAAAAAAACTTCTGAGTCAGACTTGACTTAAAATTTATTATCTGCCAACAAGTTTTGGAAGGTGTTCAAGATCATGATATAGAAAGCTGTCAAATCTGAAATAAATTATTTAGGTAGAAGAAAGTGGAAAGAACTGGTGGATTCAGCCAAATTAGTGAAACATTATTCACTTTCAGTGTCTGACAGAAATATGTATTAATTTTGTGGAGTATAATATTTCTGATTTTGTGAAAAGATATAGTGTCCTTGATCCTAATTAGTTTTTGGGTTTTTTCGTTCAAACTTGTGGTATTTTTATATATACTCTTCAAAGTATTTTTTTAAAGTGAGCTCTCAAGCCCTTAGACATTCAAGACAGTCCAATTTTTTATCACAGTGAGTTATTGGTATATACCCCAAACTGGAATGAAGAATATATGAGAGGACTTCTAAATCTAGGGGACTTCTTCAGTGTGGCTAAGATTTCACCCTTCCAGCAACTCACTTATTCATCACTGAAATCTGCTGTCTCCATAATGATCACTCCATATTTTTTATTCAGCTTATTAAAAGTCAGAATACCTCTAAATTGAAAGATGCTGAGGAGGTCAGCCTTGTCCAAGCAGAAATGCTTCTGGGGCTGAGTAGGAGGACTTCAGAGTCTAGAAGACCGAGGGGTTTATGAGTTTAGGTATGTGTATTATGAGACAGCAGCTGTGGAGAGGTTCTTAGGATTGAAATTTGGGATTTGAAGGCTAAATGTTACCTAAAGCCCTTTTTCAGAGGTACACATACTTTTTTAATATCCCTAATTAAAATTTAAGGTTTTTTTTTCCACCCAGAGAGCAGAAATACCAGCATTTCTTGCATCACTCGCACACCGTGAATGAAAATGTTAGGACTGCAAGATGATCCAGACACAGCTGCAACCTGCCTTATGTACATACTGAAGTTAAACCAATTCAACCTATAGCAGCTCCATCCTTCCAAGCATCTGAATACTTGGACACTCAATGTGTGATAATACATAAGCAATCCTCTCTGGAGTAAACTTGATCACTCTGAACAGACATATAACACTTTACAAAATATTTGAAAAAGGCTTCCAGAACAGTGAACCCTAGAGAAATAAGATATTATTTAAATTTTCTGTTGAAAAAAGCAGTCTTGACAAAAAAAAAAAAATTCCTAAACACTTACTTAGATATTCAAATATATATGAAATACATATATTCTTTTATGTTCTCCATATATTCTGAGATTGTTTCACTACAGATTCATTGCCCTTGCATGTGGAACAGTGACACCAAGAAGCATACTGCAGTAGTTATGTAAAACACAGCAGAGAGTTTGCAGCCTTAAGCAGGTACAAGTAATAAACCAGCTATGATTCTTGAATCTACAGGAGTGAAAAGCCAGACAACACAAATGAACATAGAAAACCAATATTTAGCTGACTCCAACAACACATCTATTCATATCTCCAAAATCTACAGTAGTAAGATATTACATATTAATAGAGAAAACAATATATTTGCTTTTAGATCAAGTAACAGTAAAAAAATCTTTATTCAGCATAGATGAAAAGACTAACTTTATCTTTCCTCTGTCTAGGCTATTTCTTCAGTCTAGTTTTCTAATTATTTATGTCTGTAGTTTTTTAGGACTTTGTAGTACATTTGTGGTTCTACATCCTTTCAACACTCCATAAGCAAATACATCTTCTTTTAGGTGCTCATTTTCATGAACACAAATATTATTGCCTTTTCCTTATGGAATACTGACCTCAAAGAGAGTTTTCATAGTTTTTGTTAATTCTCTCTTAATCATTTATAAAACTACATCAGAGTATTAGGAATAGAATCTAATAACTACTTATGCAGCTACCAGTTTGGTTTTTTTTCCTCACTTTAAATGTAATTGTAAAACTAAATTATATCCATTAGTTTGTTGTAAGTGACTTGACAACAGCTCCATAAATACTTTCAACTTGCTGGACATACAGACATGCATTTGTCAGCTTGCATATTGCTGAGCGTATAGAGCACAGGTACGGGAATACAAGCAGCCCTCTTGTTCTGTGCACAGAAATTGCTCCCAGAATCTCCTTTGCAGTTCCTGTGCAGTTGTTCTGGCACTCCTGTTGCTGGTGCTGGGTTCAGTATCACTATCTTCTACTTTGCGTGGGTCATTCTGCAGTACTTCATTATCACTTTCTAATTGTTTTTGATAGCACAAGGGACACAGCACTATATTTGTGCAAATTCAAAGACCCACATACTCATAACTTTCTGAGCACGTAGCCCTTACTGAGTGTGATTAGGCAGTCAGTGACTACACAACCACTCCACCTTATCCCTTGCTCCTTGAACTGGGGTACTGCATCGATTCTGCCAGTTTATTTCATAGGAGGCACATGTGATTGTAAGTTTTCAGCAAGTTTTTCACTCCTAACACTTCCACTGACCACATGGATCTTTGTGATCTATGGATCTCTGTGAGTTAGCAAATGGCAATTAAACAATTATTTATGAGAGGTGTAACAGACACATCCCTGCTAGGATACTATACACACAGTATAAAAGATCCAAATTTGTCGACTGAAATAAAAGGTGCTCTAATTTCGTGCTGTATAACAAATGAACAGCCTAACACTCTGATTTCCCCCATCAGTGTGCCATTATAAATGATAAACTGACATAGTTTAATAAAAACACAAAATAGAACTAACTACATACAATAGAATTGTATATTAAGGCGTATTTATTCGCTTTGAAGAACTCTTCTGCCCTACAATCAGTGTTATTTCCTGATGCTGTAAGAAATTGCTGCTAAATAAGTTTTTCATTTGCAGATTTGTCTGTCTACTTAAATTGTCAAGTAAACCATCTAATTCTGACTTTCAAGTGTCAATTAACTTAATCTATCCTGCCGAGTAAGCTGTGCTAATGAACAGTTGTACTTCGCCTAGTTTACGAGGGTGTAGCTTCAGTTTCCAGTCTGCTATTTGCAACATCTGCTAAACTACCAACCTCCAAAATCTTTTCGCAGAAGGTAAATGTAGACCACAGTCCAAAACACAGCTATGTCCCTTACTACAGCGGAATGATTTAACCGTAGCTGAAATCATTAGTTGTTTCTGGTCTCCAGCAATGTAAAACAGGATAGCCATTGCTACAAAGCATGAAAACCAAATAAAAATATTACATTCTATTGTTTCAATTCTGCTCAGGGTCGTTGTCAAAAGGACTTTTTAAACCTTATGTCATTAACTTTGAATCTTAGACCACTTGAAAAGGCTCTCTGATTTTATGGTATCAGTACAAAATAAAATATGATGATCTCATCTTCAGAAATTTAACAGATGGTTTTCTAGTTAAAACAAAGTTCAGAAATATTTCAGTAGAATGTGGAGACTGAAAATTTTCCAGACTCTTAGAACTAAAAGTCAGTAGTTCAGAGATGGCATTATTTTCAGGGAAGAAAAAGTAGATTTGAGCAGAAGCTGAAGTACCTGATAAAATTGAATGCCAAAGGATTAAAGAACCCCCTGAAAACGGGTGGTTCCTTTCTCCTCTGTTTCCCAGATGCCATGTTTCTTCACAGCTGTACAGCACACACTTTGCCTCCACAGATCACCCCCTCCTGCTACTCCACTCCGAACAGCACACTCATTCGAAGCAGCACAATCTCTCACACGGGCTGCATGGTACATGTGTCTGACAGGCTGTGGAACTTTGTAGGTATCATCGTAAACATTGCCCTTAATTATGACCTAGCGCGGATATGGAAAACAGCTATCTGAGAATCTTGTAGTGATTATTCATTGCTGTGTTATGCTCTCTCAGACCCAGATATATAAATATTATCCACTGTCTTTTTGTCAGTCTTCTAGTTTAGCTGCTTTGCTGGCCCCTCCTGCTGTTTTATCTTTGTGTTGTTGATTTTATTTTTTTTTTTTAACTGAGAGACAAGGCAGCGAGATGAAGATTAAAGAAAACAAAATGCCTATGCTCATCAAAGTACATGTATTCCCATTACAGGCTATAAATACCAACTCCTCTTCACACAGCTGTTAGAAGTGAAGGTTCACATCACACAGTGGAGCATATCACACCAGATTATCCCTTACAAGCCTTGTAGATTAATTGTGAAGTTGATTTCTTCTGGGAAGCTGTCAGTCTTCCCTTTTACTTTATCCGTAAGTGATCTGTATTTTAGTTGCGTGGACAAGATTCGAAGTTCTCTCAGTTCATCTGAGAACTTTCCATGTTGAAGATAAAGAATGCATCAACATGACAGATTTGTAATAGTGAACTGGCAATTTGCAAACAAAATGCAAGCAAAGTTAAAAGTTAAAAATATTTTTACAAATAATAATAGCTTATTAAGTGGCACTGGCCTAGCATGGTCACTGTAATTTCCCATGTAAAATTAACTTCTAAAATAGCTATATTTTGCTGTTTTCATTTAGCTTGACAGAAACTATAATTCATTCAAGAAAAGGTTATCAGCTTTTTTAATAGTTTAAAAGAATCAGTAAATCTCTCAAAAAAGCACTATTCCTTACAGAAGAAAAATACGGCTGTTGGGGAAGTTGAGGAAGCTGAGGAAGGTGTATCTTTTGTCTGTGCTATTGTATATGGACAAGCTAACACCTGGCACCTAAATCTGTTTCACATTAGACAGCTTTCTGGTCCTCTTTCAGATCCTCTTTGAGCTACTCATTCTCATTTCAGGATCTAAATTCTGCTTTCTTTAAGGTCCATAATAATACTTCCCTTAATACCACATTGGTCAGAAATTCCACCGGAGTTGTATAAACACAGGCAAAATAAAATCTGTCCAAGGAGCAGCAATTGCAGATTTCACTGAATTAAACCTACTGAAGGCATTGAGTAATAATGTCTCACATGCCAGTATGTGAACCATTAATAGTCAATGCCTAAAGCAGGCGCTCATGATAAGTCTTTAATATAATGGATAAAACACCAAATACTAGCAAATATTCAGGACTTGTAAAGGAAAGAAATAGATTTATATTTCTTGTTGCCAGCCTATCAGCTCTGAAATAATTCAAAGTGAATGGTTTCCAAGATTCTTATATTTCTTTCCAAACCTTTTTAAGAGCCAGTAAGGAGTATGAAACATTAATGTCTTAATTTTAAATATATTTTCACTTGTAGTAGGGTTTTTCCAGGTCGTCAGCATATATTTAAAATCATGCTTCATTTTACATGAGAGGAAACACTGAGAATGAAAAAAATACTTTTACAAGGAAAAGGGATGAGTGGGAGAGATGTCCTTCTCCTACTCTGGTACTCCTGAAAATGTTAGCTAGTTCTCCTTTCCCCCCTCTGGTGGAAAGCTGAGTTTCCAAGTGATGCTTTTCCATTCAGGTGGAGGCCAATGATCCTTCCAAACACCACTGAGTTATTTCTTGTACTTCCTATCTTGCATGCTGTGCTTTGGGTTAATTTGCATAAACCATTTCCATTTTCCAGACACATTTATAAAGTCATTTACTTAGCTGACAACTGCATTTCAGTGAAAGACTCAGAGCGTAGCTTCTGATCTCCTGCTAATTGAGGTTAGAAAGGCATTACTGATGTAAAAATAATATTGATATCCTGCAACTCAATAAAAAGCTGCTAATAATTCAGCTGTGGAAAGAAAATAATCTTTTCATATTCATTAAACGTCATTTAAAAGCCTCATTAGTATTGCATGAAATAAGATCTTGTTAGTGCAATACAGTCTACCAGTAAGAGGTTTAATTGTTTTGCTGATGGTTCACATTGTATGTAAACACTTTTATTTGACTTCAAGTTAATATTCTCCAGAATTTTACGAAAAATAAGCTCCTAAAAGATTGAAGGCAAAGAGTTGGATTATTTTAAAAGCCTCGGCTAGAATTTATTTCTATCAAAGTTCACATAGGATATTCCTGAAAACCAGTTCTGCACAATACAGTTCAGTGAAGAATCTCAAAATTAAGATATAACAACTTTAATGAACCTCTTGGCAAAAGTGACTCACAAAGGAACATAGTCTGATTTTCAGCTGCCTACAATATTCATATCCCTTGTGTCATATGTGAGTGTACAGCAAGAATTTTATGAGAAGTCTGCCAGGCAGGGACAGTTGAACATCTTATCTCCCTTAAAACATCTCATACACAGCATAACCTCCTTGCTTTTGTACTGACCATGCAGAAGGCTTTAAGTAATTTCTGGCTCTCCACATATTTGCTTCCAGCCTAAGGAGGTCTCTCTTCCTTCTTCCCCCATACTTCTCCGGGAGAGGGGTCTTGCCCAGCTACTGGGAGGATATCTGTCTTCAGTCCCTGAATCCATTTGAACACAAGTACTAGCTAATTGCTATGAAATTTGAAAAGGTTTATCGCCTTAATAAGGTTAAATTCCCACAAGCATCCTGAAAATATCTGACTAGTAAAAAAACCCTAATAACTCACCAGTGGAGGAAGAGTTGTTTTGCAAGTTCTTAAGCTTTTTAGGCTACAGAGGAAAACCAGAAGAGAAAGATTACATTGCCTTCATTGCTCACAGGAAAGCTTGAAGCTGACTACACCTCAGGCATCTGTCAAGGCCCCTCCCTTGTTCCTTCCTTCCCTCTCTCTTCCTCCTTGTTTCTCTTGGGATGAGCACCAAGGCTGCTGTCTGACTTTGCCAAAAGCGGGGGCAGCGCGTACACTCATCCCAGCACCTGCTTTGCCATGGGCACCTGAGCAGCAGCAACAGCAGGTATGAATCTCCCAGACTGATGCTGGAGAAATTCAGCCTGAGACAGCAAAGTAACATGCAGCTCTTCTCTCTTCAGTTCTCCTTCTCTAGAAACACCTGTACCGGTGGGTGTATCGAGGTGCAGGGATCCTTCTGAATACTACTGGCTGCTTTCCTCACCCCTGGCAGTGCCCTAAGGGAGAGATAAATTTCCCCTTTGTGACAATCACTGGTTGAAGGGTGCAGGGAAGGTCAGGAGAAAGCTTTGACAAAATCGATTGATAGTATACAATATCTATTCTTAACTATCTAAATTTTTAGTCCTTATTATGAACCTGTTAAAGGGTGATAGATATCAAATATTTCTTTATAATTCCTAAAATGGACTTTTACTCCATGAATTATGTGATTCCTAGATTAGATTCTCATTACCAACACTGTAAGTGCACACTGAGATTTTGTATTTAGTCCACAATAAAACATAACCTTGGACAGCCTCGTTTAAAAGCTCTTTGTATATAGCTGTTTGGTGGTATGGGTGAACATGATTTTGTAAACTTATCTGCATATTCCATACTGTTTTCATAAAACTAGAAATTCCAGTGCAGCAGCATCAAAACATATAAGCTTCTTTTATCAAGGTATACATTATTTATAATTTTAAAAAATCTACTTTATTCTAAATTATGTATTATATTATATTAATGTATTTTTATTAAGTTTGTGCTCCTGTTTATTTTTCCTTCCAATGTCTTCCTCATTGCTAAAATGTGGCATAAATGTAATGCTCACAGTAACGTAATAGATACTACAGGAATCAGAAGAGTTATAAGGCATCTGGGAGAGGTGTTGTGCCTTTGTGTACAACTTCCAAGATGGACCATGTCATCTGACTCTATTGCAATGCAAAAATGATCATTCCTCTCCCACTGATTCTGAGGGAGGAGTCATGTCTCCCTATATAATCTATATGATGGATCAGGTCATTTGATTCTACTGTAATGCAAATAGTGGTCATTCTTCTTCCACTGACTTTGAATAATACTTTTCTTTCCGAAGCCACATTTCAAGGCATTAGAGCATATTAGTAAAAATGATTAAATAAGCCTCTTAAAATCCTTGGCAAGAAATTAACATTTTAGTGACAGGGAAAAAGAGGAGCAGAGATGTTACAGATTTGGCTCCATTCCAGAATTTATTTTGAAATTTTAGAATCCAATCATCCTCCCTCCCCATCCTGCATGTCACTTTCTTGGCACACTTTCTGAGCTGGCATCTGCACTGTGTGCTGCAGGAGTGATGAGGAAATGCTGTCCTTTCTCCAGACAGCAGTATATGAGTCCATACTGAATCTCACTTCTCATGTGCCATGATGTTAGGAGGCATAAACCTAGAATTAGAGCCAGACCTGCTCTCCTGGCAGGTCACCAAGATTTTCCTTGGAGACTTGGCCCAGAATATTTTGTGTTTCCTATGATTCATAAACACCACGAGTCAGACCCCAGCGTGACAGATCCAGTGCCACGTGCACAAGCATGTTGAACTTGCACACACATGGCACATGCTGGATATGTTAGACTCACATCAAATCAACTGCACACCGGCAGTGGCTCCAGTACCTCTCCTGCCTGAAATTTGGCACAGGATATGCCAAGCAAACGCCAGGCATGAGAGCCAAGCACCTCAGACCTGCCTTGTTTGCTGTCTGATTTTGCTATCCTTTCCAGACTTCTTTCCGTTACTAATTTCTTAAGAACTGTAATCTCTGGAAAAAGCCTGAAGCAATTTGTACAACACATTTGGACAATGTTTTCAGGCACATGGTGTGATTCTTGGGTCTGTCCTGTGCAGGGCCAGGAGCTGGATTTGATGATCCTTGTGGGACCCTTCCAACTCAGGATATTCTATGATTAATATACAGTCAGTCACACTGTAGCTGGTCATGATTTGCCAAGATACAGAAAACTGCACTTCGTAAAACAGGATCGTGTGGCCAGAATCATCCCTACATTTGCTGCGGTCAGTGGTGATCTATGAAGGAGGAATGTGGTCTAAAGCTTATAACACTGACACTGTTCAGCAGGAAGACATCAGAGGAACTTTAGAAACCAGATCCATGATCATGTATCCTGTTAGGAAATAGGGATGCTGACTAGGGCACTGGGAGAATGTTTAATTTAGTAATTACTAAAGTATAACTTTTACATACATATGGAATATGTAACTTAAAAGACAGTCAGATTGAATAACAGTTTTAATAATAAATCAGGTTTTCCTAATAACATTGTTTAAAGAAAAATTATCTTTATAAATGAAGATTCGTGGATATGAAATTCAGATATCTCGTCTACATCTTCTTTTATATCAGTGGAGTATATGGACACTGAGCATTGCTGTAGTAAGCTAACACTTGCATTTTAATTTAATGAGTTTCCAACTGAAGTATAAGTAATTAGCACATGGATTCAAGTCAGAAGCATCACTCTAAGTAGAGTTTACTTGTGCATAGTGTCCTCTCCATCCTTCCTGAACCATTCTAGGAAAAGTTACTGTCTAGAAACCACCTAACTGACCCTTTCCCCTCATTCAAGATTTCAAGGAAGAGATTTGGATAAGAGGGTTCAGCTAAATATTTGTATTTCTTGTTTTAAAGGATTTTAAAATACTGACCCATCTTTACTTGGCTATGTAGAACTACAGGTGGTAATTATTCAAGAAGATGGTGGTCATCTGAGCAGCAGGGATATAAAACGGTGTTGTCTAGGATGGATAAACTGAATAAGGCCTCTTTAGCAAAGCATAGAAGGGAAGCAAGAAGTGTCATAAGTCAAAGAGCAGGGTACGGAGTTTCGTTAGGCCAAGGCCAGCACTCAGAGATAAAATACATAAAAGCTATCTGGCAAGCTTTGAGCTGTAAGCCAGGACCCAATCCACAACAAAGCAATGGCTGGTGGACCTTGAACCAAGGAGCAATCCACCACTGGATATGGTCTAGTGGATCTCAAGCCATCCACAACAGGATGCGGGTTTGGTGCACTTGAACTGGGGTTAAATGGGGTAAAAACATTTTATCTCTAGGCAATTCTCCAGACCTTTTACCAAATATTTTCCCTAAAGGGACAGAGGATTGTGGTTATTGTCCAGTTATGGGTTTCCAAGTAGAGTTTGTGTCCATACAATAGATGGATTGTTGTGGCAGCATAAATGTGTAGACTGTAATTTAATTCTGACTCATATATCATGTATTTTTTTGATGTACAAGTGACAATGACTTTTCATGTTACTTTCAAGCAAAGGTTACTTCTGTTGGTGAGTGGGCTGTGGGAGATGGAATCTTTTTTCATGGTGTAGCATAAAACATACCCTTAGCTTGCTTTTAGCTACATTTATAGCAAACCATGAAGAGAACATGTAACTTTTTATTCTGAAACATAATGATCCTTTCTACTCTATAATTACTTCAGTTTTCAATCCCATGCCATAAAAATTGATGTAATTTTGTTACGGACTTTATTAAAAGCTAGATAATGTGCTCAGGTTTTTAGTAAGTTAAAAGAGCATTTTCTTAGAAATGCATTAATGCATCTTTGTGAAGAACAGTGTTACACTTTCTTCCCAGTTGCTACACTGCATCTGGCAAATAATTCAAATACAGAAATGGCATAGTGTAGTGCTATGCAGAAACACACAAGTAAACTCTGAATGAGCCACCACAGAACAGGAAGCCACATTGTCCCGTTAGCACTGTGCTCCATCCAGTACAGGTAATTAGCCTGGCTGCTGCAGTCTGTGCAACAGCCTAAGAAAACAACCTTTATTAAGATGCTTTGGATGGGTAATTTGTTTATAAGTCTTTCTGGAAAACAAGGGGCTTGCAAAAGCTTTTGCAGATTTATGTTCAAGCATTAGCTTCTCTAATTAGTCATCAAATAAATTGTTTTGTGCGTGATTTTTTGACTCATGAGAAAACTAAAGAGAATTAAAGAAGTACGTGATGGTTTGTTTTTATTTTTTTAAGTAGTTCTTCAGTGGAGAAGCACAAAGCTAGAATAAAGCTAGCTCCAACATCCAGAAATCTTGATTCACTTTTCAGTTTTGCTGGACAAAGAAAAAAGGATGATGTCTGTTCCATTTGTCTTGAGAAAATGCTCCACCTAGATACAGGTCTGCAAAATAGTGCTCCCCTCACTGAAAGTCATGGCACTCAAAGCCTCTGTTTTTATTGAAATCTCTGCTTTGACTGGTGAAAGCCTTTCCCATGTATCTGGAAGGCCAACATAAACAGAACACAAATCATCAAATTAGTATTTAATTGCATCTTATGAACCATTGGGACTGTATGCTTCATTCATCCCATACATTTGCTCTACTAAAATGAAAAATTACTTTGACTTCCACTTTTTGTTTTAAACGTATTAGTCCTCCTCTTTAGACATTACCGTTATTAATGCTCAGGCTGCTGCAATGGCTCTGAATTCTTATCATTCATTCAGTTGATATTATTACCCAGTCAAAGCTGACATCAGAAATGGTACCTTAATATTAGAGAAAGAAATCGTGACTGGAATTATTCATAGATTACACAGCATACACTACTTGGAAGACAAAGAATCAGCAGAGGCGTTTTTTTAATAATAATTTATAGCCTGATCCAAAGTCAATACAAAAATTCTCCATGACTTTGGTAAATTTTGATTTTAGCCCTTTGTAATGAAATTTAGGAGGGAGACCAGCAGTTGCGTCCATACTCTTTCTTCTCTATTTTGATATAATTTAACAGCACTGACAAGAAATTTATAAAAATACAGCAGAGATTTCTCTGTGTGTTCCCTGCAGAATTAAACAGGATATGGAGCAGCTTACAATACTGAAAAGTAACTAAAGGAAAGAATAAGCAGAATCACAGTATTTTTTCAATAATAATAAAGTAAATAATAATTATACTTACATTGCCCATGAGCTAATATAAAGCTCAATACTTCCCAAACATAACTTATGTAAAAGTGAGAAGAAAGATGTTTTCACTGTTAACCAATTTTAAAAGTGTTGTAAAGGTGAAAAAGACTGTACTTTCTCTCTAGATACTTTCTACTGATGCAACTACAGATATTGTTTCTCTTTCCCTCAGCTGGTCCTTCACCTCTGATGTGTGTCTGACAAATCAAGCTTCCCGAGGTCTCCCTCAGGATAACCTCTACTATGACTGTAAAACAGAGATGATTCTGAAATCAGGAACAAGAAAATAAAGTGGAATGTTACAGCCACAACTTTATATAAATACACCCTTTATATAAATGCACACTGGAAATTTTGCTGTAAGCATATTTACTGAGTTTTAAAATCTTATTATGAGTTTATTTGATTTTTCAACCTGTAATCATGCACATATCTGAAGCTATGAGATAGGAAGACTTTGTAGCTACAAAGTGTTAATAATCCTTTGAACTTGTGTATGGAAAGGCCTAGGATGACTAGGCAGGGATGAATATGATTACGTATATTCGAGGAAGCTCTGATTCCCAGCAACATGGTTTTATCAAAGATAACAGGAGCCCAGGTAAATATCTCCTTGGTTATCTTCTAAAAACAATAAAAGGCTATTTTGGCAGATATTTGGTAACAGTTTTATTAAAAGAACATTATATTTTAAAAAAAGGAAGTAGTTGGAATACACAATGAGACGAGATGACTGTAAACTTTATCCTAGGAAGAAGTTGTCATCTATGATGGAAGTGCATTAAGATCGGAAACAGCCATGGATCTCTTTGACAGTATTTAATAAAGTTTTGAATCATTGTAGTGGGTGAAACTGGCAGTTCTGTCGGTACTTGCAGTGATTCACATATGGTGTCATCATTAGAGAACTTGAAAGACAATTGCACACAGTATTCCTCTGGTGACTTGATGGGATCAGCCTCCTTCAGTCATTTAAGGTCTTACAGAAGGTGTAGTTTTACACAACATCTGGTTTTCTTGACGGCACTATTTGGAGAATACAACCAGGAAGAGCAAGACTGATAACATCGTAAGCCCACTGTCAGTTTTGTCAGCTTAAGAATATGGGAGCAAACTCCTGAGTGATTGAGTTTGTTGGAATAGGAGCATTTTGAGTGTTCTCATTTGCTAAATAGCATTAGAACAAAACAGGATGTTAAGTGACAAGGATACTGATGAAAGATGCTGACATCACTCCTTTTTGAAGATACTGAATTCTAATTAAAAATAGTTTGTTACCTAGCTCTGCTTCTGTGTGGTTAATGTTTTAGTTTTATTTAAAATGTCTTGTCAGCTGGTACTTAATTGCACAATGGATCAAGATTTAATTAGCAAGTGGGTTTTCTTTAATAATTGAAGCTTACCGCTTAGCAAAACAGCAATTGAAATATTTGATACTAACATAATATCATGCAATATCAGCTTTTCAACTTGCTAATGATGCCTGTGACTACATAGGCTGTTTTCATAATCTATAGTTGTTGAAAGTAGCAAGTTAATAATGAAGACTGAAAACCTGTTTAGCAAACATGTAAGAATACTGACATTCTGGTTACTTATTTAATAATTTGATGAAAATCATGTCATTATTATTATCATCTTAATAAGATTCATGGGCTTTCAGATATGTATTGGAAGACTACACAGGAAGATTACACAGGACCTTTTCAGACAGCTTCCCTGCTTTTTTTTTTCCTTTTTATTCCTTTTGCAATGGAGTCATGGACTAATCTGCTAATAAAATATATGGTCTGTTTGCTATGTAAATGTACTAATCTAGTTTAATTAGAGTCAGTAATGACAATCAAAAAATGGTAGCAGTGGTAAGAGAGTTGGTAGGACATGTGGAACACCCCTTTTATAACAGACACCTTTTTTTTTTTAAACAAGGAGTTCATTAATAGTTTGGAGAAATGAGGCTGACATACAAATTGCCTCAGCACAGTGCTGAAAATGACACACCTATAGTAGGCTGCTATTAAAAGATTATAAGAGCATCAACAGGACAGGTAAGCTGCAGGCTGCATACATCTTTGTTTATTTTTTTTAACATGCTTTTTCTTCCTGTATGTTGTCACTGTTAAACAAAACATTGATGAGTCAGTCATTTTAAACCACTTGCTGACTACTCATTTAGGCTTCCTGGCAGGAAGAACCGAAGATAGTACGAAACAGCTGCAGCCACACTGGCTAACTGACTATGCACAGCTGGTTTACAAAGCTGGGGAGCTCAGGGCATGGCCTCCATGTGGGGGGCTGTCAGGGAATGGGCCAGAAAGCCAACAGGAGTACAGTTAATCGACAGAAAAATTGTATTCATCTCACAGGCTCATACTGTGAAATTATTAATATGAATACAAACCAATCAATGGAAATATAACGTAAACATAGTAAATATTAATCACAGAATCACAAAGTCATAGAATATGCTGAGTTGGAGGGGACCCCCAAGGATCATGGTGTCCAAACCTTAGCTCTGCACAGGGCCATCCCCAAGAGTCACACCATGTGCCTGAGAGTATCATCCAAACTCTGTCAGGTTTGGTGCTGTGACCATTTCCCTGAGGAAACTGTGTGCTGGACATTTTGTCCAGAGGGATACTGTGAGAAACAGTATCAAAAGCTTTTTTGAAATCCAAAAAAGATTCCACAAACTGGCTTCCCTTGATCAGCTAGGTAGGTTACCTTGTCTTAACAGGAAATCAAGTTTGATAAGCAGGACTTTCCTCTCATGAAGCTGTGCTGGCTGTGACCAATGACTGCGTTGTCGTTCAGGTGTTTTTCAATACTTCCCAGAATAATCTTCTCCATAACTTTATCAGGCACTGAAGTGAGACTGACAGGCCTGTAGTTTTCAGGGTCCTGCTTCTTGACTTTCTTGAAAATTGGGATATGAGACCCAGTTATCTCTATGTCTAGATGGAATCGTGATTTCATTATTGTAGTACTATGAGATCTAAAAAATTAACTTTCCTATGAGATACTTTCAGTGTATGAAATAAACATAAATTCATTTTGATTAAAATGGATTTGAAACATGAATCATGTCAGTATCATTTCTACGTTTTGCTGTAAGAAGCTGTAGAATTCAACATGCTATTTTTAAATTGCATATTGACTCAAGATGTTATTTCACAACATCATAAGGAGATTATATGTCTAAACACTCTGAGTTGTGAACACCTTACATGTGGTTAATTGGGATATTATTTTATAGAAACTGTAAGTAAAAATGAAAAATAAGCCCCTTAATGATGACTTATAACTACAGTCTTAGTGGGGAGATGTACATTTTACCTTGTTATGTATAAATCCATATTTACTGAAAAATGGAAGATGACTCATGTGGAAAAAAAAGAAAGGTGACATAGAATATGCAAATACTGTAAAGACAAATCTGGAACCCCACAATGGGAGGAATGCACCCAGACAAATCTTCATATAGCAGTGCCACCAAATGCAATAATTTTTTGAATGGTGTATCAAGACAAAAATGTAAATAAAATTATACCTAACAATGAGAGACTCAGACCAGCTGTTACTAAAAGACATTTTCCTACTGCTTCCTTGAGCCTCCATTTTACTCTCTGGTTATTTAATTATTGCATAGACTGTCACACTAGTCCTTCTTCAAAAATTGTGATGATGAGGATATTGGTCCTAACAGAGCCCTACTTCAAATCTGAAGCAGTCAGGGGGGAGGTTTTCTCAGAATCCATTCATTTTCTGTAGATTTTGCAACATCTAAATTTTGCTGTTCTAAGCATATAATCCATTAAGAAACCTCTTTGTCCTGGTAAGGTGAGAAATGGGCCCATCTGTGAACTTCAGATGAATTTAGTGCAAAGAGTGCCTTTAATCTGATTATAGAAGTTTCCCCCTCTTTGAAACAACTGTTGCATTTCCCTGAACTGATGTAAATCAAGTCACAGGTTATCAATGAGGGCAGCTTGCAAACTCCTGTAAGAATTGCTGAGTTCCAGACAAAATGCCATGGAGATTAGCTCCACACTGAGCACTGGAGGTGTGAACAGCTCTGCAGCTCTGCAGAGCTCATTTCTTCTCTTTGACCTTCTGTTTTGGATGTGTAACTAATGCCATAGTTGAAATTTTGGATAAATTGCTTAAATTATCAAATACCAAAAAAACTAGAGGACCATCTTCTACAGTAACTAAATTTTCTCTTTGTAATGTTGTTTGAGACGTAGCCATCCAGACGTGACTGAGAAGTAAATAACGAGTACCTTCTCAACATCTGTCCAAAAGTTGGGCAGACACCAGACTAATGCCTCAATTGCACTTTGACAAGTGGAGAGAAAAGAAATGCTACATTTATTTATTGTTTTGTGCAGTGAAAAGAAGATACACGAGGTACCCTACAGCAAGTAAACAGGATGTCAGCAGGAGGCCATAGGCCATCTCATTGACTAGAATTATTGTATCCTTCCTTCTACAACTCTACTGTCTAGACAAATACTTCTAGTATACTGCAAGCCCATTGAAGTAGGAGCTTTGGTCCATATTTATATACCTTGTACAAATACCAGTGCATCTTGGTCCAATACTGAGTGTCCCAGTTCCTAACACAACACAAATATGAAAGCAATTAATGATATGGCAACACGTTGTAATTGAAAAAGACAGTGCAGCTTCTTTAGACCAGTGAACACCACAGCTGAAATAGGAAACTCGGGATGGGCTCTGCGATGTTGTTTGCTTTTCACTGGAGTACTGATGAATTCTTCTGCTATCACCCTGGGAAATAAATTCAATCCACTGCCATATGTAGTGATCCACATCTTTCGTGAAAGCAAGTGAACACACTTATGCTAAAGCGGCTCAAGGGGTTAAAGAATGAAGGGGAAATAATCTTTGAAAGTCAGATTTAAATCATTCAGACAACTGAAGATCCAATAATTATAAAATCTTCCAGTTCGTGTTGCTGTATGCTGCAGCAACGTGGTCGTTACTTCTAAATACACTGGGGGGGGGCGGGGGAGGAAGGTGGAAAAGCTCCACTGAGCACTGAATTTTCATGTTTTTGTCTTTCACAGCCCTCGGCGCGGGACTACAACCCCCAGCAGCCCCCGCGCGGCCCGGCGGCCCGTTCGCGCACCCAGCGTGCCGCGCGCGGGGCGCTGTCGTGGCGCTCGCGGGTGAATGAGGCGAGGCCGCGCCGCCGAGCCCTGCTGCGGCCCCGCGGAAGTTTCGGCCGCCTCCTCCTCCTCCTCTTCGGCTGCCTCCTTCTCCTCCTCCCGTGGCAGGCTCTGGGCAGAGCCATGAGGCGCGCGGGGCTGGGTAAGCGCGGCGGCAGGGCCGGGCTGGGCTGCCTCACGGGCAGGGCCCAGCCCCGGGGAGGGTCTGGGGCAGGGGGGGCGTGAGAGGGGCTGTGCCCTTGGGCGCAGGGCTGCAACAGACCTCGGAAGCTTTTTAGGGGAAACGCCGTCACCCCTGCTTCTGCCTCTTTCTATCTGAGCTGGATTTACGGAGCAGCGCTGGGGTTTGTATATATCATAGAATCATAGAATGATTTAATCTGGAAGGGACCTTAACGATCATCTAATTCCAATCCCCCTGCCATGGGCAGGAACACCTTCAACTAGACGGGTTGCTCAGAGCCCCGTCCAGCCTGTCCTTGAACACCTCTAGCGATGGGGCATCCACAGCTTCCCTGGGCAACCTATTCCAGTGCCGCACCACCCTCACAGTAAAGCGTTTTTTACTAATATCCAATCTAAACCTACTGTCTTTCAATTTGAACCCATTCCCCCTTCTCCTGTCACTGCATGCTCTTGTAAATACTCTTGGCTCATTTAGCTCTGATGATGATGTTCCAACGTGGTGTTAATTTGAGCTGTGTTCCCATGGATGGACAGATTTGTCACGCTTCAGTCAAGTTCCTTTCCAATTTGGAATTGTGTTTTTTATTTTAGTACTTCTATTATAGGTTTGTTACAAATATAATCTGGTGCAAATTCAGAAATCTTTGCAGAGTTCCTGCTGAGTGTTTTGAGCAGCTTAGGCCTCATTTTTCAACCAGCAGTCATGTTGATTACTTTAAGGAAACTTTGAACTCCCACGTCATGTTCTACAACCACGTGGGTGCTATGACTGCATAGTAAAGCTTAGGGGATGTTTATGCCCCAGAAGTTTATGACTGAGTTCTGGTGCTTCTTCCTAGAAAGTATTTTGGGGTGGTAAATCCCACATGGCTAAACCAGGTGCGTCTAACACCAACTTACGTTTACTTCTACATTTTAGATTTGTGTCATGCAATGGTATTTTCATGACATAAAACAAGTCTTGGGAACACTTCTTAATAGAGCAAGAGAGGTGTTGGGATATTTATCATAAAAAAGTGGGCATTTGATAGTGCTTAGATCTTCAGTCCCTTCCCTTGTCAGACTGACAGCTTGCTGTTGGGTATGAACTGAGAGGGGTTGGACTGGAGGCCACCCAGTGCAGTGTGCTGTTTCTGAAGAGGTGATGAATGTTCGTGCAAGGAGCGCTGAAGAAAGAGCATGCCTTCTTTTAGGTTGATTCTGGCAAACAATGCCTTAAGAATTGTGCTGAAACTGCTTTTTAAAGAAGTCTGCTGGAAGGTCAAGCAGAAGACTTAAATGTCTGTTATCAGCTGCAGTAAAATTTTCTGCTTTACCTTGACATTTCAGCTGTCAGTTTAGAACTATTTTTTAGGTAATAAGCTGGAAATAGAAGCTGGGCACCAGCACTTAGGCTGTTGTCACCATCTACCTGGTACCTCTTTTTTAGCCTGCAGTTACGTTATGGCCATGTCCCTATTATGTGTCAATGAGCAGTGTTGTGGGACTGTCCGTAGAACTGCCACGCTGGACTTTCTGCCCTTCCCATAAACAGCTGTAGCCAAATGTCTTCATTGTCCTTCCTATGACATTTAAAGAAGCAGCCATGCCTGTTGAAAAGCATTGGGGCAGTTGTTCATATCTGCATTGTCACAGTCCATATAAGAATCATAGTGTTTTGGCATGAAGCTGTGTGGTGTATTAACTTATAGACACACTCAAAATTGTGTCACGAAATACTGTAGTTAGATGCGCTTGTAAAACAGACACAAGTGAGAACAACCCTAACTCTCTAAATGATAGAATTTTAGTCAGATTTCTGTATTTGACATTGGCACTTTTGATTTAACTGGCGGAAAAAAGGCTTCTTGACTCAATGTGGTGAAATGAAAACATATATTTCATTGCAGTCAACAACTCCCTTTGTTGAAGAGGATGGTCTGGCACTGATCTCCTCTGATGACCAGTGACAGGACTGAGGGAATGGCCTGAGGCTGTGTTTAGAGGAGGTTTAGGTTGGATATTAGGAAAAGATTTTTCACCCAGAGGGTAACTGGACACTGGAACAGGCTCCCCAGGGAAGTGGTCACAGCACCAAGCCTGACAGTGTTCTAGAAGTGTTTGGACAATGCTCTCAGGCACATGGTGTGATTCTTGGGGTTTTCCTGTGCAGGCCCAGGAGTTGGACTTTGATGATCCTTGAGTATCCCTTTCAATTGAGAATATTCTGTCATTGTGTGATTCAGTCTTGTTGAGGATCTGTCATTAGCTTAACTTGTAGAGTAACAATTTGCAAGTACAAATTAAAAAATTGTCATTACTTAGATTTAAGGAATGGCTTCATGGGTTCATAAAATGATATCTATTGTCAAAATAGAATTGTAGTTCTCTTTTAAAATATTAATATTATGTATGCCAAGCACACAATGAAATTATTTGAAATGGAGTTTTCTCTGTGATTGGGATTGGTGTCTCTCTTCTCACCCTTTTTCCTCAAAAAGAAAAAAAACTCCACAAACACAAAAATCTTTACAGCATATTTAAAGTGCAATCAGAGGCATTCAATTTTAGTGTGCCATTCTGGCTAGCCATATAAGTATATATTAATGTTGTAAATGGGTTGTTAGTTGAATTAATCTAGTGGGATCTTTGTCATAAAGCTTATAGTAGTTCTTTTCTGTTTGCCTTTCTAAGTCTTGATCTCTCTTCATTTTTTTCAAATCTTAGATTTGAGGTCTAAGACTGATTTTTGTCCTGACTGGACGTGGCTTTAATTATCCAGTGCCCATGCTGCTGTCCAGCCGCTTTATGTAGGAAATCTTTATTAGAGATTGGAGGAAGTGAATGTGTGGAGCTGAGCAGCTTTCACTTCTTTCTGCCCTGCATACTCTGCTGCCTCAGTTGTCTGGATGACAGTCCTGAATCTCCATCACCCATAACGCCCAGGCAGGAGTGGGAATAGAACTGCAGAATGGTGACTGAAACAGAAATGCTCTGCTCAGAGGCCTGGTTTCTGCTCTCAGGTCTTGTTTGTAGAGAAACTCATGTAAGGATCCGAGTATGGTTTTCCCTTTAAGTATTTAATCAAGTGATATTTGTCTTTGTTAGAGGATGGTCTCAACTCTTCTATTTTCAGTTTGGTTTCCCACATGTAGTGGCCTCAATGCTTCCTTCCCATTTCCATGTAATGCCTGGGTTGATTTCCATAGAACTCATCCAAAAACACTGTCAGGAGAAAAATTTGATAGTGCTAAATTACAGCCATTCCTCAGTTTTTCTTCTTTTATTTGCATATTGAAAGGTAAGTATCACATTTGGAAAAGGTAACTTACACGTTTGAGTCTCTGTCTCAGGAGCATGCAAATCACTTGTTCCAATGGTGTTTTCTGTCTGTAACTACGGACTGTTGTGTTTACAGGTGAGGGAGCACCTGCAGGTAACTATGGCTATACCAGCAGTGGATACAGTGTTTATGAAGAAGAGAATGACAGGTTAACAGAAAGTTTGCGTACGAAAGTCAGTGCCATTAAATCGGTACGTATTTAATTACAGTGATATTGTCACGTTTATTGAATTAAATTATATGAATCAGTGAAGCAGTAGACTTAGTTTAAAACATAAATTTAATACTGTGGTGAGTTAACCATGGCTGGATGCCAGGTGCCCACCAAAGCTACTCTGTCACTCCTCTCCTCAGGTGGATGGGGAGATAAAAATAAGACAAAAGGCTCATGTGTTAAGATAAGGGCAGGGAGAGATCACTCACCAGTTACCATCATGGGCAAAACAGACTCGACTTGGGGAAATTAATTTTATTTATTGACAGTCAAATCAGTAGGGTCATGAGAAATAAAACCAAATCTTAAAATGCCTTCACCCTACCCCTTCCTTCTTCCTGGCCTCAACTTCCTCCCCCTCAGCAATGCAGAGGGACAGGGAATGAGAGTTGCAGTTTGTTCATCACACATTGTCTCTGCCACTCCTTCCTCCTCGAGCTCTTGCCCTGCTCCAGTGTGGGGTCCTCCCATGGGAGACAGTCTTCCATGAATTTCTCTAACATGGGTCCTTTCCATGGGCTTCAGTTCTGCACTGACTGTTCCAGCATGGGTCCTTCACTAATTGTTCCAATGTGGGTCCCTTCCATGGGATGCAGTCCCTCAGGAACAGGCTGTTCCAAGGTGGATCCCTCACGGGGTCACAACTCCTGACAGCACACCTGCTCCAGCTTGGGCTCCTCTCTCCTTGGAATCACAGGTCCTGCCAGGAGCTTGCTCCAGTATGGCCTTCCCACAGGGTCACAGCCTCCTTTGGGCATCCACCTGCTCTGGCCTGGGGTCCTCCATGGGCTGCAGGTGGATCTCTGCTCCACTGTGGACCCCCATGGGCTGCAAGTGGACAGCCTGCTTCACCATGATCTGCACCATGGTCTTCAGGGGAATCTTTGCTCTGGTGCCTGGAGCACTTCCTCCTGCTTCTTCTTCTCTGGCCTTGGTGTCTGCAGTGATCTTTCTCCTGCATGTTCTCACTCCTCTCTATGCAATTGGTCTTGTGAAGTTTTTTTGCCCTTCTTAACTATGTTATCCCAGAGGTGCTACCACTGTTTCTGATGGGCACTGCCCTGACCAGTCATGAGTCTGTCTTGACATTGACCAGCTGACATTGACCCTTTTGGACATCAGGGAAGCTTCTGGCAGCTTCTCACAGAAGCCACCCCTGTAGCCCCCCCCCCAGTACCAAAACTTTTCAAAAGTTTCCAAACCCAATACAAATACAAGAAATAATTAATGTCAGCCAAGATGCACAATTATTCATGTGTAAAACTGATTCTTTCTTTAATTAGCTTTTTAAGCTAGAGATGTCCTTTTTTGTCTACCTTGAGCACACCTGTGGTGTAACTAATGGCTTACTGTCCTACAGAATGAATTACTATCCCTGCAGAAACTAAAATCTTTGAGTTTAGGTCAGTAACGCTGTTTCATTTAAGAAAATGGACTACTACTTTTTGGTCTTATCGCTACAGCTCACCAGTTTCTGCTGTATCTGCTTATAAATCTGTAATGTGAAAACTGCTCTTAGAAACAACATGCTAATATCCTCTGAAGAAGTTGTTCTAATGATTCTGATTCCTTCCAGAGACCGAGGACTTCTTTCAAACAAGTCTAACTGAAAGACAGCTCTGTGATTAAAATTATGTCAGTTTCTTGTTCTTAAAAACTACAAATTTTGTCAAACACATTCTTAGCAATAGATGCTGTTTTTATATATAGAATACAAGCTAATGAATTCTTTCCATTGAAATTCTGAAGTCATTCCAAGTCGTATTGCTAATACTGCTGCTTAAATGTAATTTGTTTAGTCTCAACTAGAAACTAAAACAGATTTAGAATAAGAATTTAGAATAAGTTAAGGGGGTAAAAACAAAAGCTTTGACCTTTGTTAGCAAATTTTATTTCTTGTCTCCTTCTTGGTATGTTACATTTCAAAATCGATGTATGTCAGTGCAGTTGGCAGTGCCCCAAGGAGCAGCACATGTGCTCTTTCTGCAGTTGCATCTTTTAGTGCAACATAATAATCTTGGCGTATGGAGTAACCTTCAGATAATCTTCCCAATAGCCTCATGTAAAATCAGTTTCACTCTTGCTTTACTATAGATTGCACTGAAATGCAGCAGTAAGAAATAATGAGATTCAGGTTGTGACACATAAAACCAAACGTGTTCAGTCTAATCCAAAGTATGGGGGCCTGGAGCACATTTCCCTCCATTCTAGGAGCTGAGCTGGTTGTTCAAGGCCAGTGTGCTTGTAAGAACTGTGGCAAAGGAAAAGCTGCTAAGAATTAGAATCAGTGTCAGTTCTCCCTTGTTTGATTCCAGAGCTGCTTTTAAGCCAAGGCTTTCCTGGCTGGCTCCCGTCTTTGAGATGTTGCAGCTGTGTTGCAGCTCCATCTGTGCCTGGTCTCATATCTCCCTGATTCCAGCCCTAACCCAGGTTCACTTTGTGGCTTGACCTTGGACTGTCTTGGGCTGCTCACCAGGCTGTTGCTGGCCCTGGTCACCATCTCAGGACAGACTCTCCCTGGCCTATGCAGCTTTCCTCCTGCTCCTGTGGCTCCCTTGCTGTGACACAAAGCAGAGAATGGCTAGACAAGGTCACTAAAGAAAATCCCATTTATAGCATAACAGGAATTTGTCAAAAGAGATGCTTTAGCAGGTTACATGCGTCAGCTCTGGCAACACTGAGTCAAACGGGTGCTCATGGTCCTTTGTGCTGTGTGCCAGCAGTTTTAACAGTTGTTCCAGGAAATGGGCAATTGCTACTTTAGACTTGACTAGATCTTGAATTTTTGAAAGTCCATGCAATACTTCTAATAAGACATTATCTGGAAGAGGACCATTGAGCACCTTCTGTGACTCTTTAGACTCATCTGATGAAAAATCTTTTCTTAAGAGTTATTGACAGAATACTATGTATGTTATTTTGTTTTTTGAATATATCAAGTACTGTTTTCACATTTTTCCTGGGGAAATGCTAGTCATGTTATGTATTTTGGACTGAGTTCTCTAATCTATGTATAACTGATTACTCATGCTTAATACTTTTTGGTGTTTTTTAACAGCTTTCCATTGAAATTGGAACAGAAGTTAAAAACCAAAATAAAATGTTATCAGAAATGGTAAGTATGTAGTAACTAAACTTCTTTAAATACAGGGCAGGATTAAGAAGTTAGTAATGTGAAGCATCCTGTTTTTTAGTATGAACATTTTTATTAAAATGTTGACAGCTTATTATTGACTGTAGCATGTGACTGATTCGGTAACAGTATTTCTGTTCAAAAAGATAAGATGTGCAAATATGTTACTTTCAAGGCACAACCAAGGCCTTTTTACTTCAGATATGACTATTGATTTTCAATTAGAAAATGTATAGTACTATTAAAGAGGCAGTTCTATATTTATTTGTATTCAAGAATAGAAGAAGGAAGCAAAAAAATAAAGTCAGAAATGCCTTTTTTTCTTGCAGTTTGCTTTGGCTTGGGGGAAAAAACAGCACTGGATAAATGGGTGAAAGTTTTTTGTGGTTAATTTTTGCCTCTAAAATAATTTTAGTTTTGGAAATTTTGAAAAAACAAGGAAAACTACACTTAGTGAGCTGTAAGGGTATTTCTTTTCTCAGAGTAACATGTTTTTTGTTGGTTTGTTTGCTTGTTGGTTTTTTTTAAATGTAGGAGAATGATTTCGACTCTACCGGTGGACTTTTAGGTGCAACTATGGGCAGACTGAGAACACTCTCCAGAGGAAGCCAGACAAAGCTATTATGTTATATGATGCTCTTTTCATTGTTTGTTTTTTTTGTAATATACTGGATTATTAAACTGAGGTGATGCACGGTACCTCTGGTTTACATTGTGTAATTTCAACTACAGTCTTAATTAATGAAGACATTGATCTAAAGTGGCATATTCTGTTGATAAAAAATGGTGAAATTGTTCTAAATTGCATTAACTATTAATGCAATGGTATATATAGTTTTCTTAATATGTCAGAATTTTTCCCATCATCTCCTGTTTTGGGGGGATTGTTTGTAAATACGCAGAAAGTGCATAGTAGGTTGCTTTTTTTAAGGGAAAATAGTTTTTAGAATTAATTTTAAAAATACAGAAAACAAGGGGTTTTCGAATATGAAGTAATTGCAGAATTACAAGGCTTTCTCTTTCATTCTGCTTTTCATTCTGCACCATGCTCTAAATTAGAGCTCCAGTTTCAGGCATGTAGTAATTTCTAGATTGCAAAAGCACGAAGAATACTTCGATCTTTCTAAATTGGTTTTATCTGTGGATTTTTAAAAGGCTGGCCTGAAGCTAACAAATGTAAAAGTGGTACCACCAGAAATTACTTCTGTGACTAGATCTGATAGTGTTTAAGTAGCTTAAATTGTGTGTTTAAACTGTATTTTGGGGAGAAGTTACTTAAAACTGGATTTTATTTTTTAATTCAAATGTGACAAATCATGCTTACACATCTCTTTTAAGCAAATGCCTTTGATCATTGAGATCAATCAATATGGACACAGTACAAATGTTTTCTTTATATTTAAAGTATCAGAACTTAATGATTCCATTGAATCACAGACTTTTATTGTTAGGATGTTTACTTTTCAATTTGTGATGGTCCCTAGATCTACGCTGCATGATGCCTGAAATACAAGGGCAGATATTTTGAATTTTATATTAAAGTAAATTATGATGCACCTGTTGGAGGTGCAGTCACAGTAAGGTTTTTTTATTTTGAAGACTTAGCTTTGGCTCACCAAATAGTTTCTTATCGTTGAAGCTACTATATTACTGAGTTTAACGTACAAAAAAATTAAGTTTCCTAGATATTGAAGTTGTATCTACAATTTTTGAAAGACTTTTCTAGAAATACTGTATAATGTGTTGCCATTAATAACTAATTATGAAGTGTCAAATAAAGTGTCTTGTAGTATTATTCTAGCTAGTGTTGTTCATATACATTCTTCTCTATTGTAGAATACCAGTATAATTTTTGGAAATGTTGCTGCATTTAAGGGGCAATTTTTTTTTTTAAATCCATAATACAGGCTGTTTCCTCTGGCTTAAATGACTGTTTTAGGAAGAGTTAAAGTAATTACATGCATTTTTCATATTAACACATTTAATATTTTTCTTTAATAATTACACACAAAACATGGTACTTTGCTGCTGAAGTTCAGGCCTCCAAAATCTTCAGATACAATTAAAGAGTTGTTTATGGAATTCTGCAAATAAAAATCAACCACTACTCCCATCACCAAACATCCATGACAGAGCTGATGTGAACTTGGCAAAGATGACACAGCTCATTGTCATGATTGCTTGCTAAAAGTGAAAGATAGGGAAGGTACCTGTAATTGAGAGCAAAGGCACTGTTAAAGTATTTGGAGATGGCAGAGAATCATTTGTGCCTTAACTATGGGTCTTAAAAGCAAAGCTACACTGAAATTAGATTAAACTACTAATGAAATCATAGCTGTATCCATATAGAAGTTCTGTTTCTTAATTGGTGGTGTAGATGCTCTAAAATGTAGATAAAGCTTGATTAAAGAACACATTTTTTCTGTGTGCTTAGCATGGATCATTGAAAAACTTCAGTAACCTACTGAAAAAATGGAAAAATACCTTGCAGGAGGCTGCACTCTCAGGCTGCTCTATATCAACAGAATTTTGACATTGGAGAACACATAGAATGGTAATGCTGAAAGACCTGGATGTGCATTTTGATGACAAAATTACCGTTAAGTTTTCTACTCAAAATGTACTGGCTGTTTACCTTCAGTGTGCAGTACAAGCCATGCTCTTGCTGTCTTAATTTTCCAGAAAGAGTGGAGCTGTTTCACTTGCTTGGAAGTATTTCCATGTGTTTGCATATGATGGAAAGCATGGTTTCATCTGTCCCACCTCCTATTGACATCAATCTCAAGTCTCTGTAGAAATATAAAGGGTAGATTTAAACATGTGCATGCTGTTCTGATGGTTTTCTGCTGGGAAACCTGATGAGATTTACCTACATGTGTCATACTAATTCCAGGTGCCTGCAGAACACCTCATTCGCTGCCTCCTCCTGGGGAGGTGGTCTGTGATACTTCCCTCAATATCCCTGCTGGTCCTCTCCCAAAGTGGTAGGTGCCTAAGCCTGCAGTTGAACTTTAAGAGGGGAGGGAGTTTTTCCAGGGCCAGCGGCAAAAAGTGTTGCAGCCCTTAACTTTGATGAACTGTGTGGTAAACAAGAGTCAATCAGTACATGAGAATCGTACAGAGAGGGTACAATTTTCATTCAGGTTTTTTAACCAGTAAGCATCCAGTCTCCCTAATGGCTATGTGGGATCTAGCAGAACACAATATTATATAGCAGTATAGTGTTGTGTAGTATTCTAGTATAGTTTTATATAGTCTGTAAAGCTGCTGTGCTTTAAAAAGGAATGGCTGCTCCAAGAATATTTACTTTTGATTTGATATTTCTAATCACAGTCGTTTAAAACCTGCCATTAACATCACTGAGTCATCCCTAACAGTATTGCCTAAGTTTCCTGTGCTAGCCAGATTGCAAAATACTGCAACCTCAAGCAATTTTACTCACAAATTTCTTTTCTCCTTTGGGGAGAATTAAAAACCACCATCATCAACAAAAAAACTACCAAAACAGTTCTAAACTACCTCTACTTAATAACCAGAAGATTCCCCACCTTCCTACAGGCCTTGTTGAAGGCTGCGGAGCTGGAACAGTGGTAGGTTACTCGTTCTTAATGCTGCAGTGTTGTCTGCTTTGTCAAGCTGCAGAAAGCCCCGGCCCATGCTCAGCATTTTGCATCTTCACTGTAGCACCAGCAAGTAACTAATTCTCAGAGCTCCTCTGTGATGCCAATAAAAATCCTCCATTTGCAACAGGAATCCTGGACACATGGCTTGTTTATATGATGTTAGAAATAGGCACTGGTTTTGGTGGTGTGTGTGACAGACAAGTCAGGTTATCGTGTATAAAGACACGTTTTAAAAAAATAAAACACCTTTTACATACGTTTTGTGCATGTGTGTGTCTTTACAAAGTTGCTAGTAATTATGTTTTTGTAGGAGTGAGATAAGGAGTATTTCTTACATAACCTACAGAGAGGTGACTAATGGTGCTCTCTCTCCTGGGAAGACAGGCTGGAAGGTTTCTCCTAATTTAACCAGATCAAGATGACAAAAGACTCAAGTGATTTTAATCTAGCAACCCTCTTCTGGGAAAGAGACTTGCTTTCAGAATAAGAAAACAAAACCATGGGACCAACTATCCTGCCAGAAACTGCAGGGAAGCTGGGAAAGAGGACATAGTAAAGTAAGCTTTTATATCAGCTATTTATTGTATGCTTTTGGTTTGACAGTTTATATTATATCAATAAAGCATTGTTAATATGGCACATAAATATTTTAATACCTATAAATATTAGAACTTAATTGCTTTATTTAAGCTACCTCTAGAATCTTTTCATCTGGCACAGTGACACTTTGCTTTCTGATTTCTCCATCACCTTGTTACTGCCTCATGACAGAGCAGCAAGTCCTGCTCTACTACAGCCCCACTGAGGTGAGCACTGACCTGTCGTGGCTTCACCCTGACCAAGGACAGTTAGCAACCAGCCTGCAATACACCATGCAGTTTTGTGAAGGTGTCATTCTGAGGGACCAAACCTCTAGCTGCTTGTTGAATGCTGAGAGAGTGGGAGTTAGCCTGAGGAAAGAGAGAAATCCAGCTATTGTGTTCTATCCCTCTAAAACACTCCCTGCAAAGAGTTTCTTCTCATTCGGGAAATGCCATGCATCTGAAACACTCACTGTAGATTATAAGACTTATCCTACTCAACCAAATCAAGAGATATAAATGTTAAAAAGTAATCCAACTTTTTGACAAAGAAAAAAATCTTTAATGCCGAATTAAAAAACTGCACTTATGAGGGAGCATAAGGAACTATTCTCACTCAATGCAGGTTATCAATAATTTCTAGTTATGTAGCAACAGGAACAAAAATAACCCTCCATGTTGTCAAATCATGTTTCCCATCTCCATAGGTAATGTCATATAGCCTTCAGAAATGTGTCAAGCACTGCTTTAAGGAGAAAAAACAAGCTCCCTTTAATCTTGGACTATCCTAATTTGAAGGCTGTCAGATAACAAAGTTACTCTAATGATTAGGAACCCTCTAATTTACAGACTGAATGTATTTCTGAGTAGTATAATCCAATATAGTTCACGGTTTAACATTCCTCTGTTGGCTGATGTTGACCCCTCTGCATTCTGAGGGCCATTCAGCCTTTGCTTCACACAAGCTAAGCCATGTCCATTACGCTACCTGTAAACCAGGCAGCCATGCCACAGCTCATGGCACTATAAATCTGTCTGTGGCTTCAAGCTGTTAAAATGTGATGGGTTTTGTGGCTGTGCATTCCAGTACCATTTACTACCCACAGCCTGGAAGCCGTGCCTGCTCAGGGAGCCATTCTACATTTTCCTCCCGAAAGCCATGTGGCATTGGCACTGAAAAAGCCCTTTCTGTTCACAAACATCTTGAGCGGAGCCTGCTGCACTACTTACCTTCAATGCAGGTGTCTTCACAAAACTTTAAGCTCCTGAGAACATAAACTCAGTAATTTTCTTTCCCCTTTCTGGCAGTGATCAGTGCCGGTCAGATGTGGGGAAGAAAGCAAGTTTTGGTGACTCAAGCCCTGGTTTTCCCTAGTAGCCTGGCTTCATGGCAGTGGTCCCTCAGGGGTGCTGCTCTCTGCTTCCCTGGTTAGGAGGCCATTGGTAAATCCATACCATGGTTTATGTGCCTTAGAGTAGCACTGCTTCCCAGAAGGACATTTTTACACTGCTTCTTTTCAGCACAAATTGCACTTGATTACAAAATGTTTACTCTTTTTTTCCCAACAATTACTATTTTTAGGTTGTATTACTGGCAAGATTTTTCTCCACAAAATATACTGATGCACCCTTAAGCTTAATATTTTGTGATTTCTTCAATTTTCAGACTCAGCTAGTTTGCCTATAGGCTGTCCAAATTAAGCAGAATCTAAAGGACACTGATTCTCAGGGAGAAGTTTGAGCTGATGCCACCCAGTGCAGCAGGTCTCTGGCCAAGCTGCCACAGCCCAGACACCCCAGGCTGTGCCTGCTAGTTTCCATGGCACTGCTCTTTCCATTTAGGGACATTCTGAAGACCCAGCTGAGGGAATGGGCATCACCTTGGCCTGCTCTGGAGTGTAGCTCTGCTGTAAAGTCATCACTGTACAGTTGCTTGCTTTGATTTGCAATCTTAGAGCTAGATGTCATGTGCTTTATCTCCTAAATTCCCTGTCAAGATACTCATAAAAGTTAAACAAAGTGGTAGACAGGCATCTGTCTGTCTCAAAGCCTCTGCAGATAAAGGCTGAAACTACAGATTTTGTTTCAGAGATGACAGAAATTGATATTAAGCCTTGTCTCAACAATTAGCTACAGACTTCAAAGCAAATTGTTTTTGTCAGCAGAAATGGATGCATAGGCTTCATTTTGTTTGGTACAACCATAAATGGTTATAATGACAAAACCTGATTAAAAAACCCCAATTGTCTAGACTCAAGTTTAGACATGCTTTGTAAAGAATGAAAGACTATAAACAACAAAATAAACTGAATAAAATATTTCAAATGACTTTTTAAATATGTGAAGGATACAAAACCAGAAGGAAATGCGTTACTTATTAAAAAATCCACTTAAAACTGTACAGAAGTTTGGTTTTTTAACTATCCTCAGTTACAGGTAGAACTTCATATTGCAATAACAGGCGAAAAATGAAATCTGTGTTTGTTCTTCAGCTATGTGCATTCGCAATGCTACTTACACTTCTATCTCACGAGTAGTCAATCAATATTTTTCACTACTGCTTTCTTGATTCTTTCACAATGCAACAAGTAAAGAAATGATAGCATTCTCCCCCTCACAGCCCACAGGAGTAAAACTTGTAAGAACTGGCAGCAGTTAGACATAGTGATTAGTAACATTAGTCACAATCTTAATTTAAAAAAAACCAAACAACTCTTTTAAGAAGGCCACACAAGTTCTTCCTATAACAATTGAAGTGTACATAATTAGTATTATAATCACTATTAGATCACTACCTGAAATTTTTTAAAACTCTTTAAATCTGAAAAATTGCAATAAACATGCTACTAGAAGGTTTCTTCCCTCTAATCTCTGATAAACTGGGGTTTTCATATAGATGATGGGTTTGTTCAGTAATTGATTTTTCCCAAGTCATGATGTTTTTGAGGCCTTTCAGACAAGGAAGAGAAAAATAAACAAACATGACTCCAGGCTAGTGCTCTCCTTCTCCAGAATCCTGCTAGTAGGGTATATGCTGGAAAGTCCATTCTTTATGGTATTTATATTGGCTTTTATATTGGCTTTTATTTTTCTACGAAACCCTTTGATATTTGGGCTCTAAACTTTTTTTTAAAAAACCATTCTCCTTATCAGAATCCGTACAACTGAAAATAAACATTTACATATGTAAAATCAGCCCAGTATAGGCACCTACGTAGTGAAGCAGCTCTCTTTATGCCTTTCTAGAAAATATTGCACTTAAGAAATGTCAGTTGTTCTACAAGGTTGAAAATACTCATGATTAAAATGACAGAAGTGAACAAAGTAATCTGGCAAACAGTTTTGTTCCATTTCTGTTAATTATCTCTGACCGACAATAATAACTAAAATTCAAAGACTTCATGCACTAACCACGCATTGTGCTGTGTGTTCTTTGAGAAGTCTTTGAGCCCAACATGTCAAAGACTATCCAACATTTCCTTGGAAACTTTGTGAGGATTATGCTACAAAAATATTTGTGCATTAAGACTAGATGTCATGCTGTGCAGTTATACTGCTACTACTTAACAAGTATCACAGTGACGTGAATGGTTACTCAGACTGCTGTACTGAAAAGAACAGATTTGGGAAAGTTGCTGCATTGCTTATCGTTACAGATTAACAAGATTCTTACTTGAACTTGTAATTGTTTATTTAGGTAATGCTCTACTTGTCCCTTCCTGGACCTTTGGTTACTCAATGATGGAATTTTACTGATTCACAGAACAGTTTAGAGTATAAATATCTTACCACCTTTAGCCTCATTTATAAAGATGTTTGTGTTAGAGGTAGAAAGATACGTTTCTTTAGCCAGCTGATCATGTATACCAATAGGAAACACTCTGGATTTCTCCTCAGGAACAATGTGACTGTGCTGGTGTACTTGGAAACCACTCTGGTATCCACAGAGAAAACCTCTGCTCACAGCTAGCAATACTATACTGGGCTAGGAAATCTTAAGACAAAACAAAGCTGTATATAAGCACATACACATTAATCTGTACAGACTACAACATTTACAGTAAGTGCTTCAAGACAGAGATTTATTTTATTCAGAGTGCCTACTGCAGTAGCTTTCAACACCTCCATCACCAGGGACCATTAGCTGTTAATAGAGGCTGTGAATAACATAACTAAGAAAAACCATCATAATGAAAGCTGGCTTAAAACCACCACCATAAAACAGTCTGTACCTTCACTAGGAAATTTCAGGAATCCACAAGTCAAAAAACGTTGAGGTTCTCTCTGATTTACTGCAATGGCATTCTTATTCATAAAATGCTATTAAAAATAGAAAAAGTAACTCAACCTTCTAAGAAGAAACAAGCTTTTTGCAGATTTTCTTGAGTGTTCTGCTCTCACTTTACACAGACACATTTACCAAAACTTTCAACTAGCTGAACCACTTATTTTGCTAACCTTTGATTAGGTATTTTGTATGTAAGGGCTGAGTGTAAATCTGTTACTGCAAGAAAATTCAAGTTCCATTTTGGTCCATCTACAGAACATAAGACACTGGAGCCAGAAGTTTCCTAAAGCTACCAAGAAAGCTGTTTGCTAAGAGAGAATTTTGCTCTAAGTAGATATAGAGTAAAATTTGAATTAATTATTTGCAAAAAGGCCTCTGTACCATTTCAATGGTCTAACAACTTGCTTGTTAGGTCTCACATGGTATCTGGTGTGACTAATCAGTTGGAGACTGCTATCAGAAAAGACAACTGCAGAAGCCAAGTGGGGAACTCCAGCTTCACACACATTTGGGGAAAAAGATAAAGCTGATTTTCATTCATTTTGGAAGAAAGCTTCTGGTTTATTTCTGTCCTTATAATCAAGGCTACAAGTGAACAAAAAGCAATGAGAAAAAAAAAATCACCTGCTGCTAGCCCTTTTTTCCTTTGTTCTACTGTCTGGCAGATACCAGAGAACCATCAGGGAAAATATTGAGTTTATTTGACATCTAAGCCAACCTGTGGATAGTTCAAACTTCACAATTGTAATGCAAAGCTAAGATTTGGCATAGGAGTAGTTGGCCTGTGTCGTGACACATATCACCCCAAAATCAATTGCACTGTGTCCTTGCATCCACAACGCACATCAGTGACGTACCATTCCGTGGAACAATACCATTCACACTGGCTGGCAGCTGGTGCCCTTTTCAAGTAGGTTATCTTTTAGCAGGACATTTAGGAGGCCAAATTTCACCGCTTGCTTACCTGTAGAACCTGCTCACCAGAACTTCACTGGTGAATCCCATTCCTCCCCAAAACTGCAGACAGCTGTCAGTCACTTCACGGGCCAGACGTCCTGCCTTTAGTTTAGCCATGGAAGCAAATTTTGTCACGTCGTTTCCTTCTACATACAGAGCTAATAAAAAAAAGAGGATAAAAAAGGAGTCACTGGCCACAGCCTGCCTCTCTGAAAAGCACCTCCGTGTTGCTTTAGCCTGATGAGGTTCTTTGCATGAAGAGAAGCACATCTGGGAAGGCAGATGTGGGAGCTCACCAACAGCACGGTGCAGCAGCGAGCGAAGGAGCTCCACTTCAGTTGTCAGCTCGGCCAGGCGGAAGTGCACGGTTTGGTTGTGCAGGACAGACTGGTCAAACACCTTCCGCTGGCGAGTGTAGTCAATAGTTTCTCGTATTATAGTTTCCAGTGGTGTCAGGACTTGAAGAAGCAAAGCACAGAACAAGACATGGTTTTAGCCAGATCTGTTGTTTAGGTTCTTGTTGAAAAAGATGTTTTTCTCACACTGTATAACCAACACATTAGGTTTTCTAAAGCAAGTTGTCCTACACACTCAGTTGGGGTGCAACTTCAATTCTGAAAAAAAGCCCTCCTTGTACCTTAAGTATATCTATCTCACCTGAGCCTCAAACTGCCAAAACTTGGAGAAGATTCAAGGGAGGTGGATAGAAGGGAAGGAAAGTCATAGAAAGCAGTACATCATGATGAGTGTGTAAACTTTATCCTTAATGCCTCATTTGGGGCCTTAGCAAAAGCCTGTGGTAACTCCTACTTTCCATTCTGCCTGTGTCCTGAGGGTTTGTTACAATCCCTGAAAAAATCTGAAGGCAGACAGTGTAGTGTGCTCAGTGAGGGGTGCTGTAGAAATGTAAATTGAAGGAAGCTTTCAGGGAGAAGGCAGAAGCTCAAGGAACACAAACTGACTGCTTATTATGTCTGCATTCTGTGACTGGATTCCAGCATAGAAAGGAAGGGAAAAGATTCACAGCCACTTTCAATAAATGTTAAATAGTTCCTCTAATGGGAACAGAATCAAAATAGGATACTGCTGGAAAACAGGTTAGAGAGATGGCAGACGCTGCTTTAAAGCAAGAGAACTAGTTTGCTGCTTCTCTTTGCACAAACTGAAAGACACCCCATTTTAAACAAGAGGAAAAGGGAGAAGTTTCTTTTCCAAGGCCAGCCTTGAAGTGAAGGACTAGGCTATCAGTCTCTTGCAGCTTAGCTAGGATAAGAGCAGGTGCTGAATATGTGGAGAAATTTGTTTGGCAAATGTGGAGCCATGTCCCTATGGCAAAGAGTAGTGACAGTTCACAAATCCATCTGTGTAAGAAGGGTCACATTTTCTCTTTTCAAAATATGCATATCCACTTCAATTTACATTTTGAGTCCAAACCACAAAACTCTGAATCTGAAATGCAAAATAAAACTGAGCCCTGGACTACTACAAAATCCCTTTTCCTACCTGTCAGTTACTCACATGAGAGTCCCTTACAGGAGCCTGGTGTGGTTCCATATTCCTTTTTGCATTGCTTTCAAGATCACCTCTATTTAAATTTCATCTCTGTGCTCTCATATACAGACTCTGCATCCCACCAATTTCCTCGTGCCATGATCATTTACCAGCTCTTCCACAGAGCACCATTTTTCACATGATGTCCCCACATTCCATAATCATCAGCTTTTGTCATTTCCTAAGTATTTTCCCTTTCTTTCTTATACAACTAGCCTCAATGCTTATTTTTCAAAAGAGCATATACAGTAATGTCCTCATTTCTTCTGTGTTATTACACTATGCTGCCACACTAGTGCTGGTTTTCTGGACAGGAAACTAAATTTCTGTTTTCAGGAACATCTCTTGAACACAAATATTGTTATTCCAAAGGATTATGTCACACAACACTGTGGCATGTATAACACCAACCGCTTTTTCACTTTTATTTCTATGGTCTCCAGCTTGAGAGATGCTAAAGAAACAGCAAGGAGCGTCCAGGTACGCTTGTCCCCTGCCCCCAGACCAAAACCTGGGAAGCATACAGCTGAGTCTGAGCTGCTGGGAGGGAAACTAAACTGTACATGCCAGTGCTAGGAGAGCAGAAGGAAGGCGGTAGGGATAAGGACAATCTTTTGTTGATCTGTCAGAGCAAGGTGCTCTAGCACAGCTCGTGTGGTTCCCAGCATCCAGCACCAGAGAAAGAGGAGATGGGAAACAACAAAGAAGAGGAAGGAGCAGGACCAGATGGGAGGGAACAGAACAACAACTGTTTAGGTCCTGCTTGCAAAAGGTCTGAAGATCATGAAAGGGATTTGGCCCATCTCTGCTCAGGCTGTCACCATGCATCATGGCTCAGAGCGGGGTCCTGAGAAAACTGCTCCCATAGTGTCCACCTCTCCACTTCACTGCCTCCTTCCTGCCCCTGCTGATCCAACCTCCTGTTTCCTTAGCTGCCCTTCTGCTTTTTCCAGGAGCTGCCATTTGCACACAGAAATAAACAGAGAAAATCTTCTTAGGACTGCCCTGGGCTGCATCAAAAGCAGCAGGGCCGCCAGGTCAAGGGAGGTGATTCTCCTCCTTTGCTTCATCTTCTGAGACCCCACCTGCATCCAGAGCTGGAGCCCACAGTACAAAGCAGACACTGAGCTGTTGGAGCAGGTACAAAGGAGGATCCTGAAGAAGATTAAAGGGATGGAGCACTTCTCTCATGAGAACAGGCTGAGAGAGTAGGGGTTGTTCAGCCTGGAGCAGTGAAGGCTCTGGGGAGACCTTATTGCAGCCTTTCCATGTATAAAGGGAGCTTGCAAGAAAGATTGCGACTTTTTACCAGAAGTAGTGACAGAATAAGGGGTATTGGTTTTAAACTGAAAGAGAGTAAATTTAGATTGAACATAAGGAAGAATGGTATTGGGGTAGGAACTAGATGATCTTTAAGGTCCCTTCCAACCCAAGCCATTCTATCATTCTATGAGTCTAAGAAATCCTTATGATGAAAGTGGGGAACAGGTTGCCCAGAGAAATTGTGGATGTCCCATCCCATCAAGGACAGGTTGGATGAGGCTCTGAGCAACCTGGTCTCGTGCAAGATGTTGAACGTGATGGTCTTTAAAGGTCCCTTCCAACACAAACTATTCTGTGATGATATGACTACAGGTATTTAGAGCTATGAACATAGCTCTAACATGGCAAGGTCTAGCTGTGCAGCAAACAGCAATGAAATGCAGCAGATTATGAATACCATGATGCCCAACAGCCTTGTGCAACATAACAGCACACAATACTTTGCCGGTCATACCAGTACAGAGAAACCCCATTCACAACACTGAAACCCATTTTCCCTAAGAATTTTTTTCCCCATATATTTGTTTCCATTTTTCATTATAAAGTGTTCTCCACATCATCAGACAAATGTAGCCCCATGAGTTTCACCTGACAGCATATGCAGGAAATGTCACTACAGGGCAGCCTAAGGAATGCATGATCTACCACCCAGCTGAGAACTGTGAAAGCACTTGAAGTTGCCAAATGCAGAATAATATTTTCCTCATACCTCCATCCAATTTATATTTTTCCACTTGAAACTTCTTTTCAGTGTAAAGATGCTTTGCCTTGCTATGTTTCCTCTCAAAAGAAAAGGAAATAGATATATTTTTCTTAGGCTGTGGCTGACGTCTCACTTAAGCTGAGCAATCTGTCTCTTAAGGACATGTGTTGCCCATGCAAAAGGACCTGTCATCCTGATTACTGGCCATGACTCAATGGTGCTCATAAAATTGAGATTGCAGGAGCAGATAGAAATAATTAGAAAAGTGCCATTCTGCTCTCTCATGGACACTGAGACACCCTCTTTGTCTCCAAGTTAAGCAATTCACAGAACAACTGTTTGCTTTCTTGTCATAGCAACATTCTTTTCCTGTGATCAGTGCAACAGGTCCTCAAATGGACAGTATTTACTGAGTGTCACAACATGGTAGACATGTGGCAGCTCTTCTCTTTCCATGAAGCAAGAAACACAGCGACTTTGACCAATGTCTTTGATAATGTGTCACTCAGAAGGAAAGACCACACCTGGGACCAAATTTTGCTATTCCAGGAAGTTAGTTTTCCATCTGTATTTTAAATCTGTTTGACCAAAAATACATTTTTAAAAGAAAAAAATCAGTGAAGAAGGAAACTGGCCACAAAGAATATAATTAATAAAGAGAAGGCTGGAGCACATGGTACTTTAAACTAAAAATACATAAAGAACAACCAACCAAATCAAAAAACCCGACCCACAACAAAAAAACCCAAAACAAATAAAACAAAACTACACCCAAAAAGGAAAGGTAGACAAGAATGGCAATCAACTGCCTTCTCCAAGTTTTAGGAAGCAGTGAAAGTGAGAATGCCAGGACTGATCTGGAAAGTGTTTAAAAGCAGACTGACAATTTTCAATGTCGCATGCATAGCCATGAACTGGGAAGGAACGGAAACATCCTTCTGAGGGGAAGAGGTGAGGACGAGGATTAAATGTGTAGACCTAATCACAAAACTAGTGAAGGCATGTACATTGTTTTGCACATCTGAGAGCCTTCAGTGAAACATTCGTGGTTGGACATATGTAAAACTATTTGCAGGAGTGGAAGTTAACAGCTAGATGTTGTGGTGTAACAAATCTCACCGATCAAATATTGGGCTCCCTTCTAAACAAGGGTTTCTTGTTTACCACAAATGGTTACCCCCAAAGTTTGGAACTCTGCCTAAACCATAGGTCTTGTCCCTGCTCCCAGTGCTTTCATGCATTTTATATCAGAGAATGGATAAAAGCAAAACCAGGGAGCTCAGCAAGGTATAACACAGTAGCCAGCACACTGTAAGAGGCAGATCCCTATCTCTTGGTGAGCTCCAAGGCTCTTCCTCCCTGATGGCCTCTCCCTGGACTTCCCAGGCTGCTCATCCAAGGTAAGGGTTCACCTGCTTCCACTGTGTTGTTCTAGGGAAAAAGAAGAATTGGAATCTTGTGTCCCATTTCCTGGCAGAGCACGGTGACTGCCAGGCAGTTGTGCAAGGCTGGACAGTACCAAGCTGTCAGTGGTCTTAGCAGGAGTGATCTAACCTGCCAGGCTTTGTGTGTCAACGCTGTTAGTGCGTGTCACTTTTGCCTGGGGCATGACTAATGCTGCAAGCTACTCTGCTGCCTGGGGAGACTCACTGCAACCCAGAGCTTCTGATAGTTTGTTTAATTTAGACTTCAAGCATAAAAATGCACAATGCACATCCTTGCAGTCTGCGTACTCCTTGATTAAAACAGGAGCAGTGGTAGGATCACATCTCTGGCTTGCCTGAGCCTGCAGTGACATCCCTTGCAAGTGTAACCTCCTGTCCTTTGCTAAAACTACTCTCAGCCTTCCTATTTATCTCAGGCTCTCAAACCAAAGATTTTTTTTTAAAGCATTTGAACTCCAAAATATTTGGTCTGGGATCAACCCACAGAGAGTAATTTTTTATTTGCTCACTGAATCAAAACACCACTTCCTAGAATTCCAAATTCCCCAGCCACACACAGACAGTAGAGACAGGGAATGCACAAGAGCACAAATACAGTGACATGATACAGACAACCCTGAAATTTAAAGAGGACCAATTTTCTTACCATGAACCACATTATATTTAACTTCACGAAGCAAACACTGGTGGATGGGGGAAAGTTTGGAGGTTGAAAATGGACCATCCAGACTTGGATCTGGTTTCCTGGAATATCCAGAATCCATACAACTCAAGTACATGGATTTGAGTACTGTCTGAGTTCTGAGTAACAGAAACTCTGACAACATAATTTCAGGGAAAGGAATTTGGTGCTGTACCACTTAATGTCCAAAGTGTACAGAGGTAAAACAGATCTGCAAAAACAAAGCCCTGGCATCCTGTAAGAGACACTTCTTTACACAGCCAATTAGTTAAATTTCTAAAATCCAGGATAAATATCATAATTTACTGTACTACAGGAGAAGTCAACATCCTTCTATTTCATGCCAGTATTTTGATAGCCTTTGCACTATATTTGTAGCAAACATAACAGGATGCCATATTTTCTTACCAGCAGAGAAGCACCAAGAGAAGGAAACAAAACAGCCTCTGTGATGCCTCACAAAATGCTTTCTATTTCAGGTTTTTCTAGAGAAATTGAAGATTGTCTGTATCTAGGCTACGACAGATTTCAAAAACAGATCGTAAAATATCATTGCAACTTACAAGAAAAGGAAAGTGCTGTTAGTCATGCCAAGAGTGACCCTTGTGTCCCTACCCAGCCGCAGAAGCGCAAATGATGACTTACCAGTGGCTACTCCCCACAGCCGTTCTTCTTGGAATTGCAACATCTGATATGTAAAACCCTTTCCTTCCTCACCGATGAGGTTTTTGCTGGGGACCTTTACATCTTCAAAAAAGATCTGAGCTGTATCCGATGATCTCATGCCCAGTTTGTCTATCTTTTTAGCAATATGAATGCCTAAAGAAAAAGGGGTATTAGAAAGGCCTCAAAAAATGAAAGCAATATGAACAAGTATAGCATTTTCCAAAAGAAAAGTTTGCAGATGTGAAGGTACGTTCCAAGACTACAGTGAAACCTACCTTTAGGAAAAACCTAACAGCATTCTGGAGTAAAATGGCCCAAATCCTCTTTCAAAGACTTTTTACATTTTATTTAACCATCAAATCAGAAACTTGAATTGTAAAGGTCCCACTTTTCATTATGTCCCCAAATAATAAATGTTTACTAGTCATAATAATCTCACTTCAGGCACATATTCAAACAATGCATTATTTATTTGCTTATGTTTGATTTTTATCTAGCATTGTAATATAGTGCTGGAATTCAATTTGGCAGTATTTGTTGAGTGCCTGCACTGCTGTGAAACAGTAGAGAAATATTCAATAATGACAAAAATAGAACTATGTTTTAAGGTGCAACTAGAGAATTTCTCCCTCTGGAAATCCTCTTCCTTCCCTCTCTTCCTCATTTGTTCTCCCCTTTCTAGCCCACCCTGATTTTTTCTGGAACAATGAACATTATTCATTCCTCTGAGTTTTCATGTGGACGTGTTTGTGGGAGGGTTTGCTTCCACAGAGACCTCCCTACACTGCACTGATTCTGACCCCACATGCAATGGTCTGTTGAAGATGAACCCATTTCCTTCAGGTCTGTCTATTGTAAGAGTTCAGCTACCCCATCACACCAGGCAGGACTCCTTCCTGTTGTTTGTTTTTTTCATAGCTACAAGCTCTTTCTTCCTATTGTTCAGATGCAAGCATGGCTTATACCACTGTGCCATGAGAGTTTAACAGGCACCTATTGTTTTCCTGTGGCAATTCCATTGCCTTCAGGTTTTACCTTCCTGTTGCTCTGAGGCTAATGCAATTATTCAGGATGGAAGCCAAGAATGGTTCAAAGGTAAAAGAAGCAACCAGGCACGATATATTGAGCAAAACCTGCTGATTTACATCTGCCAAGTCAATACATAGAAAAACTGTCTTCCAAATCAACATGTGTATCTTTGCAGAAAACAAGCCTTTTCACTATCCACATACATAGTATTCTAATCAGTTTTGTGATGAGGAGGTATTCTGTTAATATTTTTCTCTTTATTCTATCTTTTTTTTTTTTTTTTTTTTTTTTTGGGGACCCCTGGTGGCCTAGTGGTTAGCGTGCAGGACTCTCACCTCTGCGACCCAGGTTCGAATCCAGCCAGTCCCCCGGGCAGTTGGAGTCCGTTAGCCCTGTGAGGCCATCCATCTATGAGAAGGTCACTCTAAACAAACCTACGTCCTGAGGACCTCACTGCCATTGTCCAAGCTTGCTTGGCCCCAGCAGATGAACCTTAGGATTAAAGGGTGGGCTCAGTTCAGCGCAGGCTGTGTCTCACCTAAAAAATCCATTGCGCAGGCTGGAAAGGTAAAAGACCTTTCCCAAAATCTTCGTTCGCGAAGACTGGCCATTATTATTATTATTCTATCTTTTTCAATCCTCTACTACTCTCTAACATGGCTCAGTAGGAGCTGGTCACCACACACAGATTGTTGTGGTCCCTCTGTACTGCTTTGTACCTTGCTATCCTTCCTGGACTTCAGAGAACATCTATTTCGAACTAATGTAGACATCTCAACTTCTACTCATAGGAGGCTTTCAGTCGTGTGAAAATCACTTTGGTTTTGCAGGCAGAAGAAGCTGGCAGTCATTTCCTCCAAATTCACTCTCTCTGGCTGCACTGAATAAGGTTATGGAAAGTTTCATCTCTTCACAGAGATGAAATACTGACAGTATTTCCAAATGCCAAGACTGCTCTCAGAATAAGGTCCACATAGACATTCACAATTTTCACTCAAGATTTTCCCCCACCAACCAATCTGTAAAGAGATTATGAGTTAGGAATACTTGCTTTGATATGTGTTCAATGCAGGAAGAAAATCAGGACAGCTGTAAAAAAATTCTTGACTCTTGAATTGAAAATTATCCAGCAATTTGCACCCAGTCAGCCAAAAAAGCATTTATGGTTTGTTTCTCTATTAAAATCAGAGCTAAACAACCACACACTGAGCCATTTACAGGCCCAAATGATTTCTGGAACATTGTTTCCCATTGGAATATTACTACTTGGTTTCTTTGAGAGTCTCAAAGATCATGTCTTTGGTCTAAAGCCAGTTGGTTTTATGCAATCACTGCTCCTCACCCATATGAAGATGCACTTACTGCTCTTGTTAGTGTGTCTCTTCTGGAAAAAGCACAACTGCTGCCAGTTCTTATATTACTAAATCAATCCTGTTGTTTTCTTCCCAGATCCACATACAACAACAACTGTTGAGGAGACCTCTAACAGGTTTGGTTGAACTAGCTAAATGTGCTAATAATTTCTATCTGTAATTCTTCCAGTTTGGGTTGTGTGTTCAAGTTTCATGAATCCAACAGTATCCTCCTTTGTCATGCCCCACCAGTTTCACTTGCTCTTAGATTAATTCATGTTTCTCACTGAAGGAGGCAAAATTGCATCAGCCTGCTGTAATACTCCTGTTGCTAGCACAGGCTTTACATTTTGGAAGACAGTGATACATAATTATCTCTTTGGCCAACATATGGGCATAAAAATCTTCCTGTACCTCATTTAATTATCTTCCTTCTCTTCATAAGGGGTACTATAAATGAAAAATTACGAGCAGCAGTACATGCCCAGATAACTCCTGGAATTTGTCTGTATTAAATAAATCACACACAATAACAAAAAAATCTCTATTTATTAAGGCCAAGTGCTTGACTCACTAAAAGCATTCTAACAGAGCTATTTATGCTACTTGCACCAGTATCACTGAGATGGATTGCTCTATTTCTTCCTGGGAAGTTCTTCCCAGACATCTTTGATTTTTCATTTTCTCCCACTCCTCGAGCCATCTGACAAACTCTTTTATTTCCTATATTCTGTCTCACGAGAAAGGCAGTTGCTCTCTCCTAACACCATTTAGTGCCATTACAAATGGAAACAGACACGTTTGAAATTGCAACCTGAGAAACATGCTCTTTCCCTTCTCCTGGATACTTTTCTCTTTATTAACTCCTCCTTGCAACCTACTCTAGTGCTATCTGAGGGCTCAGAGGACAAATACTTATCAGATTAGAGCTGCAAGCCATTTATCTATATACCTTACACACAGACATTTTACAACTTGTTAGATTATTTTTCCTCCTATGAAAAATTCAGCTTTTTTTAAAAAAGAAACTGTAAGTATAAGGAGTATTCACCTAATTTGGATATCTACTGTGCATCCCCACTGCTGCTATTGAAATTCCCTTTATGAGAAATGTATTCAGCAGTCTGTCAAACTAGACCATGGTTTGCTTCACCCCAGAATAGACAGCCTATACATCTAAAATTAGACAAAGCAAACCCTACTTCATATATCCAATGAACTACCAATTGCTGACATTAATAATTTGCTTTCAGACTTGAAATTTTTTTCTCTTTTTTCCCCCCACCACATCATAGAAGTACGAAATTATTTAGATTTTCATGAAAAATGATGGACCCTGCATGATGGGGTTACCCAGACATATAGGCTGGTGACTGCAGCAGTGAGTCAGACATTTGCTCTCCATTGCAGCTGTTCTGGAGCTTTGACACACATACATCCACAGACGTTTGAAAGTGCATCATTCGGTGATATCCTCCAGACACTTCCTGTAAGTCTTGGTCTGCTGCCCTCCACAGAGTACAATCTTTGGCCAACAGACATCCTTAGGATGTATCAAAACAGATGGAACTTCCTGAAAAACTTCACTGATACAACTCACCGCTGAGCACAATCAGCTGTCTCAATACTTCATTTCAAAAGATCACCAATCTTGGTAGAGTGACCCTTTTGTAGAAAAATGTCTATATCACACAGAAGAATTAAAATATACACTTTGAAGAGTGCAATTTTTGTTTCTAGAAAGACTTCTACACTTCTGCAGATCAGCTTCAATCAGGCAATCTTTCTACTCTAAATCTATTTAATGCAGGTAAAGAAGGTCTGCTTTGTGGCTGTGAGATCTAAAAACTCCCTCTTCCTAAAGTTAGAACAATTCATGTGTCTTTTTGGAATAAGCAAAGTAGCTGAAAACCTGTAGGTCAATTTCTGCATATTTGATTTGCCACTGACAGTGGGTCAGCTTGCTTTGTTGTTTTAGGGAGACTGATCTCAGAGAAGTAGTATTGCATCTGCATTCTGACCCTTTCATGAAAAATCACAAGAAGGACTTCATTCACTTATCAGCAGACAAATCTGATAAGTGAATTTACCTGGAAATTCAGGGAGATTCTGGCTCTGAGTTATATGTTCACTGATCATTTATCAATAAGGACAGCCTACAACTAGTGAAGCAGTTCAGGTCCGTCTCCTGTGAGCTCCTGTTTGAAGCCTGTCTCGAATGAGCAGAGGTTGTAGAAACACAACCCATTCAAAACTTGCTTAATTCCCAGGGCAACTCACTTGCTTGACTTACTCCATACTGAAATTCACTTAAAAGACGTTCCCTTAGGAAGCTCTCATCATTCTCTTTTGCAACACTGGAGATCTGGGTTTTGTTCTCAGTCTAATCTGAACATATCACATTCACATCACTGCCATGGTGGTGTTTCTATATGTGAAATGCCTGTAATGCCAATAATGACATATATTTTGTATGTAAAATACTCTGAACTGAATTAACAAAAATGTCATAAGCTTAAATATTTTATATGTAAAATAATATACATTATTCAATATTAAAACAACATTAAATTTTAAATTATGTATTAAATATATTATATATTACATAAATTAATACATTGCATATTTTAAATATTAAAATGAATGACTATCAAAAAGATTTGAAAACTTTTGAACAGGTGTCAAACTGCACAAGATCCCCCCCAGTACAACCTTAAGTGCATTCTCTCTGAATAATGTCCTTCATGCATACAGCACATTATGTCTGCAAGGCCTGCAGACTACTCAGGAACAGACACTGCGTGGACTGTACCACTGAAATTTGTACCCTTGGATCAGGATGTGTTTCTTCCATATCTTCACCCAAATTATTAGTCTTCTTCAAAAACAAATCCCTACTCCCAAGATACTTGAATCTTTTGCTCCAGCCCATGTTTAACTCATAGGCTATTTTTGTAATTTAGGCTGATAGTGCCCTGGCAAAAAGATCCCTTTGCACAGCACAGCCATGAACACTCAGTATGCCTGCACTTCTTTTCAGCAAGCCCATCAGGCTGGATGGTGGAGGATGGTTATTGGAGGAAGATCGGGACCACCCACCCAGCACAGCATTGTATCTTTCTAGAATTTAATACAACTGGTCAGTAAACCCACCCCAACGACGTCAGATCTGCTCATGGGTTCCTGGGAGGAAGGTAATGGCGTATGGGATTAGAACTATATTGAGAGGTATTTCCCAAGTTTGAAATCTTTAAATTCTTTACCCTTTTGTTTTCATATGGTTATTAAGTATTCCCATGCAAACATATCTTAAAAGCATCTATAAATTCATTGGTGGTGAAATGGGCTCTCCATATCAAATTATTTGGGAGTCACAAGCTGAAGTCTGCAAAATATTTAACTTTCTTCCCCTGTCTATTTTTTCATAGAAGTGTGCAAATGCATTTCAGTATTAAATTTGTATGACACCTGACTTTAAATAACATTTATGGGTGCAGTCCTTTCTGTCAAACACCCTTCCTTCTTGTATTAGGCATATACAAAAACACCAATAAAATCAAATTAGAAGAGAAACAGTTCTGTGTTATTACCATGTAGATTCATTGGCAGACATATGAGAGATTTATTTCGATGGGGAGGTCCTTCACTGGTGTTTGCCAGCAGGCACATCCAGTCTGCTTGGCTCCCAGACGTAATCCACATCTTACCACCATTTATGACATATTCATCGCCTTTTCTCACAGCTGTAGTCTTGATATCTATTTCAAAACATAGGAAATGAAGGGTTATTCTTGTGAAGGCAGGATAAATTAGTCCCTATACAATTGGCAGAGTCACTCTCTTGCTCTGACAGACAACTAATATTTGGTTCTCCTTCATACCTCCCAAGTCCTCTAACCATTCCAGGCACAAGGTAAACCAGTCTGGACAATTCTAAGAAGACAATCCAGGGAAACAGGACCACTACTCTTACCCTCCTTTAGGTGGAGTCTTCATCCCAGTGGATGAAAGCAGAAAACTCCCTAAGTAAATGTGGTGGTCAAAAACTTGGGACAGAAGCATTTCACTCTGAGGTGATCTGTTAGTGGTTCTGTGCACCTTAGTCACTGAGGAGGCCTTTAATTTCAGAGCCCTGAAAGTCTCAACACCCCTGTATGAATAAAGATATATCTACGTGCACTTCCTGCATGTTCTTGGTCAGAATGGTGCAATAAGTTCAAAGCTGGTAAACTATCAAAAGGCTAAGTCTAAATGCTATGAATGGCTGTACATGATGGAGTTCTAAACACCTACTATTTATAGCCACTGGCAAAAAATTATTTTCTTCCGTGTGTTTGCACAGCCCTGGCTGCAACAGACAGCCAGACTGAATCACTGAAAATTCTGCTGAAGTGTAAATAATAACTAAAGGGCTGGCTTTTTTCCCCTGCAATTGAACTTCTTCAACTAGAACCCCATCTGAGGAAGACTGTCCAACATATATCCAGCTATAAATTGGTGATGTATAAGAGAACCCCCACACACCCCTAATAGCATCTATAAATCTAACGAGACTATAAAGTCTGTAAGAGCCCACCTACTGAGGGGGACTGTAGATTTGGAGGGTGGGAGTCAGACAACAAAGTGGAAGCACATTTAAGTTATCTGGTTATACTTTTGTACACACTCACCTCAATCTGCACATGAATGTTCTTCCAAAGGCTCTAACACAAACCAAAAGCAAAACCAAGTATCTGATCTTCATTTACAAGACAAACTAGGACTGAGGTAAGCATGGCTGAAAAACAGTCTTGTTAATGAAGGAACAGGGGGAAAATGATGGGAAAAAACTGTATAAGGTATAAAAGAGTATGGGATACAGCTACAGCTAAAGGAACGTACAAGCAGATAATGATGAACAGCAAAGAGATAGTACTAATGTGGATAAAAACAGCAGCCATAGAGCTATTCAGTCTGTGAAAGGACTATGCCAAATCTGTCCAAGGGACTTGATACGAAATCTGTATAATAATGAAGCCCAAGAAAGTGAAGGAATCTAAAGTACTGACGCTCATAATACATGGACACAGACACTGGACAATCATATACATGGAGACTAAATAACAAGCGAAGGACAAAAAGAGCTGGAAAAAAATACGACCTTACTGAAATAGTGTTACAGGGATGGCAGCATACACAGAGATTTACATCACACACGTCTTTGTTGTGGAACAGCTACTGAAGAGATTAGATAGAAGTTCCATGGAAGGTCTCCAGAGGAATAATGAGCACTGTGATGTTACCACAAATGTAAATAGTTCTTGCAAGCATGGCGTCACAGGCTGCTAGCCACCCAAATACAGATTAAAGAACAAATGACTTACTAATGAGAATGTTCAAGTACTCCCAGATTCAATGGTTGACATTTTACTTCAAACACTTGAGAAACAGCTATTAAAAATGAATATATGAAGAGTTGATTCTTTCTAATTAGAAGAAAGATGATCAAGTCAATGTGTTTTATGTTTAAAATACAGCAGGCTTTGAAAACCTACTTAACAACTTACTAAAGTCAAGTGGACTCAGTCTCAGGGATATGGCTATGAAGATAATTTGGAATGTTTGACCAACTATTCTCCCTGATAGAGCATAGCCCTGGGAAAAGCCTACTTCAGTGAGTAATTCATTTTTGCAAGCCCACACCAATGACCCTGTAGATTTTCTAACTCAACAACTTACAGAGCATGCTGTGAGGACGCCTTCTACGAAAGAGCACAAGGCATCACTGAAAGGCATATGATACAGTTAGTGCCATATAAGCAACCAGGGCTGGTCACTTCACTATTCAAATCACATATACTTGAGCCTCAATTTTCTTTTCCGCTGTTCTCTTGAGTCCAGCCATGCTCTAAATAGATTTGACTAAAGGCAAGGTTGGCTCCAACTTTTAAGGTCAATATTACAATCAAAGAAAAGCAACACATATTCTCAAAGTAAAATACAAAGAACACATATCTGGAATTTGCATCATTAGCAAAGGAAAAAAAAACCCAAACTTTAAAGAAATACCTTCAAGTCTAACTGAATGAATAATCACTTCAATAAAACAGGAGATGACCTGCAGGAAAGGAACAATTAATCATCAAAGTAAGCTACAGTTTGGAGGTCAGAAATAAGAACTGTCACAAGTCAAACGAAGTTAAATCTTTTAGATGAAGACTAACAAACTCAAAGAAGATTGAGGTGGCAAACAAAACTTTTTTAGCCACAGAAATAAAAAGTGAATGGCAAAAAAATGAGGCATATAGAGGACACCGCAAAAGTAAATATTCCACAGGAGATTACAGAGAGATTCACAATATAGATGACAAAGTAAAACAGCTACAGGAAGGACTACAGAAATTGAAATTAGTGTAAAGAGAGGTTGCTGGTTTTGGCAATCTGCGCAGCCTCAGAATACATTTGTAAAGAAAAGAGAATTCATCTTGCTTCAACCCAACTTGATTTATTATAAAAAAGGATTTTCTAGAGAAAAGCAGAACATGAAAAATCCTGTTGGACCACTCAAGCTAAAATTGACACTTCTAGGTAACTATGAATTAAAATTTGAAAAGATAAGAATTAGGAAAAAAGTGGAAATGTGCATAAGGAACTAGTCAAAAGGGGAAATTGCATCAGGTTACATTAAAAGAGGAAGTGCTGATGTGCAGGGAGGGTACTGGTTGAGGTCCTCATTGAATATGAGCCTTTGGACAAAACTTATTGAATATTTCCATTAATGATCTTTAAAAGGATAGGAATACACTAATGAAATTTGCAGGTGACACAAACCTGGGAGACATCATCAACACAGACAACTGAGATACTGCCTAGCAAGAAAGGAAAGATCTTTTTTTCAAATTCAACATGGTAAGTACAAGTACCTCAACCCAGAAAAACAGAAGGACCGGATTCCACCAAGGCAAAATGGGGCAAGATAACTATGTTAAAGAGGTAGATGTGAACAGCCTTCTTACGTACAGTTACCTGGAAGATAGAACTTGAAGAAAGAGGAAGTGTCTTCCATGCTGTGTTCTTACATATCCCCCCAAAACATTCTACAAACTGTGGAATAGTAGTGAGATAGAACGAGACAAAATCATTAAAACTAACACAAATGTGTATGATTTGTGGTACCAAGAATCCAATCATTGAAACTAACACAAATGTGTGTAATTTGTTGTACCAAGAATCCTGAAATTAAAGACATATTCCATACCAACCGTACTGTACCGTTCTTCTTCTCAAGCCAAATCTGTACCAGATTTGTTGCATATAGTCATTGTACTATATATATTGTATTATGTACAATATACAACAACTAAATTTGAAAGCAGACAAGTGTTTCTTCAAATTGACATGAATTTTGTATTAGACTAATGGTCACAGTACTTTTTGTTCTGATGAATTTTGAATAAATTAGTTTAAGGCACATTTCAGTTCTCATGTAGGCAAACACTTTCTTTTTCTTCCATGTTCATATCACCTTTAGTAATCTTGGAACTGGCAGCAGAAAATGCTAGAGATACCTTCCTCTGTGTCATTATTTAGTATAAAATATACCAGCTCACAGGGTGGAAGCATGTCCCCAACTCGCTATGTCCCTCCACTTATCTGAGGGAGAGAAACATCCTAAGAGCATGAGAAACCAAAGCAAGTACCACGAGCAGCTTCACACAGCTCGGTCTGCTTTAGAGCTGGACCACCTGAAGATGGTATATTCTCTACCTTGTGCTTCTCAGAACACAAGCTAGTGCTGCTCATTACTAAGTTGTCCATTAAATTGTTCTTTGGAAGCACTGTAAGTTGTTTCTGAATTTATACCAGGAATCAGATCTTCCATGACAGGTTAGAAAGCATTGTCATTTCACCCTGCAGTCTGCCTTTAAGCTGCAGCATAGGTTCATCAGATAATCCTAGCTGATTCCAAATTTGTTTGTAATTGCATTAATCCAAGTATATCATACCAATTAAACTAGATGATAAACAACAAGAATATTTATGTTACTTATTATCTGGAACACTGCATCAAACAAATCATATTCATATTTAGAAATTTCTGATAATCACCTAATTAAACTAGAGAGGCATTCATTAAAATAAATGATGTTGTATTTCCTACATTAGCAAAATTCAAATTTCTGATTGTTTTAATGAAAAACAAGTCTATAAAAATTATGGAATTTTTCTTATGAACAAATTCAATTAACTAGAAAGGAAAACAGCAATGGATCATTTAGTTCCATTATTTCATTATCCCCATTAACTCTCTTGAAATCTACCTGCACCGCTGCTCAAGCACTGGAAAATTATCTATTTGTCTTGCAACAACAACATGAGTTGGGTCAAGGAGATAGACATAGGACTCCTCTGATCAAGAAACTTCTGTCAAACTCAGCAAGTTTGTCTACAGGAAGACGTTGTCTCAGGAATTTTTAAGAGCACAATATGTTCAAATTAGCCATGCTCTGTTCAATAAGTAAGCCTCTAAAATTGGTTTCTTATCAATCCCTTTTCCTTGAAGCCCATGATTCACTGTCAGAGGAGACATCTTTCATGTCTCTACAATATGTTTTAATTTAATTCTTCAAATTTTCTACTGCTTCAGGCACTTCAGAATAATAGTTTCATTTGTCCATATTTTTAAACACATTCTTGCACTAAAACAAGAAAAAAAGATGCATGCAAAGTAACTAAATCACAAAGCTAACAGATTTGACATGCCAAATTCTTCATTAGCTCTAAATAAAATAATCACCAATTCAGAGATATTTTTGCTTCTCAGGAATAACAGAAGGGGCTGAGGTGAATTAAGGATGAGCAAGAGGAACCCATTGTGAAAGTGATGCCATCACTTTCAGAACAGAGTGGCTCCGCAGTTTGCCCACATTTAATGGAGAGGTCCGTTTTAAGGCAGTCCAAGTTTTAGTACAGTTGAACAGCTCATGTTACCTGTCATGTACATGTGCAAATTTGCATGCCTGACAGTGGCTGGAGTGCTCTGGCCAGGGGTGAGCCCGGACAGAACAGGGGAGGCAGCAGCAGGACAACACTAGGAGAAAACTGGGGCCAGCACAACAGCTGCATTTAGCCTGGACAAGGTTATAGCTATTGATTCACCTGACAAATACATTAAATTTAATTGATTTTGGATGCATCAGAAGCATTTGTTACTGCTCCTGGAATGTTACTTTTTGCCCTCACCACACTAGACTTTCTTTCCTTTGTGTTTCTTATAAATGATAGTGGCAAACGGAAGGATCACGGAAACCAGATTTTTTCTATTAAAATAACTGTCTAAAGTTGTCAGTTTGCTAGGTTAACTTACTTGCAACATCAGATCCAGCTCCAGGTTCACTGATCCCCAAGCAAGCTACAAAATCACCAGCTATAGTTGGTGCAAGGAACTGTTTTTTCAACTCATCAGAACCAAACCTGCAATAATATAATGAAAAAGATAGGATCTTAAAAGCTTTTGAAGGTAAATTTTATTTAGAAGTTAGTTACAAATTTTGCTCTACCCATACAATAATCAATTTTCCTATGACTAGGTAAAAGCTGTCCCAGAGCTAAAAGAGAGAATAGATACCCTCTAAAGGGTGATTCTGTGACTCTATGATTCAGAGTCTTCACCAGAAGTGCAGTCACAATCATTTCAAACAAGTTTTAATGAGTATTCAAGCACCTTACTCCCACAGAAATGTGGGGTCTAGATGCCCAAAATTTATTTTGATGACTGTTGCTTTGAAAGCTACCAGAACAAAATAAACATAACCCCTGGGGTCTCCCCTCAGTGCTCCTGCACCAGTCTACAGTCAGCCAGGATGGAGGACCTGCTCTCTGTACATCTTTTCACTTTTGCACACGCCAGCTCTTTGCCAGGATTTAGTGGTGACTGAAAAGTTATGACGTCTGATGGACGTGTGATATTCTGCAAATATCAGTATTAAATTCTGTATTTCACATCTGCATTTAAATCACACAGTGAAATCCATTAGTCCTTCTTCTCCTTGTCCTTTTAGTCTCCACAAAAATAAAAAAGGAAACAGCAAAGTGTTGGTAGTATTTTACCACAAAAAATTCAGTTGGCTGTGTTTTAATCCCGTTAAGGGACACACGCTATTTTCCCTTGCTTGCATCCATTCAAAATTTAGCGGCTTGCATCCATTCAAAATATTTCATGGTTGATTCTGTCCTAATTAACATTCACTGATTTTGTCTTGCAGTTTGAATTGTGAGTTTGTGGTCTAGTTCTCAAACCTCTCTCGTGCGACTGAAAAATTCCTCAGGTCATGTAATGAGTTTTCTGTGTGCAGAAATCCATAAAAGTCAAGTTCTTCCTCAGCCTCCTCTTTGGTATGAGGCTTCTCAGGTCATCATTGCCACTCATCTCCTTGGGCTCCCTGGCTGCCTAAGCAAGCTGCAGTTACCTGGGCTCTCCTTCTAAAATATTGTCCCAGTACTTCACAGAAGTGATGCCATTCTAGCTAAGACTAAGCTGTCCCTTCCACTCCAACCCTGATACAAAGGACATGGGATAGCCAGGGAACAGTTTGGGAGCTGGCAGACACTTTCACTTAGTTTACATAGGGAGCTCAATTCCTAGTCCTGTCTCTGCTGATAATCACTGCAGGAATCCCAAATAAATACAAGAAGCAAGTCTGGAGTGCTTACTCCTTCCTCCAGCATACTGGAACAAAGTCCTCATGTCTGTTATGTAGTATACTTTTTTTTTTTTATTTTCCTTGGGACATGATCAAGTATGGCCAGCTGAACATTCATTAGACAAAAAAAAAAAAAATCCCAACCAACAACATGGAAAATCAAATTATGAAAGTAGCTAGTGGGGATTTTTGGCAATGCTTTCTGACACTTGAAACTTTGCCAACCTTTAGTATTTCAACTGAGGATTTTCACAACTTTTCTCAGAATAATGTTTTTGGTTTGATGTCTTTGTTTGTATCAAGTTCCAGAAAACAGTTCAGTTCTTTCCAAAAATGAGGTTACAGAAGAAGTTGTTTTGCAATTAAAGAAGTCTGGCAACACTATTTTCATACAATCATGGGTCTCTTTGCCTTGCAGGAAGCAATGCAGCTCAGCAAGAAGCTAGCTGTTGTGTTAGAAATATGTAATTTCTGTAAAATTCTATCCATCTTATATGCATCCCAGAAAAATCTCAGTTTTGCACAAATGCATTACCCACTTCTTCCTACTTTAACAGCTCCAGAATTAGAAAACTATTTGCAATGAGATCATGCTCTGGCTCAGCACAGACATGACCATGTCTGCTTTCTGGGCTGGGGCCATATCCCAGAGCATAGTTTCCCATGTGATTAACTGTGCAGCCTTAGCACCACTCTAAAATATATTTCTATGCATGTGTGTATTCATACACACACGAGTCTACAGTCAGTAAATCTTGCTGATGCTAAGTAACCCAGAAGTCCCAAGTGTGAGATTCTGACACACTGCATTGCACAAAAGTGATCCATCCTTTCTTGCTCCACACTTTATAAGTAACATTGGTGTGATGTCATGAAAACAAAGACAAAAATGCCAGTGGTATACAATCTTGTAAATAGAGGGTAAAAGGAAAATAAAACCACGGTAAAATACAGAGGTAAGAACACTTCCATGATCCACACAGTTATCTTTGTATGTTTGGATTGTCAGCTGCTGCTTTTCTCCTTTACAGCAAACAAGAAATCAGATAGTAAAACTAACTTTTTGGATATTAATTCCCAGGTATGCAGCTGTCTAGGGTGGAGAAAGAATCAGTGACAGGTAAGCTGATGAAATAGAAAAGCACTCTCTTCCCACTAAATAGTCAGTATTATCCTTACTGTTTTCCTATAAATGATAGGAAAAAAAAAAAGGCACTGCCTACTGCTGAGATAAAGCAGCTCTACATTGATCTGATATCACTCTGGATTTGACACCCTACAGGTTTGTTTATAAGGTCTGACAAAAGTGTATCCTTCACTTTCTCAGCTAAGAGTTGCTTTCTTCACTCTACTTGTAAGCAAGCAACTGAAGTATTAGATCTGAATGCATTTGGAAGACCTTACAGAAAGCTATGTTCTGAACCAGGTCCATCAAAGGTTTAATCACTGCTGACAAAGCTTTTTGCATTTAGTTCTCAAATTTAGAAAGTCCTACTTCTTCACTTAGAGGATTCTGGGAATTAGAGGAATCACATTCACTGAATTAGTTTGTAGGTACACTCAATACATGCTGGGTCAATGGTGAATAAAGTCCAAAGTTAGGTAAGCCAACAAAGTGCTCCAGAGGTTTTTTAGGGGATGATGGTTGATTCCCATATTACTTTTTGATTTGTACATCACTGATGTATCATGTGTAGAAATGCAGTTAAGATGCAAAATGTGAATTATCTCTTTGAGCTTGTTTAGAATTGCCACAGTACACAGATATCTTTATAGAAACTATCCCTAGGCAAAATTTCCTGTAGCAACCAGCTTTCTCTTTTCATTACTAAGTTTCACTTTTACATGTGAAGAGTGGGACATTTTACTGTATAAATAGACAGTGGAATTGACTTAACAGTGGGGGGAAAATTCACTAATGAAGACACAAATTCAGTTAACAGATTTCTTCAAGTTAACAATATTTTCACACTTATTTTCCAAGAACATCCACTCTAGGATTTCACTAGCACAAATGTGCATAGCTTCACTGCTTTACTACCGAAGACCACAAAAACTGCAGTGGAACAAAATCACATCTTCTTTTACCCACAGATTTTCTTTAAATCCCTGGAAATAAAAAGCTGCCCTGAGGGCAAGGTACTATTCTCCGAAGTCTTTTAAAATACTATTTTTATTATTGGTTGGACTGTAACTAAGCCGCTTTTTCAACAGACATACTGAACTCCATGCTTGCAGCAAGCTTGTGGTGTATTACACAAAGGAGGAGAAAACTTTAGGAGAAATTTGCCATAGATAAGACCTCCAACGTCACACATACCGAGCAGAAGGATAAGTAGATGTCAAGGGAACAGAGCTTACGTTCCAGATTCTACAGTGGATGTAGAGGCGTTTTCATTCGGGGGGGGGGGGGGATCAAGCTAAAAAAATCACCAACAAATAACCCAACCCTAAAATGCTCTTCAGAGCAAAATTTCCCCTCTTGTATATCTGTTTTTTGCAGAGAAATTCCCGATTTCATGATAATCATTTGAATTTCATTTCTACCCCCACCTTCCAGAATTTTAGGCATATCCATATTCCAGGGGCAAACTGTTGGACCAGCCTGTTGCCTCCCTCTAGTTTTGCAAACTGCTGTTATGATATAGAATGTTTGTGAAACTATTACATGAAGAAGTTGGTAACTGTCACTTCTATTGAGAGAGGAAAAAAAAAACAACAAAAGAGGTTCAGAAAGTACAGGAGCCTGAACAACAGCAAGTGCTAAAAAAAAGGAACACTGACATAGCAGTTAAGAAAAAGTAAAATGATTAGTTGCCTGGAATGGGCATATTTAGGAAGCATGATACATCTGCCACAACTTTAGGACATAGAATGACTCCTTGCAAAGCTGGAAAAGAGGAAGTAAACTATAAACCTGAATTAGACTGATCCTAATCATTATAACTATATGCATCCTTAGTATGACTGCGCTGGGAATATCTGCCTAAGAAAAAAGACAAACATGAACAGAGGGATTCTGGAATTAAAAATTTTCTATTGGTTGTGGCACCAAGGTTTTGTGTTTGTAAACATATCATCTACTACTAAACAAGGCTTATGTTTAAATATGTAATAATCTAACATCTAAAAAATTTTCTTCCCTAAACCAAACGGTCTGAGAGAAGTAGAGAGTGGGTTCCTTCCTCAAGCATTACTGAGGAGTGACTGCACAGTATTGTTTTTTCTACTCTTATACAGACGGGGTTTAAGGCCTAAACCCAAAACAATTTGGGTTTTAGGCTAAACTAAATTTTCTGAAAATTACCTTGTAAGAGCAGGAGTAGCCATGCCAGCTTGCACTCCAATAGCCATAGGAATACCTCCACAGCGGATATTTCCCAGCTCTTCTGCCACTGCAATATTATAGGAGAAGTCCAAGCCCATGCCACCATATTCTGAGGAAAAAACAAATCTGTGATTCTCATGTTCTAGACTGGCATAAGCAACAAGAAAAAAAATAATATTGCTACTGCAAGGACTTGCCAACTGCAATCTCACTATTAATTTTTAAGTATTTGACAATTACCAACTTTCCTTTCACAAAAGCAATATCACACTATTCTTTATAATATCTAAATTGAGAATTATACCTGCTCCAATTACCTGTGTGCACATCAGGTCACCTCTAAATATCCTAAATAGCCTCATTACTTTTACTGGAAATGGCAGGAAGAAGTGACGTGCTGCTGAAAACAACATCAGAAGGCAAAATTATTCTTTCTAACAGCAAGGTCATATGAACAAATCACTCCACGAGGCAATAAGTGCTTTTATTTCTCCATGATAATGCCTGACACTGGCTCTCACCCCGCAATGCAATCATTTTTCTCAGACGCAGCACTCAAGTCAGCACAGAGCAAGACCACAGGCAGGTCGTGTTTCTGTGCTGAGTTACTGTCATAGCTCAAAGTCCAGGATTAGACACAACTACAATACAATGAACATGTGCCTTTCATATCCTGGCCCTTGGTCTGTGCAGTCATTAAAGCATTCTTCGTTAGCAGGAGGCTGACGACCTGGGGTGCTGGCCAGGTCCCAGCACAGGCCAGTGCTCCCACACACACACACACATTCCAATCTGAAAATTCAATTAAAGAGGAAATTATTCTTCACCTCGTTTCCATGCCCACTGCTGATAAACCCACCACGTAGTGAAGCACAGAAAAGGGCTACATTGCTATGATGGATAAGGTAATTTCTACTTGCATTAAATAGCTCGTAGTCCAAAGGAAATATGGTGAGAAAGTGAAGGTTACTGCTTGACGTCATTGGTTGACTGAGAAGTTTTGATTAGATAACATTTCCTCTTTTTTTTTAAAACTCATTTGAAGACTGACTAAGAAAACGTCAAATAAATAGATACAAACCCTCACCCCTCACACACACAATACAGGGCAATCGACCCTTTCTGTTTTCGCTCGCTGACATCAAACACTGAGCTCAGCCCTCTACTGACCTGCTCTGAAGTTTTCAAAAAGCACCATTAAATAAAAGTCAAAACACCACAGTGCATATAAACACAGGGCTTTGCATGCTATCATCTGTTTTGTAAACCCACAGAAACTATCTTTGTGCATCCTTTTTCTGCTGAAAGGAAAACATAAATGGAAAAGGCTAAGCATAAGTTCAGTTTTCAAATAGCATTTCTCCTTGGGTCATTCTGAATAGCCTGGATTGTCAGCATTAAAAATTGGCTACTTTTCCAGACTTTTGTCTGAAAGGAAAGTTTTTTAGAAATATACACAAAATTAAAGTTCCTACTGAGAGCTTAAGCAGTGAAAGGAAAAAAGCAGTACTAGGGGAATTTGGATGTGTTTAAGATAATAGATAATCCAATTCTCCTGCCTTTACAAAGCCCCTATCAATAAATACATGCTCTGAGGAGCAGTAAGGAATGTATGTGCATGTAAAGGCAGGACTATTTAAAGATATCTGGCATGAGACAGTTTTTGCTAATTTTATATAAATCCATAGCAGAGTTATAACACCTAACCTCAGTTTTGGCACCACACATATGCTTTTCAATTGATTTTTATTTTTTAAATCCATCAACATTTTTATTGCCAAACTTCAGTTATTACTGATTTTATCTTTTGTTTCATCTACCAGGTAGTTATATTCCTGTCTTTCACTTAAATTTCACAAATCACAACCTTAGCTTTTTTGATTTGCATGCACAAAACTGACCCAAAGAAGGACCACTTTATCCAAGTACACAGCTTACACGCGTTCTTTGTCCATACCACAGTTCATTACATATTACCATGTAACAGCCTGCCTTGCTCTTATTTGAGATTAGTTACTAAGCAGTACATTTTGAAAACAAAATGCTGCAAAAGGCCAGCTCTCAAAGGGAGAAGGAATTTCTTCCAAAGGGAGTAAAGGAGCGGAATGAAGCTTTGGGAGCCAGAGGTGGAGGGGGAAGCCCTTCCAGGCAAAGAGATGATAAAATCTGAAGATTTTATAATCTGGGGATAGATAACACAAGAGACATCCACAGATGCAGGCAGGCAGGAAGGGCAGAAGCAAATGGTAAAAACATTAATCAGACCACACCTAAGCTTTCATTAGGTCTGTTCCAGGAGCCAAGGAGATAGAAATTCAGGGAGAAATGTGAGTGGTTGGATGGAGAATTATAAGGAATGCCTCTTTTGAACTGAAAGTACTTGATCGAGATAGAGATTCACTTATCAGTGCAGTCTGTGCCACTATATCCCCAGCAGTTTGGGTAACACGCCGTGGCTGGGCACAGTTGTGTCCCATCTCTTCAGAGAATTGGACCTCTGCTCTAAGACAGGCTGCCAGCAATGTCACACACAGTAATAGCATGCAGTGCTGGCTCCCAGTACTGAAGGAACTTTCTTCCTTCCCCAGCACATGGGTGGCAGCCTGGTTCTTGCAGCCCCGCTGCCGGGAACTCCAGCTGGCTATTTTGGGGCTGATCTGAGCACACTACCTTGCGTGTCATGGGACTCAGCTCTTAAATTGAGGAAAAAAAACCAGGCTGTTCTTATTTCCACCTGCTGCAGTGATGCTGGTGAATGTTTTACGGAATGGATGTTTAGGTTTTTTATGGAATGAGACTTACTCTTTTTGGAATAACTCTTACTTGCAAAAAGAGAATATACTGGTGTTAGGAGGGTCGTGTTTGCCAGTCTCATCAACAAATACCACCTCCTGGAAGTATCTGTAAAATGATGCAATGCTAATAGGTCAATTAAATTTTCATTCAGAAAAGTGAACATCATGCCTAACATAATTTTTGGTGAAAGATCCATAAGGAAAGGAACCAAATTAATTGCAGATTTGATTACTCAAAAGAAAAGGAATAAAAAACTATATATAAATATTCACTCTCAAAACATTTCTAGGGTAAATATTTCATCTAAATTTAAAACAAGATGAGGGACCTTTAAAGAATTGTTTGGCTACATTACTGTTTTTAATTTACAAGAAACTTAAAAGATCAAAGACAAGCTAGGCAGAAAGTCTAATGCACTAATGCTTTTATAATCCAAAACAGGTAGAAAAAGGCAACCGCTATTTTCAAAGTGTTACCTTTTTGATGACAATAGTACAACTTCCAGCTTTTAAATGGCTTAATTTGACATCATATCCATTGTTTGATTTCAGGTTAAATTACAAAACCCTAAGTGAGAACACAGGAACATGCAAATAAATAAAAATACAAATAAATAAAAAATCTGCACTACAAACTACAGGCAGGACCCACCCACACTGGAGGAGGTAAAAAGTGTGAGAAGGAAAGCGTAGCAGTGAGAACATGCTGTGGACTGACTGCAATCTCCTGTCCCCAAGCCCCTGTGCCATTTGGGGTGGGGAGGGAGGTAGATGACTCAGGAATGAAGAACTGAAGCTGAGCTTCGAGGCGAGGGTGGGGGAACATGTTGTTTTAATTTGCCTTTGTTTCTCACTACATAAATCTATTTTAATTGGCAGGAAATTACAATAATTTTCCCCCAGCAAGTCTGCTTTGGTCATGATGGTAACTGCTGACCAGTATCACTGACTTTTTCAAGACAACCAAGCCTATTTTCTCCCCTGTCCTGTTGAGGAAGGGGAGTGAGTGAAAGGCTGGCCAAGGCAAGCCACCACACCACAGTCAGTATATTAACCTATTCTTTTAAATTTGCTCTGCGCTTTTCTACTAATCACAATCATCACCACATTATTTTAAAACTCTCAACCCCCAAGAACTCCTTACTTCATACAGACCAGCAAATTTCTAAATGTTAAGTTTGTGACACTAGCAGTAGAGTCCAAGAGAATACAGTAAGTTTTAAAAAACATTGTTTTTAAAAGATGCAGATGTACATTCTACTAAATCTGATAATTAAGGATATCAGGACTTTTTTGTATGAATATAGGCACAGAGCATAGATGATGGCCAAAACTACAAATAGAAGTGCAAGACTACCTCATCTTCAGCTGCAACATGTCAAAACAGAAACACTGCTAGAAGATCAGTTGGGAAAACAAAAGAAAGGACTGTCTATGAAAAAAGACTCATAAAGGCAAATGAGAAGCTGAAGTCTTTCATATAATCATTTCATTTTTATGAAGATCAACGCATTTCTTGTCACTTGTTCAGGCTCCCTATTCAAACATGACTCTGCGCAATGATAAGACAGGCTGAAAGTCTCTAGTCCAAATTTTGTAAAAGTTTAGAAGTGTCTCTTTGAAATTTGCTTCTGAACCCCATCTAGTAACTGCCAGTGGGAATGACAATATCTGTGGTGAAAAGATCTGTAAGTGAGCTGAGACAAGGTGAAACAGGGGGCCTTCAGAGTGTTTTGGGAATGTAAGTGAGCGTTGAAAAACTTTCCAAAGTTTGCAAAAGTGTATCTACCCCAAAGAAAATCACACAGTATTATTTCTACCATCAGCACCTACCCCAGTGCAAGAACAAACAAATGTGTGCTTTCTAGTTCTAGGGACTAGAAAGGCAAATAAAACATGAATAAAGTCTAGTTTTGAAGATAGACCTGAAAGACTCCTACATGTGACACTAGGATGACAGAGCTAATTGCCAGTTTTAATCACAGCCTACAATTTAAAATCAACAGAAGGAAAATTTAAGTGCTCAAACCTTACTTACCTGTCATAAATATAGTTCAAGAATTTTAACTCCAAGGAACTACAAAGAGCCCTGAATTAACATAACTGCAAATGTCATCAGGTACATTGCAGTACAAATGACAGTACAGAAATCCTGCCATAATTCCTTTCCTCTTCTTCATATAAAAGGAACTTAAAGACTTACCAGAGGTGTACTCTCCATGTTATACAATTTCCCATAAACCCAACCTGAAAAGCTGAAGCTGAAGAAGCTCAGAAAACACCTCCTGCCTTCTTGGTTATTTCCTCTGGCTGGGTGTAGAGGAAAAAACCCCTCATTTTGTGTAACAGAAACACCGTGACTCCACTTTAGTCTTGTTAAATTAAGACATATGTATTTTTTGGCTACTTCCACGGAATTATTTCATGAAAAAGAAAACAAAACAACACAACAAACCATAAAAACACAACCAAACAAAAAAAATGCCCACATAAATGAAACCCTTGTGCCGGATGCAAAGTTCCTTTTGACAGATTACCTTAGCCAGATAGACCAAACTCCCCCAGTGTGACTGAAAGTTTGTCCCAAACCAGAAAAAATAGTGCTTTATGATTTTGTTTGCTTGATCCTAGAAAGATCACAGCCACATGCAGTAGTTTATCTCTCACGGATAGTCACTAGTTAATCCAAAAAGTTAATCACTAGTTAATCCAAGGCAGATAAGGACTTATTCTGCTAACCAAAATTTTACTGGTAATACCGCTCTTGTGATCCACTAGCCCTTGGAAAAAGAAAATTATGGATTGGCTGCTCATTACTTTTCAAACACCCATGGGTTTGTTAGCAGCACAAGTAAAATCCCTGAGCAATTAACAATGCAAATTATGCGTTTCTGTAATACCTCTGTATTCTATATACCGCTCCTTCTTGCTATAGAAGTCATCACAGTTGCCCCCACAGAAACTAAATTTACTGAGATAAGTAAGGTGATCAGGTCTTTATGTTTTAGATTAAGACAGAGCTACACCGGAAAATACAGTGTAAGGGTAAACACCACTCCCCCCACCCCCCAGTGTAAGGATAAAAACCCTCCTATAATAAGAACACAAAATGCCACAGAGGAACTTAGCAGTGCCTGCCATTGAGCAGGTAAATGCACCACAGAGACCTTGCCATAGCTAGTGACAGCATGGACATGTTCAAATAGGACACTGCTTTAGAAAGCCAGAGCAGTATATTCTAAATCACTACTTGTCAACAGCTGCACTTGCTGCCCTCTGATTTCCAGAACTTCCCTCCCAACTTTGTAAGTTTTCTTAATTTTCTAAGGGGTTATGCAGTGTCACCCAGTGCCATCTGAGTCAGCAATCACAACTTCATAAAACTTCAAACTCAGATGGATATCAGAGCTCTTAAAAAAAAATTCATACAAACCCCCCAAATTGTGTATGAACAACGTTATAGGGAAAGAAAAGCTAAGTTGCACAACACCATAGAAGAAAATGCCCCCAAGGGAACACAAGAAACACTAACAATCAAAAAGATGCAGTAGCCCAAAGAAAATGAGAAAGAAAAAGAAAACCCAAGACTGCACACAGTCCCAAACACCAGCTGTTGTGTCAGCTCCAACTCAGAGAATAACTTTAAGCAATCAGTGGTCACAGACTCCTCAGGCATCTTCTGTATGCTTGTAAATTGAGTTTATTTTTCCCCTTCAGCTCTGACCCAACATCAATTCCACAGAAACTGGAATTTAATCGAAATAGTTAAACCACCCTAGAATTTTTTTCTTTAAGGTTAAAGAGTACAGATCTCAATTACTGTATGTTTGAAAATGTCAGTCAAACTAAATGCCACAGCATAAAGAAAACAAACAAATAAAAAAACACACAGAAAAATGAAGTCAAGAAGTGTATAGGCTGAATGTCACACCTCCTGAGCTTCAGCCTGCTACTTCTCATGGGGCTTTTTTTTGGACAAGCTCATAAACAGGCAGTAGAATAGATTTCAAGAATATCAACTCTGCAACCTACCCACTGCTTGAGGTCAGTCAGACAGTAGCAATTGCAGACCTCCTTATGTACATCGAACACACACATTCCTACAAGGTGTTGCACATTCCCCTGGTTTAATCTTTGCTTGTGGACACTCAGGTTTATTCTCTGAGTTGGGCTTATCCAGCATGAATACTGCTTCTCTCCAGCTTGAAGGCTGACACCCTTCTGATGAACAGGTAAACACCACATCAACATACTCAAACACCGTGCATGTCCACTACAGTCCTACTGACACCACTGTGAGTCAACCCTCAGAGGCAACGATATCTGCTGTCAGGCAGGGTGAGACATCTGTGAACATGTAAAATGTGCTCTTCCTCCCAAGAAAATGTCTGCACAGCTGCTAAGCTATCTTTTTTTAAACATATTTACTCATTTTGAACAGGTAATAAAACAATCAATCTCCCTCCTGTACAAGAATGAAGCAGGTATGTCATCTTTACATGCTGCTGAGGAGCACTATTCAGGACTTTTGCTTTCACACGAACTAGCAAAAACTCCTACAAAAAGTTCACGTTACTTTGCATTATGGCAAATTTTCTTCCAGCAGCATCTGAAGTGTGAACGCACAAATAGATATTATAAGGAATCTGCAGTAGTGTGCGAACATTCAACAATGCAGAGGTGAAAAGGGAAAGAAAATGGGAATTGACTTAATAGACAGAGATATCCCAAAGAACATTCCCCCTTTTAAGCACAATAGAGAGAAAAAATTAGTAACAGGACTGAATGCTAGTATGTATATTCGTAAGGATTTTTTAAAAGCTGGATGAAAAGGAGTCACTGTACTTGGTTTTGTAGTGAATTCTGTAAGCAAAAAGCATATTTACTGCTTTCATTTCTTTAAGGCATTGAATTACTTTCATTTCTTTAAGGCATCAGGATATAGAGTTGATATTAAAAAGATCCGGATTTAATTATGTCTCTTCTGAATTCCAAATAAATAAATAATTAAACAAGAAGCAGTACTAAGTGATTCAAGGATTACAGATTTATTAAATTTGCTACTTCTTAAAATTTTTATGCTAAGGTTTAATACAAAGTTTGACTATTTATCAACTGAAAGCTGTGTTTAATTTTCTTCTCTACAAGATCTTTTATTCCAGTCCAAGTTAGAAATAGCTTGTTGGAAATCCATATTGGTCTTACATGAAGAACTTCAGCCACTTAACATGCCCAAAGGCATAAATTTTACTGCATCACATGTACCAAAACTTGCAATCTTCAAACGGAATGATAAACTGAGAATTGAAACTGTGGGTATGTGAGGAGAACCCTGAAAAATGCTGATTTTGAATAAATTAGGAAAAGAAGAATTTCATCATGGGTGCAGTAATTAATGAAATGAACTTCAGACATGCTCTGGAGCTAGCACAGAGGTTTTAGTTCAGTAGCACCAAACTTGGAACAGAAGTGAATTGCAAGGAGTTTCCACAGGAATTTCTGAGCAGCACAGGCTCAAGGGGCCAAATGGCTTTCCAGTGGCTGAGTTTTTAAATCCTTGAGAATCTAGACTAGATGCTGAGAAAAACATGCCGTGCCATCCTAGAATACCTGCCACATTGCAGGTCAACTTATTCCTAGCACAGTCACAGTGAAGACATTATTAAAGAGATGTCTATCAACCAGTGCCGCACCTAGAAGCACATTCCTCTCTCACTAGGAAATTCCTTGTTTATAAGCATTAACTGGCAAATTTCTTTTCAGCTGGTAACATCTGGACCTGCCCATGATGCAGCCTTCAGCATGGGTAGGGCTGGGACTGCCAGTTCCTCAGCTCCTTGTCTCTGTCAGCTCCCAAATCCTCACCCTGTGGGACAGCCCACTGTGCTGCTGGAGCATCTCCAGAGGTTTCTGTTCCCAAGTACAGCAGAGACCAAAGGAGAGCATCTTCTGTATTTTGTGATTGTTTGTGAAATCTGATTGGGTTTGGAATTGCTTTGAGTTAGCAGAAGCAAAGCAATAAAAGAGCGTTCCTAGTTCTGAGGATTGGAGTGTGGTAAGCTCTTTAGGAAAAAATTCAAATTTGCAATTTTCTGGGAAAGCTAATGGGTTTGATCTCAAAATGGGAACATAAGTCAAATAAAAATGCAAAAATCTGAATATTTTTATAACATTATATTGTATTCTTTTTTCAGAGTTTTTTTTTGTTACTTTGTTTTTTCCCCAAAAGACACACAAAGAAATTTCACATTAAAAACCACTTTTAGGATGAAAATGAAAGATCTTTTGCAATGTCAGAACAATGCGTTTCCCCTTCTTTTTCTCCAACAAAAGAGACATTTCAGAAAAACTTATATGTTCCCATGCTTGCTCTATTCTTGAAAAATTTAATGGAGAAAACATTTCATTAACAACTTTTTAAGGAGACTAAGGTTTTTAAGGTTTAAGGAGCATGGACAAACACTTTATGCCCTACTCTAGAGCTGAAAATATCTGATTTAGTTCTCATTTTTGCCTATCATACTGTGTGCATCCTTGTCCTTCAGATATGTCAGCCAGGCCATATTATGAGGCGGATTGTCCTTCTCTGTTTGTTAAAGAGCTAACACAGCAAGGATTATAATCTGAACTACAATCTCCAAAGTGAAATAAACTACACTGCTATTTCTATTTATGTTGGCATAGGAGGGTGTGCCCTGTATGTGATACTGGACACAAATGAAAGGATTTTCAGTATAGTGGAAAGCATACTGGAAATCAAATTCCCTATTCAAGATTGTTTTCTTCAAAAAACTTTCTACTCAAAGTATTATATTATTTCCATAAGCATTTCATCATCCTATGTACTATGCCCCAAGAAATTATTATTGATCAGGATTATCTGTTTCTTCTAATTGATTTGGTTCTAAAATCAGTAACAAATCAGCCCTCAAACCAATGTGAAGCAATTTATTCCAAGGGGGAATGACAGCAACCTTCTGCAGAGCAGATAAAATTATAATATAATTTACTATTAAAATCACACCAGACTGCCTAATACACAATTATTTGTGTCACACAATGAGGTTTGTAACATATCTAGCGAATAACCTCAGGCAAAAAGGAACAGTGACATAGTTAAAGGTATCTGTAGAAGACTGAGATAAGTTAAGAAAATAAAACCTCAACACCCTGCCCAGAATTTCCTTGACACCTTACGCAAATCCGAATCCTACCTGAACTATAAGTAATGATCCTCAGCGTTCATGCGCCCAGCAGTATAACAACCCTTTTACTATACAGTTGAATTGTAGTTTTTTTTCAACAGAAACAGAAAGTAGATTTAGCCATAGCAAATTAAAGTCTATGGTAAAGGTGCATTTGCACCTATATAAACACTTGCAGCTAGTCAGACTTCTGTCAGTCACGAATACTACCTCTGCTATTTACAAACCACCCAGGAACACGAGCAGGAATGTTCATGCAGTCAGCTACCACTCAGGAGCTCCAAGAATGTCAGAGGTTCACTATTCCTCACAATAATTTGCTTTTTTATAAGTAGCTATACAACAAATTACATCTCAAATTCTTATTCTTAAAATACCACACTAGAGTTACATAGTAATAAATATGTTCTTCAGGGCAAGAATACCTTGAATACATAGTCACATAGTAAATTTGCAAAGGAATTAAATTTTATCATGTAAGCAGGGTCATTCTGCAAGGGAAAGTATATTAAATCAACATAGATATTGTATTGTTATGGGATAGCCCTGAAACTGAGTTTTAAATATTTGCATTTTAAAATAAAAGCAGCAAAACAAGTTTATATATACAGAAGGGGAAAAAAATACCCTTTGTCACAGAAATTAATAAATTATTCGAGGAGATATTTGAAAAATAATCTTAGAATATTGCCAAATACCTGAGTTATTATCTTCATGGTTCAGTAATCTAGCCAATAACACACCTTCCTTTCAAATCAAAAGAAAAATACCAGAGAAGCTGGAGTCCTCTCCACCATCCACCTCCCAAGGAGATAGGCATTCCAGAGTCTTCATGCATCTCTCCAAAGCATCTATGAGTAGACAGAATGTAGGAATGATGGAAGAAGGAAAGGTAGCCTCTTCAGGAAGGAAAAAGCTCTTGTCAAAACTACATATTATTACTATTTAAGTTGGTCTTGTGTGATGGAATTTCCATTAGATCCATCTAATTGCAAAGAATTTTTAAAGTACCATCAGCTTGGCAACCATTCATCAGATACCAGGCATTTATTATAGTGCTGTCTGTATTGTTTCTAAATGAGTAACTGAAACATCTGAAATAAAAAATAAAATACCAGTAAGTAGGTATAAGAATCTCCAGAAACAGAACATATAATTAGAAAATTATGTTAATATATTAAGGCTTTTTTTTTATGTTTTTGAGTTACATTACTTTCCATCTCATAAGAGCACTATTTTAGAAACACTAAACATCCAATAGTTGCAAACTATTTGCTGATTTTCACATGCATTTCTCTATCCATCCATAACACCACAAGCTTCTGAGGTCGTGAGACCCTGCTGAGTAGCAGACGGCTGTAAGGAAGGGAATCGAAGAGGATTTTATTACCATAGGCACCTTTTATCATGGTTAGAGATCTCACTGTGTAGCGACTCTAGTAACATTGCTGGTGAATCCTTTGTCTCCCTGTAGTCTCCCGGACACTCTTTCTGTCCAGAGAGAGAAATATTTTCCACCACCTCCTTGTTACTCGTAAGCCACATCTCCAAAGAGATTGCTGATAAGCTTTCCAGTATTTCAGAGACACACTAAAGGGGTGCTGGGTTGAATTTTTTCCTCACTTATGGGCAGCTCATGACACAGGAGGTGGCTGGGACAGCAGGGATCATCTTGACCAACCACGCAAGAAGCCCATTGCTGCTGGACCTTTGGAGTTCACCCGCAGCTGTGATGCTGTGGGCTTTCCACATTGTGCAGCAGAGGCAGCAGACGTGCAGATGTCTGCCCTGAAACGGTTCTGGTTTAAAGATGCATTCCAGTACAAAGCTTGTATCCCACAGCTATGGAAAAATATAACATTGCCAGCATTTCTGAATCCTTAGTTTGGTGGAGACACCAACCCTGCACTGACTCCAGACTGCCTTCATAAACTGCCCAAGAGCAGTTCAAGTTTGTGAAACAACTTTTTCATTAACATTAGCATGATCAAAATCCAGAGCTAGATGTAGAAGAAACAAAGAGATATATATGAGCAGCCACAACCAGTGTCCCATTCTGAAGCTTCACAATGTCTCAGATGAAATTATAATAAATGTATTACAACTCATAAGTTTCACAATGCTGAATATACCACACACCCTTTCGGTGCTGCATTATTATAGTCTAAATACTACAACTATTTGCTAACTCATTATGATTAATCCAGTTTACAGCATCTCAGCAGTAGGCAGTCCCAAACTGAGTGATTTTGGCAACTGTAAATTAACAGCAAGCAAAGCAGCAGTGACTGTGCCTCCGTTTTCCTAACTACATCATTATACTGAACCATGAAGAATGAGAGAGAGCCCACATTGAAAACATAAATTTATGCTCAACTCTCACTCTGTGTTTAAAATAGTTGAGGAAAGGGCTAAAACATTGTTCACTGAATACTGAATACTCAAAATTAGTAATAAGGTTTAAGACCATTGTATATGTCATTGAAACAATGAAAAGTTACAAATGTAACTCAAATGTAAAGCTGAAATTCTCTTTCCTTTAGAAAACAAAAACGAGAAGGGGCAAGTGAGATAAGTTTTTCTGTCTGGAAAAGATCACAGCATCTTCTAGCCTACAGCCTCACTACTTCAAGTCAGGAGACATAAAACAAATCGAACATAAATGAATGTGTATCTTCCTCCTCAAAAAAACCCCAACCCAGAAACAAAGGAGAAAATGAGTTTATTTATTTTGTTCCCATTTATGCAAACATGGTGACTGTAATGACTGAGCTACAGATCTTCTGTTTTTCTTACAACACCAAGTGTCAATAAAGAGTTTTTTCTTGTTTGAAGTACTTCTCACATTGTGACTGTGACTAATGCTGTTTTCTAAATTTTGGAGTAGCATTGATAAAGTATGGACTGAGAACAATTAAAGCAACACATGAAAAATTCAGCAAATACAAACTCACCTAAATAGCATGCTAAAACACAGACCTTAACAATTACACTTCCAAACCAAATCATGCCACTATTCTCTGCATTTTAAGCAGGTTTACACAAAAAAATAGATATATTTCTCTATTGTACAGATTTTTCTTATGTGTAAGAAGTATTGCTATGGAAAAAGAAAAAAAAAAAGGAACACGAAAGAAACACCAAACTTTTACCATTTTAGGGAAATTTCTATGTTTGGGAGCACTGCTGCTGCAGACTGAGGTTACCCTGGTTAATGTTTTACCACTGGAAAATATCTCCCACTTGCAATTTAATTGCAATTCACTCTGAGAGATTTGGCTTGCTCCTGATTTTGTGTCAGAGTGCTTAGTGCTGTTGGAGTTCTGTTTAATCTAGCCCTGCAGTTAAAAACGTGTGCAGCCTGTCAACTTTGGGCTAAACAACTTTAAGCAAAATAGAAGAAAAACTACCAAACTTTACTATATTGGAATGAAGAACATAAAGAAACTGGTTGCTCTTATTTGAAGATGAGTACAATACATCTTAATATGATTTTTGTTTGTTTTCCATCTCTCAGAGTCTCCTTCTGTGCTGACTTTCCAGAGCCAGGATGTGTCTTTGGACAAATCCTGTCCTCTGGTTGATTTTTTCCACCCTAACTTGGGGTGAAACTGCTCCCTAATCTCTTCCTCATTGGAAGGTCCTCATCAGTGCAAACCTGGCTTTGGGTGGTGCTGTGCATCACTCAGTCCGGCTCCTTATGCTAATGAAGATTTATATTCTTTTTTGCCACATTCTGGATGCTTTTGGAATATCTTATCAAGATGAATGGGAATTGCCAATTTGATTATTTGGTTGATTACAAATACAGAAAAGATGGAAAAATCCAAAACAAATTCATACAGATTTTACACTGGATCAGGAGACCTCTCTGTTCAGCCTGCCAGCAATGGAGAATGTGCTACAGCAAGGTTATATAAAAACTAAACATATCAGAATTTAATTATCCCTAATGTTTCCCTATTGACTCACTTGAGGTTTTTTTTTGATCTGACATCTAGCTAAGTTTCTTAACTGCTGTCAACAGCAGCCACAGTGCTGTGCTCTACCAACTGCTGAGCAAAAAGTCCTCACCTTCCCACACTGCTGTGCTGCCATCTCCATTTCTTGATGGTCAGATTTCATTTTAGAGTTACAAGGTACTACCTGCTATAAGGTCTTTCCTGCTGAGAAAATGTCATAAGGAAGAGAGGGGCCAAACACTCATCTACCTTCATTTTCTTGTCTCCTTCCGTAAGCACGGAAGCATTTTTTTATCTCTTTAAAATAAATGGCCAGTGAGGCAATAAAGCCTTGGTATTATACTATGGCCTTTCTTTTAAAATGCTTTACTACTTAGTGAAAACATTAAATATTTTTTCCCCTTAATGATGACAGCAGGATCTACAGAACTGGTAAAAGGCGTGGAAGAGGATGACATGGAAGGACAAATTAATTTAGAAAAAGTGCATTGCCTGAAATTTAATATTGTGTTTTTTATGGTCTCTGTGGCGAAGTAGATGCTGCAAGATAACTAACAGAAGTATAACAAACAAGTCTCTTGATACACAAATTACAGGACTTTGCCACAATCTCAAAGAAGTCAAAGGAGAAAAAAAAAAGCCTGAAGCTAGAAATAGTATAATTAATTAAGGAACACAATAGAGGAGCAATTTCAGGGAAGTGCACAGGGAAGTAAGGCAGACAGCTGGGGAGAATGATGCTCTGCATAGCACAAAACAAAGGAGAAGGAAGTTTAAGAATAAAAGTATTGTATTTTTAAACCTAATTCAATGAAGCAGAGAGTGGAAGGCAACATGAATCCTCACAACCAACTTGTTATGTGTTTTAACTTGAGATTCCTCCTGGGAAAAGCAAACAGTAAGAGAAAGCTGCTTCAGAGAGAGAAGAACTCTGGGTGGAGACTCTGGAGAAGCACAACCCGGCTCCACTTCTCAGAGTAACTCAGCTTTACCAGACTCAGCTTTTTTTACTGCCATCCCATAAGCTTGTCTGGTATAAGAGTGGCCTCCGTGGAAATGGGCAGATACAGGACAAACCTAACCTTGAGGTGCTCTGCAGAGACTGTCACCCCAAACACATTTGGGACTTCTACCAGCTGGGACTGTCATTTTCTTCATCCCACTGTGAAGACTGGTTTGAAGATAACAGATTATCCCTAAGTAAGTATGAACCACTGCCTCTTCTGCAAGCAGAAGTCAGCAGGAGGAGAATTTTTAACTCCTGGAGCTGTGATGAGTGTCACACTATCGTGCTGTCAGCAGCTCTGCTGTTATTCCAGCCTAAGCAAAATTTGCCTCTGCCTGTTTGTTTCCCCATTCCTCAACCACACAATCAGAACTGCCTGATGCAACACAAAGAGTTATGAAATAACTGGTGCTAAAATGTGGTAGATTGGTTTAAATTATACTACAGTATACTTCAGTGGTTATGCTGCCTCCTACACAATGCAGTGGGCCCCTACTTTTAATTCTTAGAAAGATACTTTTTTTGTCCTGAAGTTGTAAAATTTTTATCAGCTTTTGAAGAACCTTTGTGGCAAGAAAGTGTGCTTCTACTTTAAAACTCCCTTTTTGTAATGCTAATGCCCATGCTACATGCTCTTTAATGAGTGTCACTAACCCCAAAAAGACCATTTGAATAATGCAAAATCAAACTAGATGTATATGAAAAACCTTCTGAGCCATATCTAAACTCTATATGGAAGTTTCAGATTTATCTGTTTAATATCCTTCTTGGGTCTTCTGGATGACAGAATAGCAAAAAAACCCACAGATAAAATCACACCAATTTTGGTGGCTTGTTCCACAAAACTTACTTTAAAAGTCTTTCCATCACATACACTAACTTCAGTGTGACTGAACAAGATGTCTAGAGGTACCAACGTGAAGACTGATGTTTTTCTTTTTTATATTATTCTGTTTACCACTGAGATTATTTTCTCATGAGTTTCATGATAAATGACTTCAAATTTTTCACTAGTTTAAATGATGTCATGAGCCAGGTTGGTTTTTTTTCTTTTTTTACACAGAAACAGAGCAAGACCTTTTTTTTAAAATAATTGTATGTGATAGAAATGTGCATTGCAAATAATTGGCAGTCAGAAGTGGTCTTTCTGCCTGTTTGCTAAAATGTGTTTGAAATTGCTTAATAAACACTTTTTCTGAAAAAAATTATGAAGACTCTGAAGACAAACTGCCCATTGGCAATACCAACCTGATTCCCTTTTCATTATTCATACTCTGACACTGTTCACTGAAAAGAGACTTATTTATATTTCTCTTATCTATAAAGATGCTCTTAAAGATGATTAAAAAATGAAAACTTGAGGACATGAAAAAGAAAGCCAAGAACATCTACCGACGTAATAATTGTAAAAGTAGTTGGCATGTAAATTAAAGAATATTCATTTATGGAATTCCTACTTATAAACTTCAGATATAAGTATTAATATTGCCCATAGCACCTACTCTGTTTTTATCTTGGCTTACTGCCATTCCTACACTAAGTTATGAAAACTAGATTTGAAATTACTCATTGCATTGCTATTGCATTGTTATTTAAAGGAAAACCTTTAAAGCATTTCCTGAGTTTAAGGGAAAAAAAAATTTGCAATCCTCATAACTTTTTTCATTCATCTCGGAAATGATCTAAAGAGATCCATAAACCACAGGCTGAAAACTAGTTCTCTAATTTAACCACAAGTACTGAATTTGGTCAGTTGATTACTGCATGGAACTTAATTATCCATATTAAAACTGAAGTCAGATGACATGCTCTGACAAGCAGTCCCTTGCTTGCCACTAAATCTGAATAAAAAAACCCAAGAAATTAAAGAATCCCATGAGTCCCAAAAGACTGAGTCCCAGCTACATGTCTTCTCCTGCCCATTTAATGCAACTGGTATGTCTCTAGCAGTAAGGTTTCCAGCTTTTGGTGACAAGTCATAATTTGCTGGCAGTTTTTCAGGCTGTATTTCTCCTTTTTTTCTACTGTCCTAAACAGTTCCTCCTTTCCTTGCTTATGCCTGACACATACATTGTAATCACATGCCTCTAATCACTCCCTAGCTCAACTACAGAACTCTTTAATTGTTCCTACAAATCAATCCTTTGAGCTTTCTTTGCTTCTTACCTGACCTCATTAGTTTGCCAAAAACTTTCAGGCCAAGACATGCCCAGCTAAAAGCTTCCATTCCAAATCTGTCCTCGGTGTTAGTAAAATATGCAGTTAATTTTGTGTTTGTCCAAAGAGTTGTAGATGAAAATTCCCTGAAACACAGAAAAGATAGATTCCCTCTTTTTTGAGATTTCACTAGTAATTACAGTGATGACCTCTGCAACACGTGTGGTAAACAGATGCAGAAAGCAGCCTTGTAGCAAAGAGAAAAAAGAAAACAACTTTTCAAAATAAAGAAGGGATCAAATTCTGCTCACGCTTACATAAAGGATAACTTCAAACTTCTGACAGTTGAACATGGTTCAGTGCTACTTACTGAACTTAGGTCTTCTACTGGCAGAAGCAGTCCAGCACCACAGCAAAGTTATTCCAACAGTCAAACATGAAGAGCTTTCAAAAATGTCTCTGTAGTTGATGGAAAGATAGCTCACAAAAAATTAGTTTTAAATCAAATCACAGACCAAGTAAGACTAGATAAAATATAATACCTGTCTTTAGCAGCATGTAAAAAATGGTCTTTATTCAGCATTTTTTATTTTGGAAAAATAAAAGAATAGTAAGAAATTAAGCTGAGTTTAAAAAAACCTGAAAACAGATCTAAGATTTTTTTTTTTTATTGCCACTAGACATGCCACATGTCAGGAAAAGGGCTCTGTTGTTTCTACCCTCTTAAACAAATTAACCACAGCTTTCCTGGTCAATAATGTGTACTGCATTAATCATAGATAACAGACTAAAAGACACCTCACTTAAGAATATCCTCAATTGCTACTTGGGATTTGAAGCAGCCAATGTATGGAGATCCAATACTAATCTTACTGCAAGTAAGTTATCTTACTGTTGTCTAAATATGAATGGTGACAGAAACTGCAGTCACCCTTCCTACCACAGACTCAAGTCATTCAGCCTCCAGCTCCTCATGAAAATAGCCACCCTTCCTCTCCTATGTATTTCAGGAGACAGCATGGGAGGTTGGGAGACAAGTGTGAAAGCAGCCACAGTCTTTATGTCAGTGTGAAGAACAAACCCTCACACTGCATCACTGCAATTTACAGCAGCTGAGGATCTCTCAAACTGCAGGGCACCTGCAGTATTTTGTTTGGAAATACCTATTGCCACCACATCAGGAACAATTGTAAACACACAGAAATAAATCTTCTCATCACAGTTACTTTTGTGCTGATCTTAATCAGGCAGAAGTTGGGTTCATGCTGCCATTTGAACAAAATGATGGACAGAAAAGTCTAATCTCCATATTTCCGCATGTCCAGACCCCACAGCAGCAGAGTGGTTTCTCAGACAGCAGGCTCTCTGCTCTGCCATCCACACCCTTTGCTGCCTGGCAGGGTTGCAGGTGTGTGGGAGAACAGCTAGCTGGGCAGGATTTGCACGGCATACCACAGCAGTGCTTCCATGCCCAGAAGTCCACTGCTAACAAGTCACATCCAACCATTCAGCAAGATATAAGACTGAAGTCTCAGGTAAGAACCAAGCTGCCAGCAGGAAAAATGGACACCATTGTTTTGGAAAATGTAAAAAAAAAAAGTATAATTTTACTTTTTATTCTTCTAATAGTGAGATCTGAGTCTGTATTTTTTTCTGAAGTAACAAGGAAGTTCAGGTGTATGTTCCTCATGACAATTCGAGATTGCTTAAGAAATGCTTACACAAAACTGCAAGAGCTACGAAACATGAGCAAACTTCCTCACTTCAATCAAACTGGCACATTTTCAAATTTCAGTGTGACACATTTATTGCAAGTTTACGGTAATGTCCATCTGCCCAGAATTGAGAATGCAAAGCCTAAGAATTTGTAATGCTTCACTGAAATTTCACTTGATGAGTAACAGATCAGCACTTCCAACTAACAGAAGTATGTCTACTAGCCAAAAGAAAAAAAAATCACGTTGAAACTCTAAGAAATGAGGCCTCCTGCACAGATACCCATACCTGTAAATCCAGTCAGAAAAGGGCCTCAGAAGAAAGATGATGTTCCACAAGCAGTGCAATTATTTCACCCTTTAAAATTCATGGCAAAATAAAAATTGTTCATTAATGCTTCTTTAAAGCCTGGAATAGTTATATGTTTGGATGATGCTCTTAGTCACATCATTTAGTTTTAGGTAGTCTGGAGAGGGGCAGAGAGTTGGACCCTATGATTCTCATGGGTCCCTTTGAACTCAAGGTAGTCTATGATTGTATGTTGTGCTGTAAGATACATATGCACACACACATGCGTATATGTGTAATAAGACACACATATGTGTATACAGAGGGTATACAACGTGTCTTGCCACTATAGTGGCAAAGCCACTAAAGTGAAAAGTTTCTCCTTGTAGGACAGACTCCAAGCACAGCATCATGCCTGTTATGCCACTCACCTCTTTCCTCTTTGCAAATGACAAAAGGGTTACAGACAAAGCTGGAGAGATTTCATTAAGTCTGTTCAGCCATGGCTGAGCTTCATCTTTGATGTAAAACTGAATCCACTGTCTTCATGTGGACCAATTTCTACATCTGCAAATCTGGGTAATTAATAGTCAGTGAATTAGTCCAATTAGTTTCAAATTAAATCTTTTAAAAACTGATGGAGAATTACAGCGACTAAGCCATCTTAATTAAATATTGAAGGGGTAAGTGGAAATAAGCATCAGGAGAGGTGTTTCTGTGCTCCACTTCCAATGCACAAAGGTTTTAAGGGCATTTACTGGAACTCATTAATTGGATCTGTGAGCTTCTGCTTGACCCCTGATTTTTCTTTAACACATTAAGGCTGTGTAAAATATGTATAAATGCATAAATATGTAAAGCACAGCTACTGAAAATGGATTTATAAAGATTTCCTTCGAAAAACCAAACCAGTGAAGCCTTTGCTAAAATATCCTAAGGAAAAAAAATACACTCAACAATAGTAACTTACCATCTCAAAGCAGTACAGAAACACTCTATTACCTGTGTGAAAAATATACAGTAAAAAAAGCACTCCTGCAAAAATAGCACAATCATTCCTCTCACAATATATGCAACATTACAGTAGCCCACAAGTGTAGAGTGGTGAAAAATGAATCAAACGGGTAACCTGACAGTAAGCAGAGAAACAGTGAGAATAAAAAAACCTCAATGAAAGTGGAAGATGGGATGGAATTTTTTTCTATAAATATTTATAGCATCAGTGATGATCATTATTCTACTTGGTGAAGAGCAAACAAAAAAGAATTAGATTGCGGTATCTTTTGCCACCGTGCAGAGGGAAATCCTATCTCATTGTTCTCTGCTCAGGGCTCTGCATCACCAGCTCCCCCCCTCCAGGCCCTCAGGCTGCAGCCAGGAAAGAAGCATGGGATAAGTGGTTCCAAATGCAGCTGCCCCAGCTGGAACCAAGGGAGCAGCTAAGACAGGTATTGGGCCAAGGGAGTGAACAACTTCAACTCACACCACCATGTTTCTTTTCTTGGTGGTATGCATTATTGTCTTGCTCCTCTCACTCATTAATGACTTTCTCAGACACACAGAAACTGGTTATCTTTGGGACCTCGAATTAATCTGACTAAGCTCAGTAATATCCAAAAGTATTAAAGGAAAATGAGCACTTAATAATGTAAGAGATTTATAAAAATACCTTTCAGTGCTCCCCCTTGCTTTGAAAGACCACTGATGCATACCAGGTAGCATTGGTATTTTTTCATCACAGGTATCTCTTTGCCCAAACTTTAAAAACTGTTCTTTCTGGACAAGGAAGGGGGTGTGGTGACATCTGCTCATCCCCTAGGTGACACATCCATGGGTGGCTCAGGAAGCGTCCTTTGGTTACAGAAGTTGCATTAGATGTCTCCTGCCCTTTAATCCAGGATTTAATAAAGTCAGTGAGAATGCTGCCTTTAAATTCACCATGAACAGTACTTGCCACCTGTGTCATCGTTTCCTTTCTCTGCCTTGCACCAGTGTAATCATTCTGAGAGACAGGAGAGGTCTACAGCAATGAAACAGTTTGGACAGACTGACTGATCTGGTTACATGGTTCAAGGCAAATTGAAGGCTTTATCAGAAACCAATGAGGAAAGATATCCTAAAGAACTAAACAAAGAGGAAGAATATTTATAACATCATTTCTTTCCTCTCATTACAATCTCAATTTTCAAAAAACTAAAATTGTAAATATATGCCCAATTCTCATTGATGCTCAATAGAGCCAAAAATCAGTAACCAGCACTCAGGCTTTATACTGCACAGAGGTTATTTAAAGAAAGGCAATATTTGCCTCATAGTAGCTAAACAGGCACAGGCAAGCAATAGTGACACTATATTCCATTATCCAAGTCTCAGCCAACAGCCTGAGTGTTTCAAGTATTGTTGCAAGAACAAGATACACCTTCACAGAGTATCATCTTGAAAAAAAGTTTAACTATAATCCCTTGAGTTTCATCTTTTGAGACTAGATTACAACACACATCTCACAAAAAAGAAGAACAATGTGTTGATTCTGCTTTTTATTTACCATCTTCACAAACATGATAAATTCAAAGCCTATGTTGAAGATGGATATTTTCATCTGGTCCTGTGCTTTAGAATGACTTCATATTGTTGAGCTATTTTTCATCCAAAATGATGCCCAGATTGGTTGCAATTTATTGCTTATGAGTAAAATTGCAGCTGACCATTAAAGGAACAGCTGAAATGAAGCCACCCCTGCCAAGTGATTTCACAGCCTGATGTCTGAGCAGCAAGAATGTTTTCTAATGTGTTTTAAAAACATTCCCCTTGTTTCTGAAATTAACCACTCTCACAACAAAAAAAAACAACCTTGACTGCAAAACATCACAGACCAAAATGGCAAGGGTGATGGGGAGCAGAACAGGGATGTTGGGAGATGCTGGAGGTAAGCACCTTTCTGCAAGGTTCATCTGTTGCAGTCTTTCAAGTCTTGGACTATAGTAACTCCCCCACGATCTTCTGAGATCAAACAAAAACCATCCTGATCAGGAATCTCCTGTCTCCCACATTCATCGAAGCTATCCAGACTCCTAAATTTAGGGCTCAGTTTCTGGCTCTGCTCCAGATTTTGCTATCTCTGCATTTCAGTTCCCAGCTGTGAAGCCTCCTGACTGCAGGTGGGCAGCTACAAACAACCCAGCAGCACAGCCCTGCTTACACTGGTGGCCTCTAGACAAAACGAAAAAAAGTATGACCATGTGAAGGTTTTCATCCCACTTTAATAACCCTGTAAGTGTAGCTCTTGGGCTGTTGTTTAGGGGTTTTTTTTTTGGTTGGTTGATTGGGTTTTTCTGTTGTTGGGGTTTTTGTTTGGTTTTTTTGTGTGGTTTTTTTTTGTTGTTTTGGTTTGGCTTTGGGAGGAGTTTTTGGTTTTTTGTTTGTTTGGGTTTTTTTTGTTTTCCTTTTAAAATAAGCCAATATTACCCTGGCATAAATACAGATAAAAGGGTGACAAGTAAGGGCTTGTGCAGTTCCAAAACCAGGGATAATTGCAAAACACAAATCTTACCTCATCACTGTCTACTGCACATTTTTCAACTTTAGCCACAGACAAATTGGTGTTTATGCTATGTTTTGATTTTTCCTCTTATTTGCTGTCTAATTTTCCTATTTCTTTTTTAAAAATACATCAATTAAATGCCAATCCTTTTCTTTGCAAACTTTTGTTTACATTTGCATGTCCATGACATTGACTACTTAGAATTATAGAATGGTTTGGGTTGACCTTTAAAAGTCATCTAGTCCAACCCCTCCTGCACTAAGCAGAGACATCTTCAACTAGATCAGAGCTCTGTCCAACCTGACCTTGAATGTTTCCAGGGATGGGACATCTACCACCTCTCTGAGCAACCCATTCCAGGATTTTACCAATCTCCTTGATTATAAAAAACATTTATCTTGCATATAATCTGAATCAACCCTCTTTTAATTTAAAACCATTTTCCCCTGTCCTATCACTACACGTCCTACTAAGACCTCGTCTCCATCTTTCTTACAAGCCCCCTTAAGGTATTGAAAGGCTGGAATGAGGTCTCCCTGGAGCTTTCTCTTCTCTGGGCTGAACAACATCATCTCTCTCAGCCTTTCCTCATGGGAGAGGTGCTCCATCCCTCTGATCATCTTTGTGACTCCTCCTCTGGACCCACTCCAACTGGTCCATATCTTTCCTGTACTGGGGACCCCAGGGCTGGATGCAGCACTCCAGATGGGGTCTCACTAGAGCAGAGTAGATGGGCAGAATCACCTCCACTGACCTGCTGGCCACGCTGGTTTTGATGCAGCCCAGGATTCAGCTGGCTTTCCAGACTGTGAGCACACATTTACCAAGTCATGTCCAGCATCTCATTCACCAGCACTCCCAACTGCAGAGTTGTTCTCAGCAAGGTTGCTCTCATAGTTCACAGCTAGTAGATATTTGGGACTCTGAGTATGGGCATTTTTTGGATATTGTTCCATTTCACCCATTTCACCTTTTCTCACCAAGCCCTGTTAAGACCAGAAATTACTGATTTCAATTAAGCTCTTTTTTATTATTATTCAGCAGAACTTACATTTAAATTCGTCTTTCCCCCAAAACTGTTGACATGCTTCTATAACTACTTTTAAGGATACTTCCTTACAAGAAATTAAACTGCAAAGCCTTTTGATTATTTCTGAGTGTTGTCAGATTAAACTTAATATTAAATTAAAAGCTGTTTCATAATGTCAAAAGGAATGCTTTGTATAGTAATTTGCCTTCTGATGGTAATTTTGTATAATCAATGCCACCTTTTCACGCAATCTTTTGTGTTCTGAACTTTATTCTTGTACTCCCATGTGGAAAGTTGGATGCGAAGACACAGAACACAGCTCACAAATACATTGAATAAATAAAACAGTGAAATGAAGGGAAAATTATTTTAAAATATCAACTATTTTTTAATTTTAAGCAGTATCAGTGTCTTCATTCAAATTACAAGAAAGGAAACGATGGTAGCCAATGTTACAGATTACCACCCTTCACATGTGCTGCTTCATCTCCACATCAGGACATCAAAATTTTCTGCTGGATGTTTGCTCCATCTTTCATTACAGACAAGCTAGTTACAGCCCTCACTGAAGTGGCAGGTGAGGGGGCAGGTTCAGCCCCAAAATCTACTGGTCATATCAACATACCCACAGTCTATCCAGTTTCTCCTGACTAAATCCAACAGTGGGAGATGATGCATACTACACCAAGGGACAAACAGATCCATCCAAATGCAGGCAAAACATTTTAAAGCCATGCAGGGCAGCCACATCCACTCAGCATGAGTCCCAGATAGCTTGAAACTAGCACAAAACACCTTATGATGTCTCCTGACTCCCTATCATGCAGGCACAAGGTACAACACAGCAAGTGTCTCCTCCTACATCCTCCTCCCCACTTTGGTTCACACTTTTCCTTGCAGAAACCACACTAAGCTATAGGTCTAGATAATAGTTGCTGCAATAGTAAAAATCTCCTATGTAACAATCTCATAGTTTTAGCTTTGGAATCTTAGATTGTTTCAAAGTCCTTTGCCTGAAATCTGGGGGCAATTAGAGCTTCAGCATCAGAAGTGTAAAATGTTCATAATCCTCCGTATTTACATGTTTTATGTTTCAGACACATAGCTAAACTGCTCAAAAAATACCCTTCGAGAAAGTCCGATTCATTTTGTTCCACTGTTTTACCTCTTTCCTAAGAGAAAACTGGTGTTTTCCCTCCCTTCCCTAGTTTAGCAGGCAGCACCATAGAATCTGTGCAACAGCCAGATTCTGATCCATCTCAGTCAGGTGCAACTCTGAAATCCCAGGAGCTGCTTAGGGATTACACAGCGCTGTGATTCTATAGGACAGGTCAGTTCTTGTATGATCAGTCTGCAGAAACATATTCAGTGGGCCCCTCCAAAATTTAGGGTTCCTTTGGTTTTAAATGTACTATCCAGGAGAACCCTAAACACCTTTCATGTACATTAAAGATCTGCTGCTGACTCAAAGTTGATGAACAGATAAAGTTTGGAAAGATCAAAACACACATCTCTTCTATGACAGAAGAAACCGGAGTAGCAAGAAGTAAATGCAAAACTGAAATAAAATGAAATTTGTTTCTTGAAAATAGTTACAAAGTTCTGCCGGAAGGAGCAGAACATTTCCTGTTGAAATGATTCCTCTGTAAAGAATTTTCCTCCTGGTATTTGTTTCCTCTTGCGTTCTCTCCTCTTTCCACATCCTCCTATGTGACTATGGGACCTGATGACATCCAGTTACAGCCTGTATAGAGACAGAGGATGGGATTCCCAACGCTGTGTTGTAAGGACATAAGGTGAAAATAAAGGAAACTGCTTTTATTCTTGAGAGAAGCTGGTTTATCTGGGCATCTCTTTAGCGTGGTGCCTGGGAGTCCAGGAGAGGCCTCTCCAAAGGTAGCAAATGCATAACCATTTCCTTTATAGGTCCACCAGGCCACAGGTTTTACAAGCACAACCAAGACATATGGTTTACACAACTTTTCCCATGCAGAGGCATGTAAAGAGAATAATACAAAGAGGCCAGAGCATTTATCATGATCAGCTGAAATCCCCCCCACCTCTGAAATGCAGCATTGCTACAAGTATCAGCTACCATAACTATTTTTTTAGCAATGTAGAACCTGACATGTAGAATATGAATTAGTCTATTACTTCAAGGAGGACAGCATACAGGTAACATGGAGAAGAAAGACAAGGAAGGCTTTTAAAGGGGAAAAAAAATTAAATTTTACATGGTTCTTTTTTATTCTTCCAAACAACCCCAAGCACAGTGTCACTGTCCAAACAGCAAGACAGACTGTCTTCCCTCCATGGTGCCAAGGACATGGTTAAAAGCAAAATAAAAAGCAGTCTCAAGATGGTTTTTTTTCCTTTTTTTTTTTTAATCACGTGCCAAGTATGACACCAGCCTTGTGCACAGGAAGCATCTGGACACACTGGAAAGAATTTCCTGACTTGCTGCAAATGACAAGCTCAACTAACAGCTACTTTACACCAGCTACAGTAGAGCAAATTGCTCCCATGCTACTTCTCTTAGGAAAAATGGGGGGAAAAATACCTCAGTATTCTACCTAAAAAAACCCCAAACAAAGCCCAAAAAGCTAGTAAAATGGATTCAGAGAATTTTTGGTTTGTTTTGTAAACATGAACTTTCATAATACCAGGATTTAGCCTGAACTGCTCAGCTATGAGAAGAGAAACACAGAAAGCAAAACCGTAAAAGAATGTCGAAGGAGTAAGATAATCTATTTATCTTCCAAAATATAACTCCTGAAAAGGTTATTGAGCAAAAAAAACCAAAAGACCAGGTAAAGGAAGCACAGCATGTTACTAGCTCGAGGTGAAAACCACGCAATTTAATCTTTAATAAGCTTTCCCTACAATGCAAAATCTATTTGTCTAAATTTCTCTTAAATGACACTGGCTTTGAAGAATAAATCCACAGCAAGCAGATGATTAAAAAGGCCTCAATATTCTCAGTGTTCAGGACCTTAACTTCTTTAGGAACACCAACCATATCTGACTATAAAAGATTATTTCCCCTCCCCCCCCTTATGCCCAGATTTTCATTAGTTTTTCACAAAATATTTATATTACCCTCAGTCCTTCCAAGGTAAGTTGAAATAGAAGAAGCAGCAAATAGCAGCTGTTAGAGCAGTTACACAAGGGCCCATCTGAATCCTCTTAAGAGGGGAAAAAAGCAAGAAGGAGATGAGAGGCTCAGTGGGAAACACAAGTAGACAGAGGTGCCTGAAAACAACTGGTAAGATTTAGAAAACAAATATGGATAGTAATGATCCATAAAAAATGTGATCATAACCATTTCAACATACAAAGAAGGAGGGAAGTGCAAAAATTAGCTTTGCAGTGCTGGGTTAAGGGTTGTACTTGATGATCCTAGAGGTCTTTTCCAAACTTAAAGATTCTATGATTCTAAGTAAAGGCTTCCTTTCTTGGGCTGGGAAAGGATTCTGTAAAAATTGAAATATATATTGTGGTTGTTTTTGCTAGGCTTAGGCCCCAGCACACAGAGTAAGTGCTATTCAGTGGGGAATTAGTGAGCCAATAGAGGCCACAGAGTAGAAGACGCTGTGAAATGGTGTATTCATTTGCTAAGTGAGTAGCAGATGATCAGAAATACAATTACTCTCCCTGATGTAACTGTGGATGGTGCCACCATCTATACCTTTATGTAATAGCTTCTGGATTCCTATTAAACTTTGCTCCTTGTGATTTCTGCAGGATGAGTTTCACAGGTTATACATAATGCAAAAAAAAAAGGAAACAAAAATTCCTTTCAGCAGGCTTATTACTCTCTGATCTTCCGCTCTGTTGAGAGACCCCTATTATTGAACAAAAAAGCGAGAGTGAGCACAACAGTCTCATTCATTTCCTCTGACACACAGTATAGGAAACAGAATAAATGTTGACTAAAGTCACCTTCAGAGAATTTTAAACCATTTAATGATGCCATGAAAAGCTCAAATATGCACCCCTGTGATACTCATTCAAGGAAAATTTCCATTCATTCCCTCTTTGTTTCCCCATTTAGCTGTACAAGCCAAGCTGATTTGTGAATAGTTGAAGTTCTGGGCAAGTGCACATTTTCTCCCCCCTCACAGGCTCAAGGAAAGTGCACGTGCACAGGTCATGGTGTTTCAGAAGTCCTCCACAAAAAGTCCCTGCCCTCCTTCAGAGCTGTGCCATGTTCCTGACTCCTGCTACCCAACACTGAAGAGATCTCCCAGAGCAGACAAGACCACAGAGCGGGTTTGTGGTCTGACAGGAAACAACAGCAATTGCAATAGAGATGACGGAGAAACCAGCTCTTCTAGGCCACCCAAGAAAGGCACAAAGAGAACAAACAGGGATGTTCTTCAGGAAATACCACTGTCCTGCAAGAAGTGCTTTGCTTATCACGAATGGCCTCCCATGCCTCTGCATGGGACAAAAACCACACAAGAAAAACCCCTGACACTGAAGTCTGACTTCAAAACTTACTCTGTAAAACTGAAAAAATATTTCAATGTATGTACAATTGTGGTGACTGGAAGAACACTTTCCTTATTGCTCTGTTTTTCACAATTGATCTACATTTCAAATTCTTAAACAGATACTTTTTAACAAATCCCTGCATTCAAAAAAGGCTCCAACCTCTTTATATTACTGAAAAAGACCCTAAAAGATTAAGGTATTTAAAGGGTTTCTTGAACGAACTGAAGGAAAATAATTTTAAGAAATAAAATTTTACTTCAGCTTCTTTTTCACTTTTTTTTTTTTTACTGACACACACTGTTCATATGTTTAAATTTCCTCTCTGCAAACAGGGTGAAGCTGTATTTCCTCCAGATGATCATGACTTTCAAGGTACAGCACAAAACCAAACATACCTGGAATAAAAATGTTAAAAAATCTCCACCCTGTCTTGCAGCTTCATCCCCATTTCCTCCCAAACCCCGTGTCTGCTCCCCAACCTCTGCCCCAATAAGCTTCTGACATATCTCCTCCCAATGTTTCTGTCAACAAGTTCAGCTGCAAAATAATCAAAACAGCTGCTCAAATTTCACTGGCACCACACTGCAGAGACAAGACTGCCACAAACTGCCCAGCACATCTAATCCACCAGCCCTGCTCAGTACGTCTTCTGCCCTCAAAGACTGATATTGTTCCACAGAGCCTTACGGTTCTGATATTTTCCCGTCCTTCATTTTACATTGCACTGTTCACTGGTTCCCTGCGGAGATCGATCCAGTTTCCCCTGAATGCTGTGTGTGTTTCCACTTAGAAGATGCTCTCTGCACCATTCTTTTAAAACGTGTAGGAGATCAGAAAAACAAAACCCATAAGACTGCTCCACTGACCTTCCAGCATGTTGATGATAGTCTGTAGAGAAAACACCTTATCTAAGCAGGACTGGGATTTACCCAGCTGGGGAACAGCTCTGTGGAAAGAGACCTGGGGGTCCTAGTGGACAACAAGCTCAGTATGAGTGAACTGCAGCAAAGAAAGCCAACAGGATGCTGGGCTGCATCAATAAGGGCAACACCAGCAGAGATAATGAAGTCATTTTCCCACTCTAGTCGGTGCTTGTCAGTCCATGCCTGGAATGTCACGTTCAATTTTGGTTCCTACTACACAAAACAGATGTAGACAGGCTGGAGAAGCTTCAGAGAAAAGCCACAAAAATTATCAAATATGGAGACTCTCTTTTCACAAGAAATCACAGGGAAAAGACAAGGGATAATGAGTACCAGGTACTCCTGGGGAGATTTTTGATTAGACATAAAAGGAGAAGTTTTCACAATGAGAACCATCAGCTATCAGAATAATCTCCCCAGAGAAGTGGTGAGTTCCCCAATGTTGGACGCTTTTAACAATTTAAATTAACAATGTGCTGGGCCATCTTGTCCAGCCCATGCTTTTGCCAAGAAATATGTGAACAGATGATCCTTGACATTCCTTCCAACTGGCATTCTATGATTTCATGATTTAAAAGAACAAAAACCATCAAAAAATCCTTCCATCTCTCTATAAATATATATATATTTATTGCAGAATTTACTGCAATATATGTAAAAATTTATAATGTATATACAATAATGCTTATCACTATAAAGTACTATGCAGGACAGAATATTACTTTTCCATATGGGGTACATATTACATTCTGGAAAGAGCAGTTGAACACACCTAAGCCTCTCGTTCAGGGAATCTGAATTTTCATGATCAGGGAATTTTCATAATCCTCAGAGGTTTCAAAGCACACAGTAAATAACACAATTCAAGTTATGATGGTGCCAAATACATGTTTGCCTTCCCACAAATGAGCCAAGCAGTTGTCTTGCACTGGTGAGATTGTCCCATCAAAGGAACAAGTTTTGAAGTTTTAAAGCATCTTCACTCTTGTCTCCAATGTAACCTTCACTTCAAAAACAATTCACATGTTTTTACCAATCAACTGACAAACTGAGCATACACAGATGATTTTTTTGGACTGATACCAAATCTACTATACAGTACATTATTCAGATGAAGCTATAAAAGACTTTCAACATGGTTGTACCAATAAACAGGAGTGTAGACTCCAAATATTTCTCAGACCAAATTAACAGACTTTAAAAGTATTTTGTAATAAAACCTATCTTCTCATTTCCTACTTCACTTAGTAGAAGATACCATGCAGTCTCTGATGTGCATATCAGTATTACATGAGAGTAAACAATGAAATCAAAGTAGGTCTAAAAGCAGCATAAACATAAGACCCATATCAAATAAGTTACAGATAACTTCCAGGTTTGTTGTTAAATGATGATACCTATTCCCCACAATACAGCATGATTAAAACCACATTTCAGTTCTCTTCATCTCTACCTCCAAACTCACTTGTTCCAGTCTATAAATGGCCAGCTCTAACCTTATTTAAGTATTAAGCCTGAAGGAGCTAAATTCCTTATATTACTATCCCTCCTTTACATCTTTTTATTACCACGTAACATATGAATCTGTTTAGTGTTGCGTGCATTACTTATCCTATAAGCAAGTTGCCTGTCTCACGCAGACTCACAAATACTGGGTCCATGCTTTTGCCTGTCCTCTTTTCTGGGATAAAACAGAATCATAGAATAGTTTGGGTTGGAACGGACCATGAAGGTCACCTTGTTCCAAACCTGTTGCCATGAGTAGGTACATGACCTGTTTTTCAGCTGCATGAGAAGACACTTTACTGTTGTGGGGACCTCTGAACTTCTTCTCAGATGCTGGAGTGACTAAGGGCTTATGTAAGATCTCCAGGAATTAGATTATTAATGATGCTCATGATTTTGCATGAACTGGGTCACTAGGGATTAAAAATGTTAGAACAGAATAGGAGAACTAAAACTAAACACCTCTCTTGTCTAGTTTTTCCCCTTTCATTTCTTCTTATTCAGCTAAACATGTTCAGGTTTGCACAGCCTGGACTCCAGCTTCTTATCATGCTCAAATGCTGGGGATAGAAACAGTTAACTAGGAACAACACACTTTCACTGCAGTCTTGTTAATCCTCTCTTCAAACCAGATATCATTCAAAGTTCTTGATTTGGTTATTGACCCATGGGATCTGCAAGTGTTGACAAGTCAACATCTTTTCAGAGATTTTCTATGTCATCCTCAGAATGACTGTTTCACAATATTTTTCCCCATTTCAGCCCCATGACAGAAATCAACCTTCACTTCCGGCAGTTCATAATGCAAAAATGAGTGGGTAAAACTGAATTAGGCCTACAGTTCACAAAGATAATTTTCCCATGTTCACAACACTCAGTGTACTGACATGTCTCAAAGAGTAGTAGGTGCACTCATACCTTTCAGAAAGATTTTTGATTATGCCATCTAGGTAAATGACAGATGTCAAGAATCTTGAGACTAGGAAAAGACAGCTATGTGTAAATTACAGAGACTTGTAATACCAATTTTATTTTAGTATAAACTAATTCATTGCCCAGGCTTTATCAAGAGGCAGTCTTGCCATTCAATCCACAAAAGTAAAGAATAAACAATATTTGTCTAGTGCAAACTTCCCAAACAGTATGTCTTATTTGATAAGGTCTCAATTCCTATATTCTTTTCAGGTGTTATATGATTTCATATTTCTTTAATATATTCACCTGCTCCCTTTAGTGTGCATTACTCTCTTATTCACAATTATAAAATCAAGACCATCAGATTTTTAGCAGATTTACCTCTGTGAAAAATCCCCAAATCAAATGATTTCCTACAAAACTGAAGGAATGTCAAGTACAAGAGAGGACAGACTCTCCTGCACAACCCAGAGCAGAACAGGTACAGTGGGGAACAGAACAACGACAGCTGCTTGTAACTATCTCTTCTCTATGAACGTAATCTAAGTGCTCCCAGTCAGCTTCAAGACACTACAGAGGTCTGACAGTTTGTGCAAAGCCTGTGATACACAGAAGGGAATTTGGTATGGCAGGTATGACGTGAGAGAACGGTGCATCAAGAGCTCAAGAATTTCATTGCACATACATAGCTGAGCATTTGCTTCCAGTTAAATACTTCTTACTTCCTCCAAGAAAAGAGGCGTTTTAAATTTCTTTCTCAATATCATTTTGACATAAGCTGTAACTACCAGTGGTACATGTACCAAATTTCAGAAACTCCTAAGTCTGCCCCTGAGGTACTGGTATAAGCATACCTGAACCACATGAGGTACTGCTGTGTTGTGCATTACAAGTCAGAAGTGTGAGGATTTACCTTACCTCAAGTACAAAAGCAGAATCCCAGGAACTAATCTGATCCCTCTATCAACAAAACCTTTAAAGGAAGATTATCTCTTCCACAAAGACTGGCTGTCCTTCAGTAAGTCTGTTCTCTGCTGGGTGTTTCTACAAAACTGCTGTTGGTAGCTGAATAAGCTATTCCCAGAGGTACTGCTGCACTTCCCAACCAGCCATGAAGAATGAAGCACTCCCATTTCCAAGTCATGTGCACAGCTGAGAAAAAAAACAAAGATGAATTCAAATGTTCATTTCCTTGTCTGATCAGAAATATCTGATGATCTGTGAAATCCAGCAAACTGTCCCCTCCCTACTATTTTCAATTGAATTTCATCCTGCACTTGCAAGATGCTAGGTGGGACTTGAATTGGCAGCATTTCACAACAGCAGAGGAGAGAAAAAAAAGGCTCAACCATACATGAATTTATATGTACACTTACAAAAACTTGTTTTCCTGAGATTTCAATGCAATCCACCAAATTAACAAGGTCAGACAAGCACCTGAAATTTCTTATACTTATCTGATCAAGGTCTCCAAACTCCTGCCACCCATCACTAATTTTGTCATCAAATTGATTCAAATAAAGCAGTGACTTATTTGATCTATTGGTTTTTGGAGGCCTATCAAAGTTATTTCTTGATTGCAAAACAGGTATACATGATAGTTGGTAAACATTTCAGAGTGCTAATTTACTGGTTCATCGCTGTCTGAAAACATGGCACAACAGCTTCTCTCACAAATTTTTGGAGAGCAACTATTATTTATGAACTACTATTGCACTCCTTTGTAAGTGAAAAAGAGATAAGAAATTAGTTCAGCTGACTGCGCTTAAATCTAAATCAAGCACAAGCATTGGAGCCAGTCCATTGTAGCCATACAGAAATGGTTTGGGGCAAATGAATTCACTTCTGACAAATATGTCCCTTTTTGCTTTTACCCATAGATATACCAGAAAAACTTTCAGTTACTCTATTAAATACTGTCAAACACTGTTTCACCTGAACTACTAAATCCCTTTCTAGTGACAGAATTCACTACTCCTCCCAGGTCCTTTCTTTGCTCATTCCATGTAATAATAATGCTTAGTATTATGAAAAGGGGAAAAAAAATAACCTCACATATTCTTTCCAAGTGACTCTCATAAGGTACAGAGAAATGTACACATATGAAGAAAACAACAAAATTAACCTTAGAGGGTTGTCTAGATCTATATTCCCACATTCACACACAGACACTTATAATAAGCAGGCTTTCTTAAGGAAAGATATTGCATCATTTTCCAATTGCAGTGCAATCAATCATTTGAAACATTTGTTTCATCACATGCTTATCTGTCTCAAATGACAAGAACATGCTGCTTATTACTTTCTCCAAGTAATGTATCCCAGCAGTAGGGGAATGAGATATATAGTGCAGAATTATACTTTTCCATCCACGTACAAGTCTTATCACAGTTTCCTGACTTTCCTGATATATTTAAGAACCTATTTTCTAAGTTCACTGCTAAGTGTTTGACAGGAATGAGTGAAGGCTGCTATTTGGACAAATCTGTCATAATTATTTCTAGATGCTAATGCATTCTGCTAAATATTCCTGTAGTACTACCAGTGAAAACACTAATGACCCAGAGTAGGTATCATCACTCATGTTTCACAGTGATGCTATGTGAGTATGCAGGAGAGCAGACACTGCCCTCTTACAAATCTTCCTCCCCCATCCTTTATGGGATTCCTGTACTTATGCATCAGCTGATAAAATCAACTTTTAATCATCTGCATTGGCCTACACAGGCACAGAACAGTACATTTTGAGCCTGTATATTTGGCAACACATCCTAAAATTTAGCAACAGCCAAGGCTTTGATTCATAAACCGTAAGATCACAATTGACCACATAAATCTTTTCAGCTTTTACTCCAATATCTCACCTCATGTTTAATGTGCACATTAAATAATTCAAAGAATACATCTTGCCCACTTCCCTTAGAAAAGCAGACAATGGCCAACAATCAAGACTACTTAAAATATTGTTACTGCCTACTCTATTATTTTCAGCCCTTGCTTTTGGGACTGTCAGTACCTCCATAATCCAGAATTTTATAATTTATGGATAAGTACTCAGTAAATATAAATGAAGAATAGTAAGTATATAGAGATGTTGGGTTTTTTCCCCTCAAACTAAATACTTCAGGTTGGACTGAGTGATTCTGTAATAGAGCAAAAAGAGACTTTTTATGCATAAATGATTTCACTTTTCAGCATGTATTTTACAAGTAGGAAGAATCTCCCTATATAACAGAACAACACAGACTTTTTCCTAAGGAAAACCAGCATATGCACTATTTTTGAGTCATGTAAACAATAACAGAGCAGACAAATGGTTCAATGGGAAGACACTTTCTCTGGTAGAGAACGGACCAGACAGCGTAGTAAGTTAAATCTACTTATCATCTTAAGAATTCTCCAATTATGGGTGCATGTTTGGGCCTTGCCCACAGTGTTTACACAACCCCTCCAACTAACATCCTGAACCACAGCCAATATTCACTAGAAGCATAAACAACTGTGAAAAATATATAGGAAAACTTTGTTAAGTTTGTAGCCCACAACTGACTACAGTGGGAGTTTATGGAACCTTTACAATAAAAATAGTGCCCCAAATCAGTTCTCCACATGGAGAAAGTTTCCAATGATAAGGGACACATGTAAGGCACATTCTTTTAAAAACCTGCTCAAAAGCAGCTCATTGTTCATAAAGGGAATGGTGTTTACACAGGAAAAAGTCCACTTTCAACAAATCTGAAATCCAACAGATGTTTCCTTCTATCTAAGCAAAACAAGTTTGTGACCCTTTTCTGCCCAACCAAAAATCTTCAAAATTAATTCTGCAGGAAAAAAAAACTTCCATACTTGAGAGAATGATCTTGGAAAATGAATTCAGAAAAATTTGTATTTCATAATTGCAGCTGCTACTGAAGTGAATTAACTAAAAAAAAAAAGTGTTCTTTAAAGAGAATATTTTATGATCTGGATTTGAAGAGAGGTAATATAATAATTATAATTTGGTTTGTGCTGAAAAGAGAAAGTAGGGCAGGTTGTTACTCACACTGCTCTATATTGCAATTGTTCTCCTCAAATCAATTTAAGCTCTCTTCTCCAGACCTCCCACAACATCCCTCCATAACTCCCAGCTGCTCTTGGCTTCCACAAATCTCTTAAGACCTCTCTTCCTCTGCACACAACACTTAAATAACAGAAGCATCTGAGCAGAGCATAAAAGGCATATCTCTTAATTTTATTTTAATTACTACTACTAATACCTGCTAATCACACAGCAAGTGTAAGTACTTTGTAGAAGTGTAAAAGAGAAAGAATTTCAGGCTTTGCCCAAGTCATGCTGTTGAGACTGTGCCACACCTGAAACAATCCCACACCTGACTGTTTCACTTACCATCACGAGAAAGTTTCAGGACTTTCAGGTTCTACCTGATGTCATTACACCAATACACAGCAAAGCTGGATCTGGCGACATTGTTGCACAACTGAATGCTGCAAAGACAGCATCTTGCAAGGGGTTGGGGTATTTTCAGTACCCAACAATACCTTGCTCCAGAAGATTAATTGAGATGGACCATAGATTTCTGAGAATTTTATCCATTTTTATACCTTTTATGAAATGCAGCTGCAGAGGCCAAATGAGTTACATTAACAGCTAGAAACAAGCATCAAGGCCAAAGTTAAAACAGTCTTAAACATGAGTATGACAAGCATAGTCAGTACATGCAACTTTCTGTGCCCAACTTTACCTCCACAAATCCCTTCTTCACTAGATGTAACTCCAGTTATTTCTTGTCCTATCTGTTTTGTGAGCATTATACAAAGTTCCCATCTCTACAATGTTTTATGTGCAGCACTGAGGTTCCTTACCCCAGCTGAAGTCCCTGCATGTTCCGGGATGAACATAACAAGACAGGACTGCAATCTGCCAGCAATATAATGCACCAGTATTACAGCCAACACGAATATTAGCAGTGTGAATGAGACCCACTGAGATGCAATTCAAATCTACCTATGAAACAATTATAGCAGAAGGCAGAGGTGGTTTTCTCCCTCCCCCAATAATCCTATTTGTCCTTTAAATAGATCTGAAGTATAATCTCAAACTGTCAGCACTTCTGTAAAGAAATACCAGGTCAGACCTAATTGGATTTGTCAGACAATCATAGCTAAACAGTTCTCTGAGCTCCAACAGCTGAACAACTAGGGAAAAACCTTCCACATTGTAATGTGTAAGAATATGAAAGTTTATTTCAAGAGGAAAAATTTCCTCTGAAAGTAAGTGGCAAAAAGGTATAATTTGTTCCACAGAACCCTATCCCTTAGCAACATAATGATGTGGTGTGGCATAGCTAAGGTTGTGTGACTTGCTCCATATGGGCAACTATCTACAGTTAACTGTTCAAACATTGTCCCTTCGGGCTGCTCTGAATTCACCCCAACTGCTAAAAGTTTGCTTGTGTAAACCTGCCTTTTTTTTAGACTTTTTGACCTTGAGTAAGAAAACGGGAGGAAAAGAATAGGGAATTTTGACATGAATATGTAACAGTAGCAGTCAAGAAGAAAACAAATATATATTATATTGCATGTAAACAAAAAAACTAGTGGAATATGTATTGTAGCTGAAGAGCAGAAATATTTCCTATTCCTCTGTACTTTCTGACTTTTTGCATCACCTATATATATATAATCTCTCTCTATGTATAGACAGATATATAGATATATAGATATATGTACACATGAAACTTGCTCTGTCATTGCTGTATGTTAGGCTGTTCTGTTCAGGCTATTGTGGGCTGGAATAGTGCATTTTAAAGACAGCCTAGGGTATAATGGCCTAAAACCCACACTAACCTCATTCTTTGAACAGTGAGACAGAATACATTACAGAGATGTACAGGCTGCAAGTTCATGAAGTATATAGGCCAAATCTTAAAACGCTTTCAATGCCTTCAAACAGTGGTTTCATTAATGAAGATTTAGTTTATTCCTTAGGTGTCCAGATCCAGAAGAAAAGTTATTATACAGATTTTATGTTGAAAATTGAAATGGTGTTCATTTCACTGACTTTAAAATAATAGTCATGCAGGTTTTAACATTTTTACGTTTTGAGAATAACAACTTTAGCAATGTTATATTCTGTATTTGCAGAGTTGGCAACCAGCACATATGCGACTGAGGAATAAAAGTAAACTTTGCATAAATTCCAACCCATGTTTTGATCAAGAGGAAATTCAGATAATGTATTTAGTCTATCACCATTGGCATCAATACTCGGGAGTTATACACTCTCTTACCTGTTGGCTTATCCACACCAAGGAATCCAGCCTGTCCCAGGGTTTTAAACACTTTATGTGCTGGGAACTGTCCTTCTTCTTCCCACTTGTCCACAAAGGGATTAATCTCCTTATCGATAATCTAGATTTGAAAAATAAATTTTAGATGTTAATAACACAGACATTCCTACACAAACAACTTTGACTAATTTTTCCTAAAAATTGTCATCTAGGAAGAAAAGAGAAAGGTACAGGAAAAATTTTGAAAGTCCAATAATTTTCTTATTTCCTGTTGGATATCCTTATTCTCCACCCATCCACAATTATTACAAAAGACTTAATGAAGCATATATTAATAATTCTTTTAGCCATTACAACTACTAAAACAGGAAGCCACCAGGGATGGTTTAAGCCTCTCCAAGTCCTATGAAAATGGTAGTTTCCCCTCACCATTTGTTACCTTTTTGGGTACAGTTCCTAGAAAGTGACAGGAAGGGAAATCTGGATTATTCTCAAAGGGATCTTGCCAAAAAAGGTTGATGAGTTGTTCACAATGACCACACACAGTACCAAGACGGGCAAGCAGGAGAGACTTCATTTCCTCTCCCTTTACCTGAAACACTCCCAAGGAAGTCAATGCTGTTCAGGGCAGTTATGTTCAGTCTGTGTTTAGACTTTCCTATGGTCTGACAGAACATATACTGGAAAAATATAGTCGACTTCCAAAATTTGTAATATTCCCAAGTCTAGTCCCTGGGCAACTCTTGACTGTGCTACTGCTGCACACCTACTAAAAGTCAATGTCCTACACTGCCTGGCTACTGTCCTTGCTCTATTCAGGCTCCTGTCTTCCCACCCAGCTGTTGCGAGCAAAACACATCTGGGATACAGCCCCTACATTCAGTAACGCTTTCAGGTTTAAGAGCACAGGGGCTGGATGTTTCACTCCACAAAATCCCACATTTCCTTGGCCATGGGAAGGAAGGAAAATGGGCAGGTGCATTTTTGCTGCCTACCAGCCCGGTGTGAGGCAGATGCAGTTTTGACAGCTCTCAAAAGGAGTCAGATGTATCCTGACCACCTCTCCTACCTCCACCAGCCAAACCAGCAGTAGGCACCAGGCTGCTTCTACCGTGTGGCCAAGTGCACTATGCACCTGTGTCAGCCAGCACAAGGGGGTCCAAATGGAAACAAACCCTACCAAAACAAACACCAGTTGCCAATAAAAAGCTAATGTTTTTAACCTGTGACCATGATTTTACTGCTATGCTGTTTCATGAAGAGCGAATTTACTTTTTCAAGAACTTACTCCTCTTAGTCTTCTCTCCACACTAAATAAACAAACCCTGTAGTGCTATTTCTTGAGCCGGAAATAGAATCCTCCCCCTCCCGGACTGCTGTGTTCTTGAGACCCTGAGGAACCTTCTTCCAAACTATCTATTTATTGCACATTCTTTGGAGAACTCCAGCCCATATATGGCTGGTTTCTGCCTTCCAGTTGGCCACAGAAATAAGCATACTTCTTTGCTCTTAACAGAAAAATCACTTTTTCAATTCTCTCACCAAATTCTGAAAAATTATTATACTAAATGTTCGAGTCATTCAGTAATTATAATCTCTCTTCCTCTCTTATATTAACATAGGCCTCATGATCAATAGTAACAAATTGCCAGAACCCTATCTAGGAAAGCTCACCTTTCACTTCTATATTGCGATATCCTAGATGCTCAGATCCTAAGATGCTGACCCTCAATGTTGAGTTGCAGATGGTGAAATACCTTTTTGACTGCAGTAACATCTGACAATACTCATTAGGTAATGTCCAGAGAAATGCCTGAGAGGTTATGAAATACATAAAGTTTTCCCAGTGTTTTGATGGATCTTGGCAAAAATATGAAGTGAATGTACTAACAGAATTTTATGTTTATTATGGCTGGTGCGGGGCCAAGCATTTCACAGCCTACATACAAAGCTACCTTTGAAGTTAAAATAAGTCAGAATGACTAAGGCATGATTTCTTCAGATTATAACCTGCTTGCTCCTGTGCCTTTGAGTAAAACTCAAATCATTTAACAGAGCTGAATTATTACCAGGTAAAGTTTGCCATACTGAGTAAAAGAAGATCTGTTTTGCATGACACAACAAAAAACCCCAGAGATAACCTCACTGCACAAACCACAAATGGTATCTGCCCCTAAACTCAAGAAAAAATTAATAGCACAGTCCAGATGCTGATAGTCACAGTTTTTCTTAGCACTGAACCCTATTGGCCTGTATTTTTACAAAGAATTAAATAGGTCCTGTCAGAAGCTTTTACATTTCAGTCATAAACTGCTTGAAAAAATCACACATGTTATTTTATAATCATAAGGGGTTCGGGGGAACACCTTCCCTTGTACTAACACATACAAACACAAGCCATATTGCTGGAAAACTGCAGTACTGCTCAGCTGGCTGATTCTTCAGGACTGATTATTGGATATTATCATCCCTTCCTAGAAAAGACAAACAGAAATAGGGAGAGGTATTTTCGAAAGGTCAAGTCAGCAATGAGTGAAGGAAAACAAGTAATTACTAAACATGTGCTTAAAACATTGCTGAAGATGGGTCAAACAGTGCTGTACTTCTAACCACTAGATTTGTCCCTTTCCTTGGCTTTAACAACTTCCTCACATCTGTGCCCTCAGAAAAATATTTCACACTTGAACTGCAGACAGATATTATGTAGGCACCTTAACTTAAACCATAATGTATACATACAGTGTTTGAAGAATATACAGAAGTGAGCTTTAGGCAGCATGCAGCAACTGTTCTGCTGATTTATATATGCTTTATCATCCCATGGAAATCATGGGTGTCAACATCTAAACTTGCATCACTGGGATATCAACTATAACAAGATCTCAAACTTCTATCAGTAGAAACATTTAGCACTGCATACTACTGATGCTATATGACAGATATTCCCAGCCACAAAGGAAATCCTTCCACCTGATGTAGCTAGTCAAATCTCAGTGGCATTAGGGATGTAAAGTTGATTTAGGAGCCATCTAACTTTCCCACCTGCTGATAAAGTTCCAGTAAATCACAACAGAAACTCTGTTATTTTCCTGACAGTGAGGGCACAGTAAATCTTATATATGGGACTGGTGTTTTTCTCAGGCTGCGTCATCTGAACAGTGAAGAGGCAAACCTAAAGGACTAGGTTCTGGAGGCAGCCTTGGTTTAGCCTGCATCCCAATGAGAATTCAGGCTCCTCTCTGGGGAGCCTCCCAAAGAATGGCCTCAGGGCTGGTATCAGCTGTGAATTATCTCGAAAAACACTGGTGGATATTTGCCCAGTCGGAAACTGATAGAGCCAACAAACTCGCTTCTTGTTGAATGGTGGTAAGAAAAATAAAAGTGTTTCATTAAAAATAGTTTTGACAAAGTTTTGTGAAAACAGCACCTGTAGCTTCCTGCCCAGGAATGGGGAAATGCAGGGTTATAGAGGGGACAAACACAGAAATTCAAATTTTTAAAAAGTAGATTATTGTAATTTCTCTTTAAAACAAAGCAATTAAAATATCCTTCCAAATCATTGCCAGAGAGTTGCATGTTTTGACTATATTCCATTGGAATTTATTGTACTATTTAAATGAGAAAAGTAACAAAAATTTACAGTTGGGGGTTTTCCTGCATATAATGCTCAATATTCTGTGCTGATATTGTACTTACAGGTACCCAGAAACATTAGCAATTGCCATTTAATTCTCACTGCATTCTAAAATAAATGCATTCTACAACAGTAGAAACTGTAATTGAATTAATTTGGGTACTGAGAGCAGATACAGATGTCCTTTACATCAATTAAATTTCTTTTCATTATTCACCAGCAAGTTTACCTTCCATCATGCAATTCAAACCAGAAATTAAAGGCCATACCTCTTATATTCACAGCTTATAATATTGTAGAGTGGTAGTATATTTCAGCACACTGTTAGCAAAATGGTGAATCTTGAAAATAATACACTGAATTCTTAAAAAAATTACACAAACTTTTACTAAAGCTGAGTTATACCTCAGTTGAGATTAGACTAGCTTACTAGAAAAGCAAGAGAAAATGTCCAAGAAAAAGCTATTTCATATTAAGATTAAATGGATTCTGAGGGGGCAGAATTAGATTAGGTGTTAGGAAGAAATTCTTTACTCAGAGGATGATGAAGCACTGTAACGGGCTGCCTAGAAATGTTGTGGATGCCCCATCCCTGGAAGTGTTCAAGGCCAGGTTTGATGGGGGCCTGAGCAACATAATCTAGTGACTGGCATCACTGCCCATGGCAGGGGGTTGGAAATAGATGATCTTTAAGGTCCCTTCCAACCCAAACCATTCTATGATTCCATGACATAACTGTACAATATTATGTTGGGAGCAGCATTTTTTTCCCTTTAAATCAAGTTACAGTAATCAAACTTAGCTCTATTAATATAATAACCAAAGATGATGCAATTAATAGGATCTTTAATGTAAAAAGCAAACAAATAAGCAACAAACTTCTGTGCTTCCAGACCCCATGACACATGCTAGGAGACCCTAGCAGAAGTCAGGAGCTGCCTGAGTGCCTGAGTCACCCCATATGGTAGTGGCAAGCCTGGACCTGACATGGGTGATGCCCCAGCAGGAGAGCCAATTGTTCAGTCTCTGCTGACACAGGGTGCAGAAACAGAGGCAGTATGTGACTTAAAAAACCACAACAAGTTAAAAAAAAACCCACATTAAACAAATATAGTTTAACCACACAGCAGCCAGAAAATGCTCCCTGCACCACTAACCTTGCCTGCTCATACAAAGTTATTTAGTGCACTTTCTTTTGGCAACCAAAACTCAGTATTATGAGCTTGTCTGAATTCTGCCGTGACCTAGAGAGCAAAGTTGCAGCCTACTGCTTCCTCTGTCAGGATGCATCACCACCACTGGGCAAACGTCTCCAGGAAGTTTTGCAGGACTGTTTTCTGGTGATTGTTTTCTTTGGGGTTTTTTGTTTGTTTTTTGGTTGGTTGGTTTGGTTGGGTTTTTTGTTGGTTTTGGTTTTTTGGGTTTTTTTGTTGCTGTTGTGTTGATTTGGGCTTTTTTTTAATACTAACTGAAAATAGGGGGATGGCCCTCAATTCTTCTCTTATAAAACACACATTATTATTAGTTAGGACTTACCTAGGAGATCTATGTAAAATATGACTCACTGCTATGCAAGGATTCCTGTCAAGGTAGCAAATGTCCTAGATGCTGCCAAAACACTTCTCCCCTTTACAGAAGGAAGGCAAGTCTCCCTCTTGCCCACAGCAGAGAAGATTTGGCATTTGGATACACTCTGCACCTCATTCTATATTCACAGTTGACCACCCAGCCAAACATATGATGTGACCACTTGGGCAAATGACTGTCTACAAGAGTTGTCAGTGAAGAATTTGCCCTACTGCAGTACGGGATTTGAGACTAGGCCTCAGTGCTGATACAGAAACTTCTGTACGCTGAGCTATCATTGGATTGCTGCCAGAAAACAAGCCAAGAAAGTGTTTTCCACAATGATATGGGGTTGAACTGAAAAAGTTCAATTTAAGAGCAGACCTCCATTTCATGACCCTGTGAAAAACATGTGGCAGGAAAAAAAAGTCCTAAAAGCAGAATATGTAGAAAATGAAAATAAAGAACAAAAATGAAGTAATTTTGACTTGAGCTTTTCAAGCTTTTTTTTTTTTTTAATTCCATACCTAAAAAACCTTAAACAGAAAACAAAATAACGGTTCCACCTACCCCATTTAAACACATTGCCAGTCCCCTTGCTCTGGTGGGATTACAGAAAGATAAAGCTAGGACCACACTGAAGTACCTGGCTGAGCGTGGTCTCCATGGCAGACACTTAGGCTCACCATGCTCCTTTTCCATGGACTGCATTGCTGATCTTTTATTTTGCTTGTAAATGTACTAAGCACTTGACAGAATAAACAAAAAGACATATCAACTATGTCAGGTTACAAATAACCCCTCCTCAATCTACTCTGTGCATGTGTGTGCATTTAGTTGTAAATACACAGATATTTCTGATCGTTTCCCCTTTTCCCTTTCACTATGGATGTTACATAAGCTTGAGACATTTGGGAAAAAAGTAATTCCAGCTTAGCACTATAAAGCCAGTTCAAAGGGGCAGATAATACATCATCTAGTGCTTCTGGTATCTTTAGGATACTTCTACTTTGTTCATTGCTGCAAAGTGAGGGTGAACAGGCCTGGCTCACATCTGGGTTTCTCCACTGCCATTGCACATAGTTGTGGCCAGAGCTGAGCTTCCAGAGAAGCTTCCAATGGATTTTAAACCAATATTCACTAGTCCTATATAAGGGGAAAAAAAAACAGAAATTTTTCCTAATAGCTGAAAAATATAAGTCTGAAACGGAAAGCTGTATTTAAAACTGTTTAATTAGAAGAGCACCACAATTCTTTTGTACCTTCAATAAAGCTGTGCCACAGGCAACAAAGTAATCATGAAATCTGCTACAGCACTGGGTACCAAAGACTGCAGTGATCAGCAGATACAGGAACAAACTGTTACTAAATTAAGTTTTCCATTTCTCAGAGGAAAAAAAATAGTGGAACAAAAACCCCTATAACATAGAAGTTGGCAGCTTCTCATTGTATAATAAAACATACCTGTCCTCATCTATTTTTACAAAATCTAATTTTTCATGGAAAAAAGCATGCACTTTATTCTGTAATTTTGCCTGGTCTATTCACTTGGCAGTAACTGGACACACTTCTGTTTAAATCATTGTGTTTCCTCCCTTTCACTGTAACACAATTCCTTGCAGCATATCTAATACATAAAGCAAAGCTGATAACTGCTTCAGAAAATTGAATACTGATTATCTTTTGATCCCATACATCTGGCTACAGATTTTACTTCAGGAAACCAGAAAATCCAAACCCTGAATCAACCACAAAGTTTTTGCCAGCACTGAAAGCTCAAAATCCTACAGGTCTGCCAGGAGTACAGAAGCATGCGCTGCCCTCCACCCTGTGCATATTTGTTGGCACAGATCTGGGAGCTGGCACATCTGGGAGCCCCATTGAAGAAGCAGAGGGCATACATCATCATCATCATCATCATCATCATCATCCTAAGAAAATGAAAGACCAGCCTAGGCACTGATGTTGGTTGGACAAGCCTTCTGGATGACTGGGAGCTCTGGCTACTCATAGAGTAGAGTATGCTATAACATACTATACAAATATGCTTGAATAGTATCCAGGCTACTTGTATCAAGTTACGAAAGCTGTACAAAACGGAGCAAGTGACAGGTTTTTTTGCTCCTGCAACTCATACTTTTCAACTCATAGATGCTGAGTTGAGGTACAGTGTAATGCCTACCAGATGCTGGGATGTTGGGATTTGGGTCCTCCTGACTCTGGATTACTTCCCTGTAGGAACGAAAGTTATCCCACTATGGCCCACACCATTACATGTGAACTGTCATGGCAAAATCTGTTTAAGCCCAGATGTTTGCTCAGTCATAAACTGCTTATTAAGACAAAACTTTAGTTGTTGGCAGAGAGTAACTGAATTGCCTAATCTAATCAGATGTGGCAATGATAAATACAATAACTAGACCTGAGGCACAAAAATATTACTTAGGCACAGAAAGTCTAACTCAATGCAGTGGAAATCTGTTCTAACATTAATATGGGGTAGGAAAAAAATCCAGTGTTTGGACACAACAACTGCAATCTCAGATGTATGCAGTACTCTGACACCAAGTAACAAATAGGAGCATTGCTTACAAAATGGTCTTTACTGCATTTTTGTTACACAATGAAGCATTTGTACAGTAACTAACACTTTTGCTACTATCAGAAAAAGCTTTTTACAGAGCTTGCTTGAATATGCTGAAGCTCTTTTTTTTTTTCCCTCTTACTCCTCTACACTGATTTAAAAGCAACCCTTGGTAGGGCACTGGTGGATGTACTGGATGGTCCCTTTTGTTACAGTGGTATATCCCAGCTGCGTCTTCCAATAACAACAAAATTCAATTATAAAGGTTTCCTCTCTGTTACATTGACACCAAAATTCTTGGCACCAGCAAGACAATTAGCCCCTAAATGTTTGTATGATCTTTCTATCAGTCACAAGATGACAAAGGCTATTTCAAATACCCCAGAATCTGGGAATACATTTGCTTCCCTTAGACAGAAAGGACAGAAGGGCACTCAGTACAGACTCTGTGAGCCTTATCAATGTCGCATTTATCTGTTTTCTTCCTGAAACTTTTACCTCAGGTAATGATAAATTAGGTTTTAAAATTACAGGTGCCAATATTTTTCAGGTTCAGTTGTGTCTTTTCTCCCCCCAACTCAGTGAGACACTAACTTTTAGCTGATTTATTTGTAATACCAGCAACTTATTACTTTGCTGTTCTGTGACAGGGGTTTATGATTTGTTACAAAGATAAATAAACCAACTCCATCCAAGGTACTCTAGTGGTAATAGTAGTCACCGTTCAGTATTTTGCAGGTGGTCAAAAAGAGTCATATTATTTTGACAGGGAATTTACAGTAATTTTACCAGAAAGTTAAAGCAAATGTTAATATTTAATTTGGATCATTCATGCACTAATATGAAAGGACATTAATTCTTGTAAAAATACATATACGAATAAACAGAAACTCATGACATACAAGCCAAGAGTGTAAATAAGGTATTGATGTCCTTCGGTGGAGTTTCATTGTCACAGGGGAAATCCTCATCCTACAGACACACTTCACAGTGTAACTAGAACCAGTCACCACTAGGCATAAAATGAAATGTCATTCATATTACATGGCACTCCAGAAAAATATGTACCAAATTTACCAATTTCTCAAACCTTTTTATCACTAATGCCAGAGAAAAAGAAAAATGGATAGCATGTATACATCCTGTATGTATAGGAATATTGTTATGCATACATATCAGGAGTAGGTTAAACCTTTTTCCTTCAAACCAGTTATACTGTAATTTAATTACTGCAACAAGTTGTGGGAAACCAGTACACTGCAAGCCTTGTCCAACAAGTTAAGAAAAAGTCACATTTTCGATTTCCAAGAGGAAGGGTGGTGACCTATAAAGTCGTAAAGGAAACCACTCACAGGGTCATTTCAATACCCTTACTAAAAACAGCCCCCTGGAATTATAAGCCTCTTCCTCATCCTGCTCAGAACAATTGGAAAATTATAGATAATTTAAAATACGTTAACTTAATATACTAAAAAACAAAATTAATGGAGACAAAAAAATTAAAATTCTCACTCGTGGAATTGCACTGCTAACTTCTCAGATTTCTCTAGTAGTGGCGTTAGGATTTAGCTAGTGGAAAACTGCCCCAGATTACATAACAGGTATATTTAAAATGCGGTGCAGATCCTGAGTGGTCTTTCTCTCCCAAAGACTCTACTTTTTAGTTTATCCTAAAGTCATCAGGGACAGGCTTAACTTAAGCCAAACACTGATTGCTAGAAGCTTTAGGTGAACAACGTCAGACTGGATTTGATATAAGCTAGTGATTTTTCTTTTTTTCCTATATGATCAGATCAAATCTAAAATAAATGCTACATAAATATTTTTTAAAATAGAGGACAATGAAAAAATCAGGTTTATGTTGTCTACTGTGATTTCTTCTACAATATATTCATCACAAAGTTTTATGCAATAAATGTAGCACTACATTCCTTCTTAGCCCATGATGCAATTAAGGGCACTGAACCCAGCAAGGTAGAGCATGTTGTTAGCTGCACTTCAACAGGTGTGGAGGGCATAGAAACAAGGGAGGGGAAAGTTTTTATAAAAAAACCCCCACATTGTGTCACACAGCAGAACAGCAAACACTGCACCAGCAGACACTATATAGCTACTTCCCCCCCCCCCCCGCACTTCATCTCATCTCTGAGTAAACAAACAGCTGTGAACACTTGAAATACAATATAATGTGTGCCTTAACCTACCCATGACAAAGAAGCAGGACTTTTAAAATCTTCCCAATCACTCTCTTCACAATGTCTGGCTTTGTCCTCTGTGTTTCAAGACACTGATTTTTCATCAATGCACTTGTAGTGCCTGGCCAGGTGATGGGGAGCGGTGTGCATGGAACAAGGTCATTGGGCAAAAAGCTCTGCAGATATGCAGATACACAGTTACACGAAGGCTCCTTCCAGATGGGATCAGCGCAAATTTGACACGATGGTATTAGCCACAAAATTCTGCACTCTCAATCCAGGTGAGAGAGGAGGATTCATTTCCAGCTTCTTCTAGTGATTCTTTCTCTGGCGTCTTATTTCAGCTTTGCAAAGGGTCCAGGAATTTAGATTAATGAAACTAATTTACTAAGAAACTGACTGGTCATGGATCTCTTTCTCTTATTCCTCAAGTTTCTTTTGTCTTTAACACAGAAAATGAACTCACAGGTCCTAAAGCTCAGTGAAAACAGGCCTCATCTTAGTGACAGAAAACACAATTATTTAAATTGCTTTTGGGATATTTTAACACTGGAAGTGTGAAAGTTAATGCCTGAAGCAACATAAACCTGAGGTAAACGTCACATGCCTCAGAAGTAACTCCACTATCTTTTGTCCACAGTGAACTGGGGAAGAGGTGAAATTGGGAGAGAGTTAAATTTATCCATAGAAATATAAGATTCTTCAAGTAATTTTTAAAAGCATCTATTAAAGATAGAACAGCACAGCTCCAAACCCACATAAAAAAAGAGTCAATATCTGGCAATCCAGAGCATACTGTTTAAAAAAAACTACAGCAGAGCACTGCCCTACCAGATAGAATTTGCAAACTTACCTACAGGTAAGGGTTAGGGTTACAAGCCTGGGACAAGTCCTTACACTCCTAACACCTTCCTCTGAACTCACATACTGTTTGGTCCTATGTGGTTGCCACAAAAATGCTGTTTACTCATTGCAGCAGTTACCGAACTTCTGCACTTTTCTCACTGGTTCATAGTTCAAAGGTGGATGTCTCTGACAAACTGCTGCCCCGGCCTCGCAGCGTGCACCACACCAGAGCTCCCTGCCGTCACAGCGGCTGATTGTCTGGCTTTGGTAGATGCTGTTAATCCTACCACGGTGTTCTACAGATGACACTGACCTCGCTGATGGGAATGCACAGAGTTCACCAGCACTACCGTTAGTTGCAGATTGCCATTTGGCACTCAATTTGCACATTACCTTACCATAAGTTCCTCCCTTCCTCTGGACTTATGATCTAGTTTTGCAGGAGCCTTCCATCACTCCCGTCTAAGAGCTGGCTCAGCGACCGGCGGCACCCGTGGCCGGCCGGCACCGCTCGCCCCGCTGGACCGGGGCAGCACACGCCGGGAAGGGCTGTGCCACCCTGCGGGTCACAGGCAGGGGACACGCGGTTCCGTTTCTGGCACTGGCAGCGACAAGTTACTTATCTAAGCACACCCCGAGTCGTTCCGGGCCACTCACTGCCCTTGCCCTGGCTCGCTCTCCCCGCAAAGGGTGGCGCGGACGGGTGTCCCCCGGGCCCGCCGCTCCCCGAATGTCCCCCCGGGTACCTTTCTGAGGGCCGCCCGCAGGTCGCGGTGCTGCGGGGTGTCACCGCCGTCCCCTGGCCCCGAGCTGCGGCCACGCAGGGCCGAGCCCAAGCGCGCCCAGCGCCCGCCGCCCCGCAGAGCCATGGCCGCCGCGCCCGGTCCCGCTCCAAAGGCAAGGCCGAGGGCCGCCAAAGCCTGTCCCGCTCCAAGAGCCAAGGGCGAGGGCAGCCGCCGTGCCCGACCAGCTGCCTGGGTCGCCTCGGCAGCCCCTGCCCCGCCCCGCGCCGTCCCGTCCCCTCCCTCCTCCCGCTCCTCTCTTTCCCGCAGCAAGCCACGGTAGCTCTCTGGTTACGGGTAGGTTTTCTTTAATGCCAACGAACAGCCATGAAGCGACCGACAAGCGGGTGGCGAAAGGGCCCCGCGCAGCGACAGGAGCCGGCCCCGCCAGGGAGCAGGGCACAGCCGGCCCTGCCGAGCGGCCTGCGCGGGTCTCGGCAGCTTTCGGGTGGGTTTCTGTATTTTTGTAAGGAGAAATAGAAAATAACAAGAAATCCGCTCCTGTGCTCGTTCAACACGGACCGGTGGCGGTAGGGACACGCTAGTGACTCCGTAGGGGTATAGGAGCAATGTCTGCTCCGGGGGCAGGCGCGGGGGCCATTCTTCTAAGCGATGACACAGCCTCCCTTCTCCTTGAAGGGATTCTTGTCCTCGGGAACCCCCTTCACCAGCGGGTCCTCGCCCGACCGCTCCTCGATGTAGTTCTTGATCTCTTCGGAGCACTTGGACACCTCGAGGGAAAGGACAGAGAAGAAGCTGCGTTATGACCGGAGCTAATGAACATCAGAGGAGGAAACCCGTGAATTCACATCCTTCTTTCTCATTTACCTTCCCGCCAAGCATAAAACATCTGACCACAGAGCAAACACTAAGCACATGCAGACTCAGCTTCTTTCCTCTTTTTTCACAGCCTGATATTCACAGAACATGTGAGTATCTCTGGGAATGTATATGCCACTTGTAACAGCAGCTGCTGCGTACTTAAACTTGCAGTCTTCTTAGCCAACATAGTTTTATTAAGCTGTGGATCATGCTCTTCCTCAGCATTGGCATGACTTATGGTCAATGGTTTCAGGGTCAGTAACTTTCAATTCAGCTTTAAAGTATTTATGTCTTTACGTGTTTTTCCCAAACAAAACATTCAGCAGTGATTTTTCAGTGGTAATACAAATTCTTACTTTGTGGTTCTACTATAGCAACGATGCATCTTGAATGAAAGTAAAGACCTGCCTGGGAAAGACAATATGCTTACAGGTTACCCGGGGTAATTTTGAACAATAGTTAATAGAATAGCCTATTTTGTTATGAGAGAACATAATACACATAACACTATGCGTGGCATTCATAGCAAACTAGCACTGATGTAGGTAAGCCTGCACAGAACCTGCCCGTGGAGAAGAAATGTGTTCAGTTTTTGTTCACTGAGACAAGAGAACATGCAGTGACAGTATCTGGGGAGCATGAGAGTGCACAAGCGAATCTCACGAGCTCCAGAGGTTCCTTATCCTCACATCCCTCTTGCTTCCTTTCCCTGTGTCAGCAGAAACTGTCCTTAGATGCTCGAATACCTGACATGCCTGAGGACACACTCCTGCTCTGTCCACACCTCCTCCCTTCCTACCCACAGTCCCTGCAGCGGTACAGCTGTGCAGCGTCAGCGGCAGGAACCAGCTGTTGGCCAGGCCACTAGATGATTAGTATTTCTAATTTAAGGCCTTTTGCCTTCTTTGTTAATTATATTTTACTTCATAGGTAGAACTATAACAAGAGAACCAATGAATTTACCTGCTCTATCACAGACAACAGAGTATGATCTGTGCAAAATTAAGCTTTAAGCCATCAGAAAGAACAGATTTAATTCCTAGTTAAACAGTGTATAAAATAAAATCTAGCTGCCTTTGGACCTACAAATCCCATTGAATGTCTTACTCTTCTCTACCTTGCAAACCCTGTTCATTCAAATTGGGGCACTTTATCCTGTAGTAAAGTTGTGCTCCAAAGTCTATGCAGGACCAGGGTTTGTTTTACTTCAGTCAGCATTACCAGGATATTCTCATTTATAAGAAAAAAAAAGCGTGCTTAAATACACGTTCAAACATTTTTATTCATTAAAAAAATTATTCAAAAGGACACTTCCTTTTTCTGCTGTAAAGGCATAGGAAAGAGTCAAGAAAACTTTTGCTAAAGTTTTTACTTTTGGTAACAACAGAAGTGTGGCTTCTGCATTTCCCTGTCCCTGTACCAACCATACACGTACCAGGGAACTGTGGTGACTATAACACAGACTTCATTCTCACAGTGAAACTTCTGTTACAATGCACTGGTAAAATTGAGCATGCTGTCTGTGCTTTACTTCAGGTGAATCTAAAATATTTGTTTCCCTAAAGTGATCAGGCTTTTGATTTATTTCGAAAATTTATTATTATTATTATTATTATTATTATTATTATTATTATTATTATACCTTCAGCTCCTGCAGAGTAAATTTCAGTTGCTTGGGAACTCTCTGAGGGATGATATTGCTATCTATAGTAGTTCGATATCAAGTCCTCAACACTGCTGGAGCTTTAGACTATACCATAACAGCTACAATCACTGATACCTAACTCACAACTAAAATGTAACTCTTATTTTCTGGGCTAAATACCTAGACAGGTGATTAGTAATTAGTGTGACTAATGCCACTGATACTCACATATAAATGTATTTTTAGTCCTAACTAGAAGTGTTTATTTAGGTGTAGTTTGCTTCTGCTGGCATGCAGAATAAGAAAAAAAAAATATCAGTTTCAGAGCAAGATCAGTTCTACACGTCTTTCATTTATAGAAAAGTAGAAAACCACAAACATTTAACTGGAAAGTACTTCACCTGTGGAAAGGAACAATCACTGTAAATGTCTAAAAGTACAACTTTTCTATGGGACAAAGCTTGGTGGGTCACGGCTCCGCACCGGCAGCCTTTTGGCTCCTGCCCTCCGCCCGGGAACTGCACAGCGCACGAAGAGGGAAACCGGGGCAGGGAGCGGTGCCGCGGTGGGGCTTCCCGCGCCACAGCACCCATCTCCTGGCACCGACAGGTCCCAGCGCGTTCTGTCTACAGAGGAGAGGAACACAGCGCGACGTGCTCCTCCCTCGCCTGGCAAGGCTGCCTTGTGCCGGCCTTGAGCTCCAGGGACTCGCGGAGAGGGGAAGCCAAGGGGTGCCAAATGCAACGGGAACAGCCGCGGCCGGCGCGCCCATGCCAGCCTCTCGCGGCGCCTTCTCCCGCGGTGGTGCGCTTCTTTCCCCCCGCTCCACAGCCACCCCTGGAAAGGACCTACGCGGTGTTAGCGGTGCTATGTCGACAACGCTGTCCCCCGCCCCTGATCCCAAGCGGGTGGCAGGAGCCGTCGGTGCAAACTGCAGCCGTCCCAAAACATCCAGGGCTCTCCGGACAAGCGGCTCCCACAGCCTCGCCGCCCCTGGCCCCGCCGCCCTCCCAACGTGCCCCTGGCCGCCTCATGAGCCCCCGCACCTCCGTCCGGGGACGATTGGGCTGCTCCCCGCCCCAGCCCCAGCCCCGGCGTCCGCCCCGGCGGCAGGGCAGCTTCGAGTCCTTTCTCCGCGCCCGCTCACCGGCTGCCTCTCCAGCTTCACTTCTTTCCGAAGCTGCTCCACTTCCATTTTCAGTTTGTCCTTCTCGCTCAGGTCCTCGATGTTGATGGCTGGCATCGTCTACACTGTCAAAGCGCGAAGGGAGGGAGGGAGGGACAACAAAAGGTTACGTCTGGGCAGCGAGGGCGCCGGGGCCGGAGCCCCCGGGCGGTGGCGGAGCGGTGGGACGGCCGCCCCCGGCCCGCCCCCGGGCTCACTCACACGCTGCCGTCCGAGTTGCCCCGCTGGTCGGCGGCGACCGCTTCCTCTCCGGCGCGCGCGTTCTCCGTGCCGCTCCGGCCTTTAAACCTCCACGCTAATCCCCCCTAACCGGATTAGAGCTCGCCGTCCGGGCCGACCCCGCTGCCGGGGCGTTGACACGGGCCCTGCCTGCACAGGGAGGTCCGGCCGTCCCGGAGCGGCCCCCGGGCAGTGCGTTCGGTCCCGTCGCCGCACCGGCGGCAGGAGCTGGAGGACCCTGCTGTGCTGACCTCTCCGGCCTCTCCCTCTTCACCACTGCTGCGGAGCAAATTCAGCGAGGTCGGCTGGGGGTTTTGGCCCAGCTGTGAAATCTTTCTCCCCGACACCTCCTCTTCCACCTTCTGACCATTGCAATGTCTCATGCTTCTCCATGCCACCAGCAACCTTTGGCTCTGTGTTACTCTGCCCAGCAGCTAGGGTAGAAGCAGGTGGTTTGCATGTGCACATTCCTTGATACTTGTGCATTACCGCCACGAAGGGACTGGATTGAAAAGGTAGAGAGGGGAAGGAACCACTCTCGTGTTAACTGCCCCAGCAGGCAGCCAGCCCATCAATGCCAGACACAGCAACTTTTGTTGGTAGGTGTGTCTGCAAAGTAGAATTGCAGCTCTGCATGAGACAGTTATTGTGCCTGGCTTGCATCAAGGGTCTCTGGAATCATGGAGTTATGAGAGGTGTCAAGGGTGGAGTGCTCCACATAAAAGAAGTGAGGGTTTCAGAAGACACAAGAAGGAGCTAGGAAACTCTTCACCTGTGGTTGCATACAGCTAGATACCAAATAGGGCGCTATGCTCTTTAGAATAGGGTGGTCCCTCCCTGCCTATTTGTTCAGCCCCTAGCATCTCTCATCCTAGCAGCTGCTTTCCTACAATACCACTGGAAGCAGAACTCAGGATCCTTCAGACAGAACGTAGCTGCAGGCCATTAAAATGGGCTTGTAGGCCTTCTGTTATCTAGCAATTCAAAGGTCCATACAGGCAATCACCCTTCCCTCTTTCCACCTCTTTTTTTCCTATTAAATACACTCATTTCTCCTCCTCTCCCCACTCACCAGATGTAAGCAGCTGTCTGCAGTATGTAAGATTTACATCTTTCTTGTCCAGTGCTCTTCCTATAATGCTCTTGGGGTCTGTATTCCTTTTATTTTAGCCAGTTCACTAAAAACAGTTTTTCTCCCTCTGTCTATTATCTCCCCATTCTCAGCTGTTGATATGCAATTTCTACACCCACATAATCTACACTGACAGCTGCATCTCCAAAGTCCACCAGCTGCTGGTCCTGGGCCAGTCAAAACAGGAGGAAGGAACTGGCCAGCCAGAGTCTTAGAGGTGCCAGGGCTGTTGCAGGAGCAGAAGCACTGTCGTGTGGAGAGGCAGAGAGCATGTGGTGTAGTGGTGGTGGGCAAAGGTGCAGGAGTGAGCTGAAGGTGGGTTCTGGCACACCATTGATGTGGTTAGGGTGGGAAGAACTTGGTGTCCATAGCTCTGTAATGGAAAGCCTCCAGAGAGCTGTTTGCTGACATGACTAGCTCTGTTGATGGCAGTCAGTAATGGACTTTCCACCACTTACTGTGTTAACTTTTACTGTATTTCATGTATTTTTACAGATATTTACCTAATCTGAGTTATAGCAAAGGAGAAGCTAAAAAGCAGCATTGATGGATAGGTAGCTTTAGCTCACACTTTGATTCGTATGTGTGTGTGCACAGAGGAAATGAAAAATATGGAAAATGGTATTTGCATTATAGCATTCACTTTGCTGCTATGACTGAGAACACAGCTGCGTTGGGCAGGACACGTCTCCAGGATGAAGGACCACCGCCTCCCTAAGATCCTGCTTTATGGTGAACTTGCCACCGGCTGCCACAAGAGAGGAGCCCTGAAGAAAAAATACAAGGACTCCCTGAAACAACATCTCAGCCTTGGCCATATTGACCACCATAACTGGTCTACTCTGGCCTCCAATCGGGAGGCCTGGAGACACACCATCTATAACGCTGCTGATGCTTTTGAGAAAGCACGCAGGATCACCCTTGAGGAGAAAAGACAACACAGAAAGAATCGAGCCTTGCAGAATATACCATCTAAGGAGTCTTTCTGCTGTGTCTTTTGCAACCAGACATGCCTTTCTCGTTTTGGCCTTTTTAGCCACCAACGCGCTTGCAACAAACGTGGGTAGAGCCCTTCCCAAATCTTCGTTCGCAAAGCCTAGCCATGATGATGATTATTATTTTAAGTGGTATTTCAATTACTTTGTTTGCAACTCAAAAAATTATGATGAAAACCAAAGCACATCAGTCTAGGACATCATATTAAAGACCATCATATTAAAATCACTTGAGAGTTTCCAGTACTATAAGGATGACTTTTTGCTTTCTTCTGGAAATAGAAAATGTACATTTTTTTGTTTGTTTGTTCTTTCCTGCCAGAGGGACATAAACTTTAATATAATTGCTCTGCCTAATAAGATGAGCAAAATCCCTAAAAATGAGAACACCTGTTAGTAACAGTTGTAGCTATAACATTCTAAAGGATGGCAGATGTGTCCCATGGTGATGACTCAAACTGTACCAGGGTTTATTTTCTTGTCACTAAAGCACCCACTTATCCTTTGGCAACTGGAGATTCTAAAAAAAAGGAACAGTGCTAAAAAAGGAGATGGAAAGGTGCCATTCATATCCTTTCAGAAGACATGTAGGTGGGGTAGGGATTAAATTTACTCCTTTCTTGCCTTTAAGAAAATTAAAATTATATCAGAAAACCAGGTTGTAATCCTCCATGATATAAGAAAAGCAGAGAAGTTATGGAGAGAAAGTCGACTCCTGAAATAATCAGGGTGCTATTAAATTCGCCCTCCTTACAGCCCCTATGGACTCTGCTTCTTTCCTGCAGGCCACAGATTTCCAGGGCCCTGTATCTCAACCCCATCGGCAGCCGTTGCTGTAAAGGGAGTAGAGAAGAGCAAGAAGAGATCAGATTATCTTGTTGTTATCTATGGAGAGCACGCCTAATTTGCAGCCACTCTTATCTCTCTTACTGAATTCTATCTGGAGTGAACATTAATTAATGTAATGTCTCTAATAAATCAGAGAGGGAAAAGTATGCTGTTTGCTGCTCATCCCTTTCTTCCCTGATCACACCCCATTGCCTAGTGGGATTAAAATCTGCAGAATAAACCAAGTCATGATATTTCCTGAAATCCATCTCTCTTTGCACTGGCCAGAGGTGTCATCGATTCATCTCCGTGGGTTTTCCCAGAAACCAAGCCCTTTGACGATGCCTCGGTTTTCTCAAATTCATCAGCGTTTTACACAACAGTATTAAACTAATTACGCGCGTTTGCTTCAGTGGCACTCGCTAGGCAGCCTGTACTTGATCCGGCTGTATCAGGAACTGCAGCAGGCTCAGCCCTTGATTTTCGGCGTCCCACCGCCCTCTACCCGGAGCCTCCGAATAGGGAGCGGCCTCAGGGGGGCGACGGCAACGGGGCGGGTAGAGAAGGCTTTCGCCAAGTGGCCCGTCACGGATTTCGCCGTGATTAACAGGAAATGCTCTTTGAGCACCATCCCGTAATGTGAGGAGGGCGGGGGAGGGGGACGGGACCGCCGGGGACCCCTGCCAGCTCCCCGTAGCCACGCAGCGGGAGCTCCTCCGCCATGGGCGGTGCAGCCCGGCGTGGAGCCAGCCCCGGCGGTGCCCCCCCGCCTGATCCCGCTGCTCCCCGCGACGGCGGCGGGGCAGGGGGGGCTGCCCGCGCCCCCCAGGCACACGCAGGCGCGCAGCTGCCGCGCCCAGGTGGCGGCCGGGTCAGCGGGGACCTCCTGCCCCGCTGAATCAGACCTTCCCCTCCCACCACATGCGCAAGGAGGGAGGTGGCCCGGGGCAGCCGCCTCGCTGCATATAAAGCGCTGCCGTCGGGCCGTCCAGAGCCGCTCGCTCCCGGGACCCCGCTGCCGCCCGCCCACCGCGACATGGACACGGGCCGCCGCCTGCCGCTGCCCGCGCTGCTGCTGCCGCTGGCCTGCGCCGCCCTGGCACAGCGCTCCCTCACAGGTAGGACCGGGCGCTCGGCGGGACCCCGCGGGGGACACGTGGGGGGCTGCGCGGGGCTGGGGCCGCCTGTGCCGGCAGTGGCCTGAGCCGCTGGTATCTCCCGCAGAGAAGCAGCGCGCCTGCCTGCTGCCCCCCGACGACGGCCCCTGCCGCGCCCTGGTGCCGCGCTGGTACTACGACAGGCACACGCAGAGCTGCCAGGAGTTCACCTACGGGGGCTGCTACGGCAACGCCAACAACTTCCTCACCTTCGACGACTGCGAGAAAAACTGCTGGACCATCAAGAGTGAGTCCAGGGACCGGCAGTGCCCCAGAGCGCCCCGGGGTGGCAGGGGGCTGGAGGGGATCTGCGGGGACACCGGGGAGGCTGCGCAGCTTGCGGGATGCTTTGAACCCACCCGGTGTATCATAGAGTCATAGAATTGTTAAGGTTAGAAAAGACCTTTAAGATCATCGAGTCCAAGTGATGTCCCTCCTGCTTGTTGCTGCTTCTTGCTGATGTCGATAGGCGGAGAAACCAGAATGAGTTGTCTCAGAGATGACATTGGGAATTTAATATTGCACCTACTGGCTAATCAATGCATCAGATTCCTCCTGTAAATCTTATCCCACTTTATTAAAGAATGCAGGTGGGATAAGCTGGGACTTGCTTACAACTGGAGTAATAATGTTTTGCCTACACTACCATGTGAATGAAGGGTTGATTTTACAGAGGATGAAATTATTTCTATTGCAGAAGTGCCCAAATTATGCCGGTTGGAGGCTGATGGAGGACCTTGCAGGAGTTATCTAAGAAGATATGCCTTTAACTTGAGCTCAATGAGATGTGAGGAATTCATCTATGGTGGCTGTTACGGAAATGGCAACAACTTCAGAGATTTGCAGTCTTGTGTGGACCACTGTCTGCCAGAAAGAAGTAATGGTTGTTCCAAATTTTTAATAAAATAGATGATTTAAAAGTGATATGAAGATGATACTTTATTTGATACTTTCCTCTGGATACCTGTACAGTGGTAATTTTGAAGACTTCTGTGAAGCAGAAGTTTATATTGTCCACATGAATTTTAATGTGTTATTTGTCTTAGCTGTTAATGAAAGAGCAAAAATGCTTTGGCCTGAATACTTCCATGGCTACATGCAACTGATTTCTTGACTTCTAGAGTCAAGGTACAGGTGTAGCTGAAGGGAAATAACAGGGTTGGAGATCTGTGTTGAGGCAGGTGTGTCAGACATTGTGGTAGTCATGTTCAGGGCAGTGATACTGTAATATAAAGCAGAAGTGCCTTTCTAAAATTCAGGCCTGAGAGATGGTGTTTGGTGGCTCGGGTTTTTGGCACTCAACAGCTCAGATTCTGATAAAAGTTTTGCCTGATGTGATTCTTCACTGTCTCTCCATATGAGCTTTAAATAAGAAAGGTTGTAACTATGAGCAGGTGACTATAGCTAAACATTGTCATGACCACCAGGTTAATGTCCAGTGCAAGACAGGATCTTTGAAGAAGAGAGATCTACCAGAATGTATCAAAGCTATCACTGCTTAACCTTTATTAGTGCTTGATAACAGTTATTTGTGACTGATGACAGACTGTCAGCATTTTCTTAGGTGAATGGTGAATTATTTTTAATTTCTCTGTTACACATCCAGTGAGCTGATAAAAGGTTTACAGCAGGAAAAGTAAAATTTTGTTGAGGCAAAATGAAACGTGATTCTTTTGAGAAAAGTGGTGGAATTTGTATTTTTTGCTGAAAGCATACAGAATTTGCTGGCAAAATTGTAGCAAAATAGTGCCTTTATTTTCTCTACAGAGGTTGTTCCACTGAAATTATTGTTATATTTCTACGTACATGGAATAAGACTATGTGAATATCTCAACCATCATATGCATGGCACCACCACAAATGGCCAAAGCTGATGAATTTCAGTTGTGGGACAATAATCCTGTTTTCTGGGGTGGTCTGTTGCTTTCTCAAATTCACAACTCACAGGAATTAGATGTAGTAAGTCTCTGAAGTCTTCAGTAATAGTAATGTCAATTCACCGGGAAAAAAAGCAGTTTAGACACAAAATTTATTGCAGGGTAAATTTTAAGAAGCCAGGCACAGAGATTACATTTATATAATTTTTCTTACTCCCTCTTTTGTTTTTCTTTGTCTTTTTTTCTCTCAAGCTGGTCCCTTGCTATGCTATAGCCCTAAGGATGAAGGACTGTGTTCCTCCTCTGTGCCTCGCTATTACTATGATGCCAAGACTAAATTGTGTAAGGAGTTCAAATACACTGGCTGTGGTGGAAATGCCAATAACTTTGTTACTGAAATGGATTGCTACAATGTCTGTAGAAAAGGTAAGATTTTTTTGTATTTTGTCAATTATAAGCAGATAAAGCAATCCACATACAGCAACCAGTATTTGCAGTGCTCTTTTACTTGCCTTGGCTTGCTACAAGAGTATGCTTTTTGCATTTTGGACTTGATGTTTTCACATTCAGGGAAAATTGAAATGCAATGCTAAATCCTTCTGGCAAGATCAGTGCAATGGAGGTGGTTACACCATATATTAATGAAGTGTAGAGAAGGCCACACAAAAAGACTGAGCCCACTTACTTACTGGAGCCCACAAGGAGTCAGTCTTTAAACTGTTCAGTACCTGCATGAACACTAATTAATATATCCTTTTATTCTGCATATTTTTTAAATAAGATTAATCAATTTATCTTTTCCCTTAGTATTTTCAGAAGTTACCATCCTACCTCGATTCCCTGCTGTTAACTCCCATTTCCTATTCCCATTACTAAAGATTTCTGCCTCATTAATTGTGCTGAGTAAACTGTTTCTGTGGCCTTGGGGGGAAGGCTTGGAATGATAATAGATTTTTCCTAATGGTTTTATTTAAACCAGCTACTGGCTGTGCTTGTAAATCAAAACAGTTACGGTTTTACTTGCAGTCATATGTTCACACCAGCTATTGAAAGTTTTAATACTCTAGTTTAACTCATTTTATATGAAAATAAGTGAGAGAGAGAAAAGCATAATTGTGTGTTCTTCCCTGGAAGACTCAGGAAGCAGACACAGCACAGTATTTTAAAAATTGATACTAATGGGAAAAGAATTTAAGACTGTTATCTAGCATGTACATTGCCTTTGGAAAAAAGAAAAACTTAAAAAGTAGCTTTGTTTTAAACATGAAATGCTTGAGACTGGAGTACTTCAGTATCGAAGATATGTAATTAGAAGGCTTAAGTTGGAAGACAACTCTTCTGGAAATCAAGGGCTGGGGCAAGGATTGCACCCCAAGCACTGTCCTCAGAAATAAAAATATTGCCTGCCAGTTAGTCATGACAATAATATTTCTGTGGATGACAAGTCTGAGTGTGTCTCTGCCATTGTAGTATTATAAGAGAGTCTTTAATAGCATGCTAAGTTTATCTGAGATGCTTGTGATTATCTAATTTGCATCTATTAGTACCTGTGAAGTGGTAGGGCCAGGCTCCAGTCCGGAGTGTGCAGGGAGAGAGGAGGAAGGAAACTGCCTCTTCAGCGTCTGACCTCCATGCTCTGTCCCTGCCCATGCCCAACCAGATCCACCTGTGTGTTCTTTCTTCCTCACTTTTTTTTTTTGGTGGAAGAAAGAAGTAGGGAAATGCTGTCTGTCTGGTAACTGGAGCACCAGGATAGCCAAACAACAAGTATCAGTTATAAGCTTTTTCACCAACTTCTGAATTTCACAATTCAATAAGGCTTGGTACAGCCAAAGACCAAAGTTAAGGGCATAATTAGTGCTAATTAATATACTGCTGTACATATTAATTTCTATGACTTGGGAGTGCATGGCAATATTAAGCAAATAATTCAGGCAACTTAAGCCACTCCTGTCCCACTCCCAAAATTTCCTCCTCAGCATCTTTCTTGTTACCTTCTGGAGTCTCAGGTTTAATTCAGTTGACCTTCCCTGTGGAAATATATAACTGCTCATTAAATTCATCTACAGTGTTTTAAGTGAAAAGGTTTCTGATTAATTTAATTTCAAAAAAGTTTATATTGGAAAAGAAAACAAATGCATTGGGTTGACAGCAAAAGGATCGAGAACTGCTGCTAGTATATAAGTAGCAAAAAGGCAAAGATTTTCTATCAGAAGTGTTTTCTGAACTGCACTCAAACATTTCATGCAGCCTTTGTAAGCATTTCTGGGATTAACTCTCACTGTCTTAGGCCACTCTGCAGCTTCTCTGAGTTTTGTGCAGAACACACATTTCATCTCTTGATCTCCCATAAACACCAGTTATATTTTAGCCTTTTCCCCGCTGTTCAGAGAAATGTAATGATAGTTTGGGGTTTTTTACTTGTGTATGGTTTTTGGTTTGGTTGTTGGGTTTTTATTTTTGTTTTAGGGACAGCAGTGTATTTAGTTTCATTCTGCTTCACTAGATAAGGACTGTGGGGGGAAGCCCCACAATTAAAGTTTGAGGTAGTGCAAAAGTGAGGCCATGTTCCATGGGAGCAGTGGAGCTGGTTAGATGGTTTCCATGGACACGGCCTCACTTTTGCACTACCTCAAACTTTAATTGTGGGGCTTCCCCCCACAAAGGACAGCTAGATAAGACTTTGATGCCTGCTCAGGAAAGGAGCAGCAAAGTAGAATTCCAGTACCAAAGGTGAACACACTAGAGATCTTACAGTGTGTGAGAATAGAGTGTGCAGAACACATTTTACAGTTTCTGATTTGTTTGTTATTATTGGACAACTGTTAAAACAGCATAACATGAGAAAAAAACAACCTTGCAAACAATAAAGAGTAGTAACAGTTTTGTCATGCTGTTTCCTTAACTGCCTCCTTTGTTTTGTTAGCAGGGACTCAGAAACCAAGAATCAACAAGCCAATGAGTCTATATCGCAGAAAAATAATGAGAAAACTGATTAAAAAACCTCAGATGTATAACCAGAAGTCTTAAAGCTGATGTGCACTTGGATGTTTGAAACACCTTCTGTTGATTCCACTTTCTTCTTTTGTAAGGTAGTTCCCACACAGTTTTATACTGACATGGTTCTGTCTTTCAGAACTCATTTTTATCTAACTTACTGTTTTATAAAGAACCGCATGTGATAGAGGAATGAACCTAAGTTTGGTTCTTCTGCTCTCTTGTCTTTGCAATAATATTTTGGCAAAGACAGGTGTTTAGATTTCCATGTTTTTATGGGGGAATGTTACTACTGCCTTAGGAGAATATTTCAGCTGTTGCAAATCAACTAAAATTTGAAAAGTCAATTGTGTCTTAGAATAACTAAGAAGAGAACAACAATTAAAGTCTACCACAGTTTGGGTTTTTTTTTGGCATCCTCTACTTGCTAAAGAAAAGGAACATTTCAAAAGTATGTTCAGAGATTTATTGCCCTGCCATTTTACACACTTTGGTACTATCATTTAAATAGACTGTCTTTTACAGTTAACATTCATAGTCAAAGCTTTCAGAAGTCTTCATAACAGTAGAAGAAATATAAACTTGAATCCAGTTCATCCCACAAGAGAGAATTGGGAATAGGGATACATTGATAAACACTCTGACAAAGGCAAGTTGAGTATTAAAATAACAATGTAGCCATTACCTTTCATGACATTTGAAATTTCTGTTACGTTACACTCCAGATTCTTGTATGACATAAATCAACATATTTGTACTGATTTTATGCTGATTACATCTGCAGAGGATCTTGGTATTTGTGTTAATGCTGTTAGGGCAGAACAGCAGAAGCTTCTGCAAAAGTGTAATCCCTCTTTTGAAGGCACTGTTTTATTTCTTATGGTAGATTATGCCTATGGTGATATTGCACATTCTTGTATGTTTTGTATTTCAGTAATGTCTGAATTTCAATTTATTTCACCTAAATATTTTCTAAATATAAATTTGTAAGTAATGTTAATAAATGTTTTTTGAGAAAAAGAGAGCTTGTTCTGTCATTATATGAGTTATATACACCAGTATGTGTAATGGAACCTATTATTTGCTAATTATGACTCTAGTAGAGTTTAGTTGTCTCTTGAGTCGTTTCCTTATACTGAGGTCTTCATTTGAGGAAAGCCAATAAATTGCATAGTTGTCAGCAGTTTTTGTGGCTCAGCTGGCTCTCTAAAGAGCTGCTCTCAAAGGGGTGTTTAGTTAAGCTGATTGTTTGCTGCTGGGTCTCCAGTTGGATGTTGCACTATCTGGGTAACACGTTGTTTGCTTGCTTGAAATTACATGGCTCTCAGATAGAAAAATTCAGATGTGTACTTTATACTCATTTCAGAGAGGCAACATGATGGGCAAACTAGTCAAGATTTGTTTTCTTACAGATGTTTCTCTCGTTGCTGGATTTTTAATCAAAGCAGTTATCTGTGCTTGCCATAGTTTTCTACCACTCTATTTCTGGTTCTTGGTCTCAATTTCTTATTTCAATTAATCTATTGCTTATTGCAGATGACTGAGGAAACTCTGACAGAAAATTGCAGGTAACTAGTGACAGTTTTAAGTGTTTGTCCCATGCCAAACCTCTTCTTTGGTAACCAGCCTTCAAACGGAAAGGGGCTACTCTAAACTCCCTGGGGGAGCCACAGCACTGCCTGTATCACTTCCTCTGTGTTGTGAATTTTGGCCATGCTATTTAGAGCAGCAGCTCAGAGTGTCCTCTGAATATTTTTTCATATCTAACACTAGTATTTGGGGCACCACAGCTGTATTTGTTGCAGATTTCTGACCATGGCTTATAGAAACGCAAGCCTGTTTCAGAAGTTAAAGTTCAATTTAGACACTGTTTTTAACTGTAGGGGATGACTGTCTTTTAACAACATCATCATGGAGTATAGTCTCTGGTAACATGTTTGAGAAATTAGTATTACTCCTTATCTCTCTGGGTCTTTGACTTATACAGGAGTATCTTTGGATGGGATGCAAAAGTGGAAGTGGACCTGAGATTTAAAGGGAGGCCAAAACCAGAGAGCGGCTCCAGCTCACTGGAGGCTTTTTGGTCTTGTAATTTGGTGCCTTGTCCCACATCATGACATGTCCTGAGCAATGCAATACCCAGTTAGTGTCCTGGAAAGGATCCAAGAGTTTATTATTCTTTTGCTCGTGCCCCATCAGGGGCTCAGTGAGAACTGTCTTGATGGCCTGGGCTGTACCCAGGATGCTGTAGTGGCCACTGCAGCCCTTTGTAATGCAGCTGCTCTGCAGGTGTTTTCTATCCTTGAATAAAAACATAATTTAAATTCTAAGGAAAAACATAATTTACAGTCTAAGGGCTTACTGCTACTCAGTGTAATTTCAGAAGCTTGGGGTTTAATTGCTTATCTACCTCATATCACACAGAAATTTAATGTAAACAATCCATAATTTTCACAAGGTTTCCTAGTGAGCAGACTCTAAAGTATTCTGGAGGAGGATGAGGGGGCAGGGGAAGAGAAAAGAGGGAGGCCATGGAAGTTTTTTGAGTTCCTTATTGAAGCTATTCCATAAATTGTACCATATTCTCAGGTAAATGCCTTATTCTCTTCTTTCTTCTTTTTTTTTAAGCTACAAAGAATTTCAGCTGTCACTGTGCTGCTTTACTTCACATTCTTAGGTTACTCTAATATCCCTTCAGACTGCTGTGACTTTGACTAATTTAAATAATTATCATCTACAGCCTTTTGTATGACTCATGAGTTAATTCCTTTTTCAGTTTGCTGATGAAACAACACCGGCCCAAGCTTGGGCCAACTGTTAGTGTTTTGCCACGTTGAAAATTAAGACAGCCCATACCATCCTGCAAATTAGCTTTTATTATAGTAGCCAGTGTCCAGCATCTGATGATGTGTGTCACAGTGCAAATTTCTACTGCAGAGGACGGAAGCAGGGATTGTAATCAGTTGGGTTCATCTTGTCTTGCATAGGCAAACTGCCACTGAAACTCATGACTAGTGATTTGCATGGGGCAGTCATACCTGCCACTGAAAAGTAGTTGCTGGAATAAGCAGATTTTAATAAACTGCATTGCAACATTGCTCCCCTTTAACTTTCATTATGACCCATAATTCCAGTTCATTTCTTAGTGATAACTTGCAAAGAACTACATAAAAATCTCCATAAAAATGAAAAACTGCACTGATTTTTCATCATAGATCTGTGACAAGAAATTGCTTTGTAAAGTATTTCCAGAGTAGGCGAGTGGCTTCATCTTTTTATTTCAGTGGAATTTTAAGTGTCAAAAAGAGAAAAGGAAAAAAAAACATGGGGAGTATTGTGGAATCCCTGTGGTAATATTTCTATTGATAAACTAAGTGATGGTGAACAGAATTTAGCCCATCTCATTTTAACAGTGATTTGGCCCAATAAATGGCTTTCTTGCAGTTCCATACTTTAGGAGCAAACTGGTGATGAGTTCAACTTGTATCCCTGGAGTCAGATTTCTGATTGCCAGAAGTATCCCTGTTTCTTTGCCTCTTCTCATCAGCTGAGAAGGTGAAAAACATAGAACTTTATTTTAGAAAAAAAATCATCTATTAGAAATAGTATGCCACATAAAAAAAAAAAATTCCTAAACTTGTGTCTCAAATCACAGATGAGAGATTTTATCCCTAAGGTTGAGGTCAGCCATACTGCTGAGGGCAACTGTTCTGATATAGACAGGGATAATAAATCTGTTCTACTGGATGAATGCAGTCCAGCTTATGACTATGTGAATCTGGAAGAACCACATTATGTATGTGCCAGAATTATTATGCATTTACATTAGTGTTATAGAAAGCAAAATCTACCTCATTATCTTTCTAGAAAGAAAGACTATCACTGCCAATAATAGGCACAGAGATACTTGCTTCTCTCATTTTTCAGTATATGGTGGTCCTGTACAGTAGTGTTTATCATCTGACAAATTACTTAATTGCTGAGGAGAAGGGTGTTAATCATAGTATATACAGCCTAATGAACAGCAATGATATTTAAAAAGTAATCTATGTAAACAAGATGCATAAAAGCATGCTGTTTGAGGTATTAGCCTCTGATGTGACCATGAGTTATAATTTCCAAATTATTTGGAAATGAGCATTCCCAGCTCATACGTGAACTATTTATAAAAGAGAGATAGTTCAGGCAAGTTAAAGACTAATTTATGAAATATAAAACATTGTATCTATTATGTGGGAATAAAACAAGTCACTTTTAATGAAGGTTCCCTTTGTACTGGCAGCGCTGACCATAATTTCAGATGAATATGGACAAAACTGATGTCTTCCAGACAAATAGGATTAGGTGCCTAGCTGCTTGTGTGTGGAGGCTTTTGAATGCAGTCTCAGCTCACAGCACATCACATTGTCTTATTTGGTGGGGCTGAACTTTGAGCTGGTGAGCATACAGTATTATTGAGCCTTATTATTTTCTGAGGCCAAACCCTCATTAAGCACCTTAATATATTAACTATAAGTTAAGTTCTTTAATATATCTGCCATCTAAATTACAATGGTTTTGCTCAGTGAGCTTTCTTGGAGGGAGTGTACTACTCAGGAACTTTGCAGCATCTTTTCTAAGACGGCAATGCCTGTTTACATTTTTAAAAGCTTAGTGTGAAATGCACTACTAAAACTCATAGTATGTAATAAATGCTTATGAACACTATTGTCTATGGGATATTTTTTTGTGTGTGTGGGAAGCAATATAAGGAGGATAGATTATACTAATAAAAGCTATTTAAATAGTCAAGAGAGTAAAGGCATTTACTGGCATTACCAAAGCAGAAAAGAGCTTTCCATCATCACAGTAATTTTCAACAAGGAGGAATCTTGAGTTTTACTGATGTTAAAGAAGAATATTTTATAAAAATACCTCCAGTAGAAAGCAGCACAACTAGCAAGGCTTTTTTCCTCTTTCTCCCTGAAAGGGGGAGGGAAGTCTCATGAGAAAAACAGTTACGACAAATGGTTATTTACTCTCTCTCATGGATCCAGGCTGCTCCACTGGAGAACAAGGAACCTGTACAATCCCCCCTGTGCCAGCCGAAGGGACCCTACCACAATTTCAACAAGAGCTGGAGAGAGTCCAAAAACTTCAATAACCTCTTTTAAGTGCAGAAACATGATCTGGCACAGAGCAGCATTCCCTTGTAGCAGCACATGTATCTGCCTTACCCGAGCTCTACTTTGCCAGTGTTCATCAGCGGGTGCAAGCAAATAAACAAAGGCTAAACAAAAAATTTCCTACCTTTATTTTAGTGCCCACAGAGTTGCTGGATGTATGATGTGAAGGATTGCATGCTCTAGTGGGGCAACTAACTCACTGCTTTACTCCAATATGTCTTCAAATAGGATTAGAACTAAAACTGCTATGAAGCCTATTCTATAAAACACTGGAAAATATCTCTTTTAATATTAAAGACATTTCCTTGATTAGGTTTTATCAGGGTTTGTTGCTTCCAATTCTGTCAAGACTCCTCTTTTTAAATCTAAATCAATGTTCAGATAATTAGAGATCAGTTTATATTGAAAGAGGAAATTTAAAATCTCCCTCATATGGTTTAATTTCATCAGATAGCTTGGATATTCTTCCTTCTGATATATTATACATTAGTAGACACCTAAGTGTAACTTTTGTACTGGCAATTAAAATGGGTTCCTTAACCGGTCTCATAATAGCTATTTTGCATTCTTCTAGTGTGAATTAACTTAAGCAGTACTAAAATAAAACAGTAAAGTATGAATCACATAAGTTCTAATTATCATAAAACTTTTTAAAGCCAGAAAGACTAAAAAATAAATGTGTCACTGAAGTAGATCTCACCTTATTCTGTTTTCTAATTTTATATATTCTTCTTTAATCTGGGACTCAAAAAAGATTACAGACTCTGCAGTTATGCTGATGGAAAACTGTTCTTGATCTCCAGATATACAATAAAGAAGCTCTTTCCAAACCTATTGTGATAGAGTTGACAGAGAGTCATGCAACTCTTTATTGCCTCATTTTTTGAAGAGACACCTGCAGTTTTTCTATCCCCAACAGACATGAATGCCTTTGAATACAACAGTGAGCACTCAGTAGCATTGAATATTGAAGTTTTCTTTTTTCTCAGTTTTGAGAAATCTGATTTCTCAAAAATTGCTTTCTGATTTCAGCCCATAAAGTGTTAGGGAGGAGTGTGCTGAGACTCAGCTGCAGAGGGTGAGGCTCCAGATCTCAGAGCCTCAAAATGCCCTTTAACTATTTATTGCTGAAACTCTCAGCTCTGTGAAGAAGCCACTGAGAAACAGCTCAGATGGCTTTGTGGAGAGAAAAGAGATGGGTCATATCTTAAGCACTTGAGAAAGGTAAATCAGAGGAAAATAAGATAGTCTCAGCTCTTACACGCTCCCTCCTGATCACAAGAGATATTTTTGTTAGTTGTGCAGCAATGTTCATTCCCTGGCTAAGAAATCCTAGGCGGGAAGGAGGAGGGGAGAGCATTCTTTGACTCATTGCACTTCCTCTTGCTTTGCCCACTTGAACAGCCTCTGCCTGCACCATGTTCAAGAAAAAACAAGGAACTGCCAGACCCAACCATGTTCTCAGTGCTTATTAGCCAGGTGAACTCCAAACTCCTCTCAGCCCAAATTTTGCTATGAGTATGAACGACTGTCTTAACTGAAGTAATGCTGAAAATGCAAATAAGTTTTCTGAGGACATCACAGAAAAACTAAGGATACAGGAGAGTCCATCCTTCTGGGTACCCAGGGCACTTCCCATTGCCATTGCCTGGGGAAATCCCTATTCCCAGTGCAAGTCACAGCCTGTGCTGGGAGCATTGCTTTGATTTGAGGACATCTGTCTCAGTGTTGTGCAGAGCTACAGGCAGCTCACTGCTAGAGACATGGGCTGAGGGTACAGAGCAAGAGGAGCAGGGCCTGGGCAAGGACACAGGGCTGGGGGTGTCACTCTGAATGGGGGTGGGGAGGTGGCTGTAGGGAGAGGGAGAGTAGGAGTGAGCAGAGAGGCTCCCACCACATGACCTGGCCTGCTGTGGTGCTGAGGCCGGTGACAGAGGCTTCCTTCCCTGACCCTTTCAGCAAATCCATCCCACTGTCTATTCTGTACAGTATGCTCTGTGATAAAAGCCGCATATTTTATTTCAAGGAACAATATTGATTTACATTCTTTGAGCACTACATGATAAACTTGTTGGCCACATGGTCATATTACAGCACTATCATATACCAGCCAACATATAAAAAGCAAAAGAAATCAAAAATTCAGCTATCTGGACTTTCATGTGGGAGCATAGAGTATTAATAGAGCTTTAAAATGAATCATTCTACTGGTCAACAAGTCTAAAAGGTAGTGTTTTTCACCCTCAGACACCTGAAAACATAAAATAATAACAATTTTTTTTCCAGTTGATGCAATAAATCTCAGCAGCACTGAATGCTCCATAAAGCCCACTAAAGCATGAGTGATATTTTTGCAACTGCTGAATGACTGTGACCGCTCTTTCCCTATGTCACTGCTTTCAAACTAAGCAAAGGGGAAAACAGATGGCAATAAATGCATACCTAGCAGTGGTATAGATTATTTGTAACTTTCATTCACTATGGTCAAACTTATTCCATTAGAAGTAGGTTTGATAAAATCTATTCCATTAGGAGTAGATTTGATAATGTCTCTTTCAGACGCTTGCATAGTCATGGTCCAAAACATAATTAGGACTGTCTTACTGTGTGGTTTTTTTCTGCTAAATTTCCATTTAAAAGTTAGTTAACGTTCAAGAAAAATGCTTATTTTCCTAATCAGCAGGTATGAAACTCTGCCTTGACTCAGTGCACTACCTTAATGCATATGTTTGGCCTGTACAATGTCCCCTTTACTAGTAATGGAGAGTTTGAAGTCCGTACTTTGGTCTCTGTTATTTCTTCAGCTTTAGTAATGAAGAAGAACCAAAAGGAGCTTGCTGGGTAAAGAACTGCACAATACTGTATCTGTACAGAGAGTATTTGTACAGCAAAGGTGGAAACAGAAGGGATCAAGAAACAAAGACTGCATTTATGAAGGTGTTTGATTTGTGGGATTTTAATAAGTGCCCAGCTGCCTAACTCCTATTGATAAAGTGGGAATTTCCCAGGAACTTTTAGAAAGTGTCTAGGGTGCCTTATCTCTGTTCTTGGACATTTCTATCTATCTTTATTTATTGAGGTAAATATCTTTGAAAATCTGGTTTCACCTCTCATTTTCAAAGCGGTTGAAGACCAGATGGTTTACAGTTCATGCAAAATGTCCTGCTCAGAATCAGACAATTTGGCATTGCCTAACATTAGGACTCTTTCCCTTCTTGTGTGCCAGGTGCCAGGATCTCAGCATGCAGTGCTCAGCAAGTTAGGTCACCAAGAAAAGGATGTGAAGAATTCTGCCTATTAGGTGGGCAGCTGCCTACAATGGGAAAGCTGAAAAAGAGGAAAATAAGCGAAAAATGCACATATAAATACCCAACTTGGAGAACTGGACAGAAATGAGTGTCTCCATCTATGCAGAATCTAGCAGAGACTGAGCAGAGGCTGGGCCAGATCCCATTCTCTGCTACCTTCTGCCTTTGAATCCATAAATTTGGGGCAGGGAATTTTGTAACATTGGCAGTTGCCCAAAAATTCATTAATTTGAATAAAGAACAAAAATAGTATAAATTCCATAAATGCTGCAGTATGAGAAAGTATCAAGATGTGAACCACCTCTGTTTCCAGATTTACAAACCAGAAACCTGTCTGGCATTTTGTGTAATCAAAACCACACCCTTTTCCATTCAGCTTTGATTTATTAACTAGAAAGCTTCCATATCATTCCCTCTTTCCATGGTTGCTTGTACTATCTACAGTTTTAGATAACATAAAAGAAAGTTTGCTGTGCCAAAGATGGTAGTGATTATAATTTCCATTTTTTAACATAGTTATCATTTTGACACTTCTACTTTATGTGTTTTCCAGTTCTGAAGTGAATCATACATGGAAAAAAATAAAACCCTTCATATTAAATCAGTCTCAGAATACCAGAAAAAACAGCTACCGCACCCTGTGATTAATTCATTAATCCATCTTTCAAAACAAGCAATCTAATTAGCTTGCAAACAAGAAAATGACGCACACGTGGCTCTTCAAACAGTGTTGACATACTGAATAGTTTGGATTCCTGCAATACACAGCCTTTCACTTGCTCCTTCCAGTTCCAGTTAAGACTCAATACCAGAACATTTTTGATCTTGAAGGTTAGTTGATGGAATGAGCTCCCGGTTCAAGGCTGGGAAGCAAAGAGCAGATCTCTTTGAGGAAAGCTGGAATTTCAAGTGCCTCTAACTGTCAGCCCTGAACACAGTTGACTGAAAAATAAGCAATTTTAAAAGATCTGAGTGCTGTCATTTGGCCTCTTCATGAGGACTAAAACACAATCAATGTCTCATACCATATATATTTATATACATGAAAGAGAAGGAGAACTGATGGAAGCAGACTGCCTGGTGAAGATTGCAAGGACAGATAGGTCTGTCAGCTCAGTTAGGGGAACTATACCACAAGAGGCCACAAAGCCATGTAAAGTAAGGATGATAGTTTGCTGGGGGGCAGGGCGGGAAGGAGGGGCTGGGACTGAAGCTGAATTTAGTATATGCCTATCATCCAATTGAAAGGGGATCCAGAAAAAGTACCAAATAAAAACATTACCATTCTATTCATAATGATACAATTAGCTTTAAATATTTCTGAAAAATCAACCAGGATAAACAGGCTGATTTTAATCTCTTATTTAATAACTTTTGTCCTTAGGTGATGGTTTTTATTCTCCCTGTTTATGTCCGACTCATTGCCATGTCACAAAATCTCAGAAACGGGACTGACATGAGCATGGGGTAACCCTCAAGGTCTCTGTCATGGCACCCACAATCTCAGTCCTTTCAGCTAACGGAGATGCTGCTGCACTGAATTAGTCCTTGTCATCATCCAGCAGGGATGTGTTCTGGTACTGACTTCTTGACTTTTTGCCTTTTTGCCAACATTTTTTGTCACGGACTATGATATAAGTGGATTTTTTTTCTTTTTGTCTTTTTCTTTTTTCTTTTTCTTTTTTTTTCTTTAAATTTCAACACAAACAAACTTAAGATGTTAGCTGTATTCATGACTTTGTTTATTTTTGAAATCTGTAAGGAACACAATCAGTTTCTAAGACTTAAATTCTCCCATTGACTGCTGAAAAGAGAAGAAAGCTATAAATGTTACAGCAACAACAAGGAAGATGAATGGTCTATCACATTTACCTATGTCTGACAAGATGTCTTCTGTCACACCTAGTGTCTCGTTAGTGGCTGGGATGGGTGGAGAGTAGCATGAGAAAATACATATACACCTTACGTGTTGTGTAATGGTTCTTGCGTCAGTTCCCTGCACGAGCTGAATCAGAAAGCGCTTACCGGGTGGCCTTGTAGCAGATTATGGGAAAGGCCAGAGATTTGGGTTCATGTGGATCCAGTCATGCTAATAAAACAACAGGGAGGTTCACAAATGCATTGATGGTTGAAAATGACCAACATAAGAGTAAACCACAAACTGATGGAATTCATTCTGTAGAAGCCACGCAGTAAGGAACTTATGGGAAGCAATCAGAGCACTCAGTACATGTGAAATGCAGGCCTGGTAAGCAATGCTGCTTGTCATACCTCAAAATTTCTGTCCTTTGGTTAATCCCAAAGTCTCACAGGTGATGCATTGTTAGTTCTACTTATGCTGTCCTGAGAAAAAGGGAGGTCCTTTCATGATCATTTTGCCAAGCAAGAAAGAGAAGCCAAATAGTTTCTTCCACTGCTAAGCTGGAACAGAAATAAAAGCCTAAATATCATGATTTAATGACAGACTGGTATTTTAAGACTGAATTGCCTTTCAAATGTATAATTTTTTGTAAAAAAGTACAAGAGTAATCAAGTCCAACCAAAAAGTCTGTAAAGTAAGGACGCAAAATGCTTTGTTCCTTTCTTCCCTATGAATTGTACAGAGAAGTATGTTCTCACTAAACAGTCAGTCTCACTCAGACTGATATTTCTCAACAGTTTGTTTCTTTTGTAATGCTTTGACAAAGCTTAGTCAGAGATTTCATGTATACCCTGTACATATATATTTTCATATCAATGAAAAATATTGGAAACCTGACAGATGAAAAATTGGTATGTTTGTTTGACTGAGAAGTCACAAAGAAATACAGACAAAACCCAGTGTTACATTATCTGAAGATCCACAAGGCCTAGGAGTCCTTTCAGGGTGCTTATATGTCCACCATTAACACAGTTATTAGGGATGCTTCATCTACAGACAAGTGCCCTGTGTCTGAGGCGTTGGGGCTGAAGTTGAGTGGATAAGTGAACATAAAGAAAGTGCTTCAGCTTCTGCAGATGCACAGATTCCTGCAGATCCGTATTGTCCATTGTGAAGCTGCATTTTCTTGACGCTGCACATGAGCTAGGAAATCCCATCAACGGGAAAACTGGGGACATCTTGGTTCCCAGCGCATGGCTGAGCCTCAAGTCACAATCTCACAGATGCATTGTTGGTTCTATTTAGGCTGTCCTGTGAACAAGGAAGGTCCTTTCATGATCACAATGCAAAGCAGGAAAGAGAAGCCATGTCCTGTAGTCCAATTAGACATGTAGCTCTCACAAAGTTAGTGAAAGTTACTTGCAAGTTGAATCATAGAGGACCTAACTGATTTGACTAAAACAGAAGAGAAAAACTTTGATATCAGGCAAACTTCAGTTTGGGAAATTCTGGTACTGAATGCCAAGAAAACCAGCCCCTCAAGTAGGTAGTTTTCAGCACTACTACAGTCATGTCCAACTAGACCTCAGCACAGCAAGGCAAAGCTGGTCCATCAGCAGAAAGAAAGATGGACATACTCTTAGTTTATTTAGCCAAGTGTTTTCTATGTCAGTGCAATTTTATTTTATATTTAGTCTTATTGCATACTTTTTTTCTTCTCTGCATTAAATATTGAGATAGATTTGGAATTTAGTATAGTGGAAAGCAAAGATACTACAGCAATACTTGAAGGCAGACACCAGTGGAATTATCTTCACATATCATCGACCCATTCCCATACCTCAAATCTGCTTCAAAAAATAAAACTCATCAACATTTTACGAGCAGCATAAATAGCCACACTATTTTTTCAAAGCTAAATCTGCTCAGCATTTCCTCTTGTTGCACAAGACTGTCCTTTTTTACTTAGATGAACATCTTCTTTGATGTTTACCAAAAGGTCTGGTCCCTAAAGGTTTTTCATCTAAAAGACGGATGTATAGAACACAAATTATACTGAGAATTGTATAAGCGTATACATGAGCTCACTTGTATTCATTTTTTTTATTCACATAAAGTGGGTTTGGAAATCTTAATCTGGGTAATAGGCTATTCCTGCAAAGTCATAATCGTGGAACCAAACATCTATTTTTTCAAACTAAAGTTTATTAATACACTGTAATGTGAAAGAAGCCATTGTCTCCAGTTTGGTTTATTGCATAAAATAATGCCTAGTTAGAGCTATTTGGAGGAAACATGGATGGTTCCTTCACTTCTGAAGTCATATTTTCCCCCAAAGTTAAAATAGAAAGATTTGTTTATAAAGTGTTTGCAGTTAGCTTTTATTATGGACTCCTGGTTTTATAGTCCACTATTTTATGGTGTTCCATAAAACTAATCCAGAAGCATCCCACCATATCCATATTGTCAAAAGTCCTCCAGCCTTTTTCCAGGTAATATTCACAGAAAGTCTTGGGAATCCCATAGGATTTGGCTTTCAAACCTTCTTACCTAATTTGATGTTTCCATTTGCTTCATCAGTTTTAATTTTAGGCATGCCCTACCACAGCCAAATGTGACAATAGCATCTTTCAGAAAATCATGCTAGTTTTACCCCATTAGTTTACTTCCCCTAAAATTTTGCTTTGCGCTCTTTTAGCCCATGTAAGTCAGCTCATACTTTATTGACTTTACTATTGATAGACACTATTTAATAACTCTTCCCACACATTTGGTGAAAAAATGAAAACGAGTTAGCATTGCCAGTTAAACCATAAAAGGTTCTTAAAATGTAATAACCAGGAAAAATGCTGAAAAAACTTATTTCTTATAATAAGGATTTCTTTCCAAGTTTAAAAGTCGTTTGAATTGTCCTGAGGACTGCCAATTTTCTCTTTTTCTTTGGATTGTTATGACTCAAAAAGATATAATGTCCCCCAAAATACAACCATTCTGTCTATAAAATCATTGTTTTTCAGTAATGTTTTTGAGAAAGCATTTTCATGGCTCAGAAGGGGGAAAAATTCACTTTTAGAAATGGATGTCCATCAGCTATCCCAGGTCCTGCTGTCACAGTGCTGTGAAACTCAGCCCTTGGGGTACCGTTTCTGTTTCGCTGGGGTTTGGCAACAAATTGGGCTGAGGAAGTGATCGTTTTATGTGTTATTAAAAACAAAGTTTGGAACATGCTGGGCTGGATTTGGACAGAGAAGTCATGTGGTACTGTGGCACTGTGGGACAACTATCTGAATTTCTGCTATGGAGCAGACATTACCCTGTCCCTGATACAATTCTTTAATCCATTTTGATTCCAGTGCCACACAGAACTGACATACTCCACAATTAAATGAGATACCATTTCACTGATTACTAGAAAACAGAATAGGAAATTATACTCATCAATCTCAACTAAGAAGTTTTTAAAAATACAAAATATAACTCAATTTGAAAATCATTAAAAAGAAGATTTATATCATTGGTCATTAAAATTCATAAATGCTGAACTGATTCAAAATAAAAATTCCCTCATCTTCCAGGAAAGCCAGTTTTCTGTAAGACCAGACCTGCACATTATAATACAGCAAGAACCTCAGAAGTATTTAGGTGTCCAGCTCCCAAGCTACACACACAGCTTCGTATGTTGTGGCTGCCTAACAGTCCTCAGGGACTTGGAAACCTTCCAGAGTGCTGGGCTGGCCTTTATTCCTCCTTTCCAGAGCAGGAATTCTGTGAGACATGCTGCTTCCCACCCAAATAAGCATGGTGAGCACTGGCCCCAGACACTGATGTGTCCTCCATTCTGACCCTGCTTTGCACTCCCCAAAACCTTCCCTACACACTCCACAGGCTCCCTGCTTGCACAGTGGTATACCATGCCACCAAAGCCCACATTTGCTGGGTCTTGAAGCACAACAGCTTCAAAATGGGATTCAAAGAGGCAAGACTCCAATTATACCAAGACAGAAATTTTTTCTCCTCTCCTTCCAGTCTGTTGGAAATACCAAGGAGTTTATCTTCAGAGCTCCCAGAGACTTTTAGGTTATTTTTGTGTGGACAAGTTAAATTCCTCTTTTAATGTGATGGATATTTGTCTTATATGCACTTAATCTGAAGAAATAAATATTTCATATCCATGAAAATTTACTATGAGCCTTGATCATGACCTGTTAATGCCATACAGTGGGTGACTAATTTTGCCTATCATTTAGCGAGGTACAGCACTGTGATGAATGCACTCAACAAGGCCTAGTTACTTAACCATGACAACTGTTTGTGATGTTTGTGACATCTCACATGGACTGCTGTCACATTATTGCTGTGAAAAATCCTTACCAGCTACAAATTGGCACTGGTCAGCTGGATGGGCCACCTAAAAACCCATACCATATCCTTAATGAAATAGTAGTACTGATCCATCTTTTAGTGAATTTTCTGACTTCATTGCCATTTTTTACATAGGAGCTGACTTCCTGTTGATGAGGAAATTAGTGACTCAGTAGCTTAATAATAATAATAATGCAAGGAACTGTTTTGAACCATTTTGATTTCTTCTGAATTGGATGGATTAAATATTTGCAATATTACTTGAACTTCTGCCTGAATATTTTCCCAGATATAAGCTACATTTTCCTTGTTTCATGAACTGTTGATTTTCTGATTAAGTGCATTGGGTATCTCAAGAAATCCCCTGGGGATGGATAAGTAACAGGATGTTTCCTTGCTTCCTCTTGTACGATTGCTTTGGATGAATTACAAAGAAAGGGAGAGAAATGCTTCAGCAAGGCAAATTAAAATTGTTCTTTTATCTAATTTTATCTGCAAGTAGCCCACCTGAAGAAATTCTGCTGAGTGTCTGCCTGTACAATGAAAAGTCTCTGCCTAGCTACAGAGTCAATAAGAAAGGAATGAGAGGATAGGGAGAATATCAGTTTAGAAAGGACAGTGAATGATTCGGAAGACACGAGAGAAAAGACACTCCTCTGGTTAATTGCATTTCACCCCAAGTCCCATGAACATGACATTTACTTAGAGGTATTAGCTGCATCTCTGTGCATGTTAGTTCAATCTCCTTTTTATCTGTAGCATTTGACCCCAAATCTCGTTGTACTGAACAGATAAATAAACACTTAAAGGATATTCTACCTGAACTGGTAGAAAACATTATTTCAAGCTGTAAAAAGCCCACATAAAGGCTTAAGATAAACTCGCAAGAAATAGTTCTGGCTGAAGTGCCCCATGCCAGGCTGACATACAGCAGTCCATGGGAGGCTTGCCTTTAAGAGCCACCATCAGTTTTCTGCTGCCCAGAAAAAAGGATTTGAGAGGATTTAGAAGCTGATTTAGATAGTTTCTAGAGAGACAACACAAACATGTTACAATCAAGGGCCAAGCAAGTGTGGGAGCACTCTTGATTGTTGCCGTTGGGGGAGTTTGCATGTCCCAACCTCCTGACAGCAGCAAGGTGCCAATACCATGATGTGTACTTGTCTGTGTGCCAGCAGAAGCTTTGAAGTGTGCAGGAAAAGTTCAGCTGTGCTCAAAATCTGCATTATTAGTTAAAGATCATTCACCAAGCAAAAGAAAAAATAAATTCAAGCATATTTAATCAGACTCATCACAGTTGAAATGTGGAAATTCATAAACTCCAATGACATTCTTAAGGACTCTAAATTGTACATGGAGAAGGTTAACTCCCAACAAGTAGTGTCTACCATACTTGGCATTTAAGGTAGCCAGTACAAAGAGGTCTGGAAATGGGCCAGGGGGACTCAAGTAAGTCTCAGAAGAGTACTACCCTATCATTCCAGTTTAGTCACCACCTTGAACTCTTCCTTGCAGGGAAGTCTGTACTAAATAACATTGCTCCTTCTGTTTCATCCATCAGCTCAATGGTTACAGCTCTTACGTAGATGTGAAGACCTACAGTCAGTTCTTTCCTCTGCTGAGACGTTATGAACCACACATTCTTCTTAAACACTATAGTCTTACAATGTAGCTTATTTGTAGCTGTTTCTTTCAATCTCTTTTGTGGAAATTATCCCATAATTCAGTATTCATTGAAAGACAAAGATGTTACTAAACATAACTATATTCCAATGGAATATACAAAAAAGAGAGAGAATTGGATTACAGTAACCTGCATCAGGGAACATTTTGTATGAAAAACTTGGGTATCTGCCATCTAAATCTCTGCTACTTCAGAAAAAAACTCAGCGTTACAGTCAGATTCCAGCATCTGATTCATCTCCCATCTCCTACGGACCCCGTGCGTGCAAGGCTTTTTCGTGTATGTGCTCTAAGAATGCCAGTGTCCAGGTGATTATGAGACATGAAAAAATGACAACTTGGTAAATCTCACCAGGGTAGTTATGAGTGAGATGTTGGTTTACTTCTGATCTTGTTTGAAAACTCTTTATTCACTCAAGATCTCTGGAGAAAAAAATGTGGGTATCTACAAAATTTAGAATCTCTAGTGTTAGCTGAAAATCTGAGGACCTAAATTTTGAACACAGACAGCTGTAGAGCAGCCACTGACAAGTGCACAAAATTTCTTGTATGTGTCCTTTAATCTTGCTCTTCATAACTGTTTCCTGGAATGTTTCTCCTCTGTTACTTCTCTAGAGCTAGTGCTGTTACACCAGCATGCTCTGTGGGTAGGGTAAATCACAGCTGTTTCACTTGTGCTTCTGCAATGAACACCTTCAGCACCAGCCTCTTTTGAATGTTTTCAGTTTTTTATTCTATATTGCTAGTCAAATAAAATAATCCCTAAAATTGCCTGTGAAACAAAGTGCAGTTACTGACCAAGGACTAAGTTACAGAAATGAAGTGCTGTTCCAGATTAGTTACTTCACCCTAAATATTTCACATGTATTTCTAAATAACTGCATGTTCCTTCCAGAGAACCGACTTCAGTTTTCAAATGCGATAAATCTTGTAGGTTAAATAACTGCAACTGCTAAGCAATCATATTTTATCTGTTCTAACGAAACATTGCACAATGCAGAGAAATAGCCAAGGAAGTTATCCAGCTAATCATTTACCTGTGGTAAGGACACCTATGTTAACTCAAAGATTCCTCATCATGCTTTAAAGATGTGTTTTTACAGCAATACATTCAGACCAGTTGCTAAATCAATTCCAAGTCCCATGGAAAGTAAGTGTCATCTTGTGTTGTGATTTTAATTACCTTACACTGTCACAGCAAACTCTCCCTTAGGCTGTACCTCTGTCAGAGAAGTGAGGGAGGTTTAAATTATTCGGTTTAGAAGGCTGGGTTAGATAAGTCTAGATCCCCTTATGGAATACTTAAGCGTTGAACACAATATCTTTGCAAAAAAGTTCCTTGATTTTGTGGGGTAAAAGAATTGGATTGCAATTAAAATTCTACTTCCCCAGTGATTTCTTAAATTATACTTAAGTCCGATCTGTATTCCCTGAACAATTAGTCAGAGAAATTATTAAATACCTAAGAAAAGAATTCTAGCAAATGAAATACTACCCTAAGTTCATTCCCGAGTAACTTCATAAAAAAGCACAAATATTCTCCTGGTTTTAGTTTTTTTTCTCAAATTTGTTTTTAAATAAAGCTTAGTAAAATAATGAGTGTATTTATTGCTATAGAAATCAGGATGAAAATGGTGTTTGTACTGAAATCAGTGGATGAATATAATCGACTCACACTGATTCCAGTGTTTCATTTCACTTCTTCTAGAAAAGCTGGCCACCTCACCTACCTAAGTAGGCTCCAGGTATCTTCTTCTAAACTAAATCAATTTTCTGTTAAAATGATTAACTAACACATACAAATAAAATCCCCAGTGATGATTATCTACATTAAAGTACTGATAGATTCCTACATTTAGTCTCCAAAGTAGATGATGATGACTGCATGTAAAATGGTTGAGAATTTGATGGGCAAAAGGTGGTTCAGTGCTTACCTCAGAAGTTGAGGAATGTCAGAAACTGAAGCATCTTGTTAGTGGCTTTTTTGCACCTCCAAACCCTTCTCTGTTTTGCTCCATACCTTAAGCAAGACCAGTTGCCTGAAATAGAGTGTGTGCAGGGCTCTCAATAATACCCTGCCATTGCTGTGTACATTATTGTGGACTGACCTAGAGATGTGAAGGTAATAATCTTCTCTACCCTTTCCTTCTTGTTTCATACACATTTATGCTATCACATTTTTATTCCAGCTAGGTCATCTGTCAAAGGTTAAGGAGATAGAAATGGAAGAGGAAATGGTTTGCTAACTCTAGTTTTGTGTCTGCCAACTTGAGAGGCTTAAACATCTAATGAGAGTTAACCTGTGGATGCAAACCTTTTGTGAAGTTTGCTCCTTCAAGAAAACCTGCACTCAGCCACCAATAGACTTGTATGTGTAGAAAACCTTTCTCAAGTTTTCTTTTTCACAGAAAAAAGTTGGTTAGAGTAGAGCATCCTCACTTATATAAAGAGGGTAGGGAAAAAGAAAAGAGGGAAAAAAAGGCTAAGAAAGATTCTGTTTCCATCTAAAACTTCCTCTAAATCTAAATGAAGAGGAACTTCTCTTTTGCTAGACAAGAAAGTTCTTAGCACCCACTTAGAGCTTTGTAGCTCTGGGTCTCAAGGAAATGAGTGGTAACCCACACCAAACCAGACCAATCTGTTGAAATACTTTGCATTGTACCTCACCCAGATCCCTTAACACTGTTTGCCAAATGTAAGTGGCATTCATTTCCCACCATTACTGCTGATGAATAGGTAGGAAACCACAGTCATAACTGTGAGCGAGGGTAGCACATTTGTCCTGTAAGGAGTCTGGTCTCACGACTAAGCGCAGCTATCTTTTGTTGTCACTCTTACATTTGTTTCCACAGCAATGCTGCCCTTCTATCCCACTTAACTCTCTTGCAGATTTCTTTTTTAATGTCATCTTGATGGCCATTACAAAAATGCAAATGTAAATTGTTGGATTTCACAGTTCAGGCTGGACTATGAGGAGCCAGATATTTTGTCCAGTGAGTTCATGCCCAGTACTATGAGACACTACCTTCATGGTGAAGGAAGGGAATCCTCTGTATCAGTTGGCCTTTTACTTTGACAAAGTCAGAAAAAACAAGGAGTGTTTTTACTCCAGAAATTATATCTATGCAGATTGCAAGGGATTTATTGTGTGACTTAGCTTTTGGGGTGTCTTTTTTCCCCTTTGCTTGCACAGTGCCTCCCACAGCTCTGGCAAGAGCTTCCACGTTCTCTAGAGTCCTGGCAAACAAAACCAGTCATAGAAATGTTGAATATCAAACTAATTCCCATTTGGTAGCAAATGGCAATGCATCCCTGGGCAGTTCTTTCTTATACTTAATAGATCTGGAATCACTTTTCTATTTCAGTTTGATAGGTCTCCTGAAAAAATGCTTCTAGCAAATGTGTAGAGGAGGTTCATTGTGTTGTTTGATGATTTCTAAGAGTTTGAGGAATGAACAAGAGGAAAATAGTAATATGAAATTGAAGCTCTTTGCAAAAGAGAAAGAGCAGGTGCAAATATCTGTTTATTTCTGTTATATAAAACCAAATAAAATTCATGTCCACTACTGAAATAGTAGAGAATAACTTAACATTTTACACAGACTAGTTGGCTATTACAGCAACACAGATCATAGGAAAGAGAATGTAGGAAAGTGCTTTGGTACAAGCTTCATTGCTTTGCACAGTTTTGCTCTGGAGAGCACTCAAAGAAGCCAGAAGAACAAAATGGTTTGCTAAGATCAGCAAGAATTATTACTTGGAGAGAACATGCACTGCCAGGAGCCGGTTTTGGGGGAGTTAGGGGGAGGGAATTACGTATTTACATGTGGGAAAGGCTAGCAGAGATAAGAAAAATGCCAGCTCTGTTATGGAATCCAAGAAAGAAAGGGAAACAGTTGGCAAAGGGAGAAGAGAAAGAGTGGGAGTCACTACTGCAAAGCTGACCCAGAGGATACTGACATTTCACAGCAAGGTGAAATCAGATTTTATTGCATTTTGTGAGAGGAAATTTCCCAAGTTCATTTCTATTTTTTCCCTTTTATTCTGCAAATATCAACATGTTTTCTAATATACAAACATACACTGAAATATAAATTTCAGTAATAATATTTCAGTATCATATTTACCTCATATGACCAAATAATTAAGACTGAGTTATGTAGAATGTTTGAAAGTTTAAAATAAAAGGTTAGTTTATCTTTCAAAAATGACATTTTATCTTTCTCAAGGGCATTTCAGTGGAAACTCCCTTCAGGTTCCTTAAAAAGATTCAAACTGATACAAATTAAATAAAACCTGACCTGGGAATTTGATATGAAGATTAGGCAGTTGAGTGTCTATAACCACTGTCAGGTTAAAGAGACTGTGAATTACGTTAAATAGAGATAAATGAGTTTCAGCATTAAATGAGATTAAATGAGGCCAAAGTAAACCATCAAGCAACCTCTGAAAATTAGCAGGACACCTGCAGAGTTCAGAAAGAAGCTGTTGGTGTAGCTGCACCTGTCAGCACAGCCTTGGCAGCTAATTCTCCTCTGGGCACCACTTACCTTTCAGATCCATAATCCATTTCCATAACCCAGGAACAGGGAAAGCTAGTCCCCTGATTTAACCCCTGAAAACTGGATAATTTTACCAGTGATCCAAGATAGAGGTGACAGAAGTCCACACTCAGCTTTCTCTTCTAAGGGAAAAAAAGAAAGAAAAAAACCCCCACCTCTAAACCTTTCAACTTGCAGTAAATTGTCATTGGTCCTGATCACTGTTTCATCCTTTTGGGACACTGACACAGTATCAATGCCATATGCTGTGTTTGTAGAGGAAGTGGTGTTGACCCACTAGATGCTTTACCACAAAACTGGAAACACTGGCATATGGGGTTGAGTACCACGACTTTTGCCTCCTGGAGCAGAAGATGCTGCATTACCGACCTTGGAACAGAGTAAGCTCCCATATGTGTGAGCTGAACCTGCAACACTGCTCCTGAACTCATTTACAAGGGTTTGTTGGAGTGCAAGATCAGTGCTGTTTCCTTGGATTTGCAAGTAGAGGTTTGTGAGCAAGCGCCAATCGTATAGACAAACAGGACCTATAGGGCAAGAACTGACAATGGAGCAACTTCAGATGTTAATCCCATTATAGAAAAGGGATGGTAACCTGGAAGGCAGACTTTCAGATGTACAAGAAGCACGACAAAAGTACTACAAATGAAATTATAAGCAATGTAAGGAAAATCTGTGAAGAAACACACTTCAAGACTTACAAGTAAGAGAGAGTAGGAGGTTTTGAAAGCACTTGAATTTCTAGAAAGTTCTGAATTCCAACCCTTTTGGAAACCAAAGCTGTTTATTGTGCAGCATAATTTCAAAATCAGACAAAATAATTCTTTAACCTCAGCTTGTTTGGATGCTGCAGCAAACTGAGCAAAAGCAGAATTTATTAAGCAAATTCAGTTTTACTGCCCAGTTATGGGTGAATACATATCTTCCCATCTCCCTAAATGTTTTATCAAGATAAAATGGGGATTATCAGTGATAATTTCCGTTTGTTCTTGAAATGACACATTTGAGATTAAAATATTGCTTCCCATTGCATAAATGCAACTCTTAACAGCCTCCTGTATGTATGTATGTATGTATGTATGTATGTATGTATATCACTGTATGTAGGTTTTATGCTGCTGTTCACTTCTTGCACAGCCTCAGTATTTCTTGGATGAGCTTAATTAAAGGTAAATCGGCAGACAAGGCTTAGCTATTATTTTGTGCTTGAATCTCAGCTATTCCTTTTAGTTGGGTCAAAGTAAACCCATTACCCTCTATATTTGGTATATGGTAGGAAAATTTACCTAACAGAAATTGTAACTCCTTAACATTTTGTAAAGTATATATTGATTCACCTAACCTTGAGATCAGTCTCATTTTTAATTGTGTAGATGAACCCTGCAACACTTCTTGTACATTTTGATAGCAGTGTTTCAGGATCAAAAAAGAGATGCTTTGATGTGCAACACCCACTCTTGACACTGTCCCTAAGTTCAAGACTTGCACAGCAGTGCTATGTGGGTGCCAGGCCAAACCATCCTTCTGATGTAGGACGGGCAAGGGCAATTTCTCTGAGCAGATTCAGAAACCCTCACAGGCTCACCTCTGCCCAGACCATTCCTAGAGGACACTGGTCCACTTGAGTCTTGTCAATTCAAATCTAAGAGAGATTCCCTATGAAATATCGATTCTTATTTCAAAGTTGAGCAACCACAGGCAGAGGTAACCCGTCGAACCTGGCCTTGCAAGGGCAGTCTGCAGGAACTTGCTCATACAACAAATTTTGCCACTTGGAGGTGTGAAATTAAGCATTATGTAGGAAAAGGCAGCTGGTTGTCTTGTTCTGGCATTTGCAACTCCAAATTCTACGGTCTATTTTGCAAATGATGCTACTCAAACATACCATTTGCAAGTTTGTCCTAAAATCTAAAATGCGTCTTCTCTGATTCAAACTATTTCAGCACAGATCCTGAAATAAAGCCTACAATGGCCCAGTCTCTGACTCCACTTCTAAGTGCTTTAGTCCTGTGATCACTGGATATATTTGGGAAAAATCAGCACTACACCAAGTGCAGTGTTGCACGGAAAGAACCAAACTCTAATTCCTTTTCATTCACAAGATCTCCCTTAAACATACAATGGAAGTGTGGAAGCCAAAAGGGTATTGCCACAAATATGCCACAAATATGTCCCTTTATAGGAGAGGGGAAAGCCTAGCAAAATTTTCATGCCACAGAGATACATCTTTGCATGAAGAAAAGTAAGTTTCAATCACAGCAAACTGAATCATTAAAAAAAAAAAAATAAATAAAGAAACCTTTTGACACTAAAATATACCACAAAGCATACCCTGATACAGAGAAGAAAGATCCATGCTACTAAAGTAAACTCTTTCCTGGCTACTGTAGATGCATAAACTGTAGTTTTATCCAGATGACAAAATGAAGAGCTTACTGTTTTCCACATGAATAAAAGCTGGGCTCAATAGTAAAAATTCATAAACTTTGTCATGTTTCAAAATCAAAATAATGAATTTTAAAGTCATGTGTCTGCATTTCACTGAACCTTGACAAGATCTGGGCTCCTAAAGATCATCTTCTCGATGGTGCTTGCAGCAGGTTCTGTCTCTCAGAGGACATCTGTGTGCTGGCATTTTTCAGAAGTACCTTATGTGCAGAGGTCCACACAAATTGCTGTATTCCCCCACTAGCTTGCAGGCCATACTGTGATGAGCAAGCCTATTCTCTTCCAATGTCTGATATTCTGATCACAAAAGCACTGTTATTTCCAATGTCAATATTAGTAGAGGCTCCCTCACATTTTACCAAATCCCTAGATTTTCCCCCTTCTGCAAGGTCTTTCAAGTGAGTATTTTTTCTTTACACATCCCTAAGTGAGTGCTTCTGCTCTAATTTTGTAAATGCAAATTTTTGGCAATGATGGTTGACACCTTTTGTCTTTGACTATATAACGTCTATTGAACCTTGGAGAAAAACAAGCAAATAATCTTGTATCTTTACCTGTCTGCACCAACTTGTGCAAAGCACAGATAACAAGGTTATCTATACATGCATTTGGCAGGACAAAGAATTCCTATTTTTGAATCATGGGAGAGATGGGAAAATGTGCTGCTTCCTTCATCTTATGAACTATGTGCTGGTAATAAGTTTTCTACCACCTCTGTGCAAAGAGCAAAGAATTGAATTTAGGCCCTTCAAGGCCTAAAGAATTGATTCAGAATGCCTCATTCCTGCAAATTATGGCTGAGCATAGGGTCCCAGGAGACTGACTCAGTCATATCAAGGGAAAAGACAACCCAAAAAGCAACTATTATTAGTGTGTGCCAAAAAATGAAAAGCCTGACACATTAGTGCACATGGAGAAGACTGTGAGATGAGACACACGGTCTTCAGCACAGGTCCCTCACACACTCATTTATGTGACAGCCTGTGATAGGAGAAAGTTGACATCAGAGATATGAACTCAGCCCACAGAACAGCAGACTTGAGACCATGTGTCAAAAGTTTCTTTACTTGATATGCATCAGAGTCTAGATTCCACATTTGGGATTTATTTTGAACTTCTCATGTCTAACCGATGCTTGCAGTAACTTGCATGCTTTTAGCAGTGCTGAAAGCTGCTTTTATTTAAAAAACACTACCTTAAAAAGACATTATTATTTTTATTGATTATTCATTTTGTAAGCTGCTCGGAGTCAATCACAGAATAAGTGCTGGTTTTTCCTCCCAACATCACACAGGGGGGAAGGAAGTTTTCCTCTTTATTTAAATAGCAGAACAAACACAGAAACTCAGTCACCTAAGGTTTTATAAAATATCTGCCATTTTTCCCTATTATATTGCAAATTTTCGCCAGTTTACAGAATTCTTAAATATAATCACACCAAAGTTGAGAAGTTCAACCTATCCAATAACTTGCACCTTGACAGAAACAGGCATTGTGGGATCGTTTTACTTCATGAGGAGTTAGTGCAGGTAGTCATGGTTTGCCTGTTTTATAGTGTATTCTTTTGGTCAGGGTATTGGAGATACCTGCGACTGTTGTCACTCCCACAGTCCCCTGTGCATCCTTTTCAGCTGCCAAAATAGTTCTCATACTCTTGAGCTAGCCTTTTCTCCCTCCCTGTTTTTTTTCTGATACCCATAGCCTGACCCAACCTCTGTGTTTTCGCGGGACTTTTAACTACCAGCCTGAGGCAAGCTGGAAGCAGCAGAGGAAGGAAGGGAGTAGCTCAGGAAGCCACTAAGCCAATTTCCCATTAACCAAATGAGCAGAGTCATATAAATTTTCTTTGAGGTGAGGAAAACTGAGATGTGAAGGTCTCTCATAGCCTTCTGTAGGTCACTCATTAATTCACAACTTACTGAAGCTTGCAGAGAGTATCCAATACTGATTTTTGCTGGCCAGGCCACATCCCAAGCTGCGTTTTCATCCCTGGACTATGTGCGTAGCAGAAGAGAGAGCCATAGTGAGCCTGAGGCTCACTGGGCTCTGCTTTCTTCCCTTTGCCAATTCAAGTGATCCATGTCTGCCCAAATATCAAGGTCTCACTAACCCCATCATGTGCCTCATTAGAAGCCTGGTGTGTACCACAGCACATATCTGCTTGAGGCACCATGAAGTTGAGTTGTGACCCATGTGTAGAATTAAATGTCCGTTTCAGTTTCCATGTCTGAGCTGAGGAGAGTGCTACACTAGAAATATCAGTTTACTTCTTCCCCCATATAATTTGAAATTTTCCTTCCTAGCTGTATTAGCTTGTATTTACTGTAGCTCTCTTACTTTTGGATTCATGTGATTCCTTTTTCTTCCTTAGTTAGACTTTGTTCTAAAATATAACACATACATGTTAGACTATCAACTGATAAAAGTAACAAATTGTCTCTTTAAAAGGAAGATGTAACCATGACACAGGAAACAGCCAATGAAAGTAAGCTGCAAATGTTAAAGGTGTGCTGATATCTACTGCCTTGTTCCAGTAATACCACAACAGACAAGTTTAATTTTTATAAATTAATTCTCCTATGTAAAGTCAGCTGTCAATCTCCAGCAGTATTGCTCTAAACAATGTGGTAATGTTATTTTTTATGAAAAGGAAGCTAAAAGAAGCATTCTATTGCTCAAAATAAAATGCCTCTGTTTTAGTTTGGTAGTCAGGTGGAATTTGATAGTTGGACCTATTTCATAAGCAGATTAAATTTCCTTTAGAAAACAGGTTTTTCTGGACATAAGTAGAGTTACATATTTTTTTTGCAGGTACCAAGAAAATAACAGAACAGAGATATTACTCCTTAATTTTTGCCATATTAGGAATTTTGTACTTCACAGGAAAAACAACAAGATTTTAGGGGGAAATTGGTGCCACTCTTCAAAATCTAAATAGGATTTATTGTTCAAGATGGACACAAAAAAGCTCTGCAGAACTCCTAGGCAGATGAAAAGTTGGTTGGCAGTTTCATGTCACATAATTACTATATATACAGATACTTGTGATTCATCCCCATTTCCTAGAAATATGGAATGACTTAGTAAATCTATAAAGTTGGATGAAGGCTTATACTTTTCATTATCGTGTAGTACAGCTTCATGGACAATTATCACCATTAAAAGAAAGTAATTTTAAGAAAATCTATATAAAATATTTTTTTGTCTTTGACGAACATAAAGTATTACTCATTAGAAGTTCTGGAAATCTGTGGGAAAAAAAGGTCACCTTGTTCTCTCATTCTAAGCAAGACTTGTGAAAAACTAATCTCAAATGTCTGGGCTAGTGTCTCCTCCGTGTCAGAAATATTTAACTGTAGGTTATACACCCTCTGGAATTTAGCAGTTCATTGCAGTTTAAAGAGCAGGCAGCTCCAGGTTCTTGCATTCTGGAAAGCAAAAACTAATTGCTCTCTGTCAATCCAGGCACAAACCCCAGATTTTCCTCTTTGGTTTTTGCACCTGGTGGCAAAGTCAGATTAAGAAGTTCTTGGCCCTTCTCTTCCCTGGGTGCTCCAACTTCTTCCCAGGTGCTTCATTCCTGTTGTCGTACCACATGCTCCCTTCATCTGCACTGCTGCTTGGTGCTGGAGACCAAGTAAGGAACGAGAATTAATTTTTAAAAGATAAATAATATTACGTATTTTAACCCAGATCAGTCCCCAGTCTGTTTCCCAGAAAGCCCCTGGCAAAAAAGAAAGCACCATTATAAAGGTCATATCCTACAACAGAAGGGCAGGAATCAGGTGCTAATGTGGAAAGAAACCTTGAAAGTGGCTGAGAGGCTGAATGTCTGAGTGCTGGGTTGTCCCTGGCAGAAGGGAATGAAGGTAAAAGGTAATTATATTTTTAAAAATAGGGTCCCAGAATAATGAACCAGATCGGTTAAATGCTATAATTTTGCTGTGTATCATCTTTAATGGATTCTGGGAACTATTTTTGACACCCGATTTGTTAAAAGAATGCACTCATTAAACAGGAAGGCGTCAAAGAGCAGCATTCTGAAAATAATAGCATGATGCCTTTTGTATCCCAGGGGCTACAAATTGTGGCTGAATTTCCAGGGTGATCTTTGCAGTCAAACTTATGCGCAACATCCTGATTTTGAGTAAAAGGGAAAATTATTCCTCCCATCCCTTGGGTACAAGGATGATCATCCACTGTATAACAAGTTTCAGAGTTTTATAATAGTTTCACTATGTAAATTGACTTTACTTGATAGTCTGCTCAGCTGTATCTATTCAGGAAACATACCAGGAGATGTCTTGAGTTTGATTCAGGAGGCATAGCAAAGAGGGATGGCTGAACAGACTGACTCACTGTAGAGAGGTGAAAAAAACTTTGTAGGGAGGGAGGGAAATTAAACCTCACATGTATTACAGTAAGTTCTCAGCACATGAAATGGACTAGGTAGAAGAAATATTCCAAGTAAAGCTTTATGTAGTCATTATATTTTACCAGGTGACTGATCAGCATATCCCCAAGGCTTTTCTGTGCCTTCGATATGTCCTACTTGTGATTAGATACAGCGTTATTGAAATAGAGAATAACTATTTTTTTATTCTCTTCCCTCTTACATCAACACACACCATGAGCCAAATGAGTCAGAGAGATGTAAGGGTATTAGCTCTAATTCCCAGGCTTTCCTATGACTAGCTTCCTATTGAACCGTTAGAGCAAAATAGATTATTTTCAAGTTTTATCCACAGGATTGTTTCCTCAGCTGCCCTCCTATCTCTCAAAGAAATAGCAGAACCCAGCACAGATTCAAGCAGGAAAGGATAGGCTTAAGCAGGCACCTGATGCTCTCTGCAGAGATCACTGTCTGGATGGATATGGGAAATCTATTGTGTTTTTTCAAACTGCAGTCAATGAGCTTTCACACTGAAAATGAATCACTAGGAGCACCTGATGAACATGGTAAAACTAGAGGTCATCAATCTGCTTGTGAGCAGGAGTCAAAGACTAATAACTTTCTCCATGCTGGGAAGCTCTTTCTGCTCCAAGACTAGACTGAGCTTTGCCTGAAGACATTGTTTTGTTTCAAAACCTGAGTGCTCCTGTTTCTTCTATTCCACTTTGTATTTCTTGGGTATATCAAGTCACACAGCTGCCATGATTAATGTTTGTAAACAACTTCCTCCTAGCTGCTCTGAAGAAACACCCTTGTAATGAGGGAGAGAGCTAAAGGAAAGAGAAGCGTTCGCCATGATCTGTGAGGCAGGAAGTGACTGTAAGACACCGAGATGCACAAGAGGATGCAGGTGTCTGGAGCTTAGGCACAGTGGAGCTGTTCCTGCGGCAGAAGAGGGATGTCCATCTGCCTCCAAATGGGCTGTAGGAGTCTGCAAAGAGCACCTGGGGACTTCACACTCAGCAGGCAAAGGTATCTTATCTGAGGAAGTGCCCACATTCCCCTGAGACCCCAGTCTCAGGGTGACATCATTTGCCACCATGGGCATCAGTTCTGGTCTGACATCCTGCTCTGCCTGAGAGGATGAACTCACCTCTAGAACTTTTGATTTTCATGGGTAGTAACTCACTGGGTTTTGACTGACTCGCTGCTCAGTTGCCTGGGCAAAGCGCACCCATGTGCCAGGGCCAGACCTAGCATCCCTGTGCAGGAGATGCTGGCTGAGCTGTGAGAGAGCTCCTCAATAGAGAAGGAACCCACATCCCCTCCCTGCTTCTGCCCAAGGTGGACTTGAACCCTTTCCTCTTTTATGAGGAAATCTGAGAAAATGTCTCAATACTCAGAGTGACTCTTCTGCCTGAACTTTCTTTGTGGGCAACTTCAGGTCCTGTCCTCAGGAGCATCAGCCTCATGGAGAGCCCCAGTGCTCTGTGTGGCACTCTGAGGGCTGCTAGCCATACATCACTTTAATCTCAGCAGCCCCTTTGCTGGTATTCAAGTCATTGCTCTAGCAACAGACCACATATTCTTCTTTTACTTAGATTTACTCAACAGAAGATTCAATATCCACACATACAGAGCTCTATCTCATCTGTTTCAGTTATTCACACTCTTATAAAGGGAATTAGTCTTTGGTTTTGGCCTAGGATTACCTGACTCATCCACAGCTTGGTTAGGTCAAAACACAAATTCTTTGAGGAAAGAGAGATATTTGCGACTGATTCAATAGGAATTTTCCATCAGCAGCATTTAGCTTCCAGAGTGAGCCCTGATGCCATATTTCAGATACATTCTTGACACAGAGAATAACCTAAACTTCTGGGGACACCAGTTTTATCCTCTGGGACACAAGGAGAGCTCTCAGATGGACACATCATTTCACTCCTAGTGTCAGAGAGACTGGTAGCAGCTGAGAAGTCCCTTTTTTCTCTCAACTCATGAAATGCAGATACAAAGATGTGAAGTACAAACCCAAAAAAATGCTAACCAGCACTGCTTTGGAGTCACAGATCTGATAAAAACATTCTCTTTGTTCCAAAGGAAGTCTCCCTGAAGCACACTTTATTCTCAGTTTTAATAACTTAGAAGTATTGTGATATTAGCCTTGCTTTGTTACAAAAAATGCTGAAAACCCAAACCAGACTAAAGAAGATTAAGAGATTCTCTTCATAAAAAAAAAAAAATCTGTGCTAGTTCTCTGCATGATGTCTAGGAGGTTATTTTTTTAAACAACCTTGTGCATTTTTCAGCTTTTTTTACATTGTGTTAATGTGCTCAGAGTTATTTCTAGAATTCAAAAAGGCATGAAAAATCCCTCATTTTCTTACAGTAACAAATACAGTTACCAGTAACTAGTTGTTAATAAAACATTGATACTGCTGGCTTCCTGATAACACTAGTAAAACAAACTGAATTTTGTTTACTTAAAGACTCATGAAAAACATATATATGTGTATGTATGTGAATATGTATGCACCAACAGATAATATGCATTTTAAAATAGAAAATTCTTTGAAATATGCAGCCAAGATTACTGATACTGTCCACAATAAATAGAAATTTAAAGAGAGGATGAGGCTGACACTCCTACACCAGCAACTTAAGGAAAGGCCCAGTGGCACAGCACTGTGAAGGAATCTCTTCACAGATGCACAATGCTGAGAGATGCAGAGCACAGAAAGGAAAGAGTTAAAAGCACAAAGATGCAGAGCACAGAAAGGAAAGAGTTAAATGCACAGTCTGTGCTTGGATCCTTCTGTTGTAATAATCATGAAAAAAAGGATAATTAGAGAACTACTATAAAATCTTTGCTGACATAAATGACAACTGCAAGAAATACAGAAATATTTGTTGTATGAAGTGAGCAAAGAGTCAGAAGTCTACAGTGTGTTCTAATAAAACTTTCAAACTTCATCCTGGACACAATCCTGTCAATGGGGTAAAAGCTAAGCCTCTTAGATGTTGTGCCCCCTGAGATTTGTCTAGACAAACCAACCACTTCCTTTCCTCAAGGATGTTCATAACAAAACAGGAAAAGCCACAGGGTCTTGGTCATCTCCTCTCATGTAAAATCCCACAGCAGAAGAGGGGCTGAGGCAGTGGAAAGACACCCTGAAATTTTCCCCACTGCTAGTTGAATTGCAATGCTGGAGCTTGCCTCTGGAAACCCAGCTTTGGAGCCCTAGTCTATGCACAGCAATCGGACCATTAGAGCTCTCTGTCATGGTCCTTTCAAGATACCACATCAAAAAAATCCATAAATGACCTTTAAATGAACATTTCCTATAGTATAGGTCCCAGAGAAATATTAATAAAGCTGCGGTTTTTTGTAACATTTTCATCCCTAGAAAGCAAGGGGTTTATGTCTCCTTTCACCTTTCTGACATTCTAGCTCCTCTTTCCCTTATATACCTTGCACTGTTTGTTCCTTCAGGTGAAGACATGAGATCTCAGATTTTGCATTCTTTCACTGACTATTTTCCCATGCTCTGTTAAGATTAAGGCTTTTTTTAGTCTTTAGGAGATTAATATCCATAGTTTGGAGTTTTGCTAATACCCTCTATTAGCTATATCACTTTAGTCAATGGGGACCAATACAGGAGCTGCAGAAGTAGATAAATTGTAGATGAAAAGTATATCACATAGCAAGGGTTGAATGTGATAGTGAATAAGCAAGCAGTTTTTGCTGTGAAAAGTGATGTAATGAATCAGCATTTCTGTTATGAGTGTTGTTATGAGTGTTTCTGCACTCATAGAAAAACCTTTTCCTCACTGGGACACAATAAATCCCATTTCACACTCAGTGCATCTGTAAAAGCTGTCAGCACTGCAGGCATAAAGGTAAACCCTCTCCAAGGCTGTAGCACCTTCTCCAAGGCTGCAGAGCCTGATGCTGCTCCAGCTGCTCCTCTGCCTCTCCTCAGCTGTAGCATCCTTCATACTCAAAAAAATCACTGATGCAGGAAAGGCACTGGGGCTTACATATGCTAGAAACCAGTGGGAAGCACAGATATAAGTGAGATTATAACTGAGCTTGGTGATTCCTATTGACCAAGAAACATGTTGCTGAATGGAGAAAAGACAGAACATCAAAGCCTCAGGTAAACCCGCTAAAATAACCCAAACAGAAAACAAAAGTCAGCACCTTCATCAACGTGGCCCAAATCGGACAGGCCAGCTTTCAGACAAGATTTCTACTTACACATTCTTCTCTAAAGAGTACCTGGTCTGCACCTTCGACTAATTTGAATTAAGTGTGGTCTCTGCAGATCTAAGGTGTCAGCTCTTGATCTGCTTGGTGCTTCCTCAACACTTTCAGAGCAAGGGCTCAACTTCTATTCCCTTCCTCTGCCACACTGACACTTAGCAGACTGCTGAACAATTCAAATTTATTTAAAATTATATCAAGAAGGAAAACCAATGATTAAAATCCATGAATGACCAATTCAGCTTCCTGATGCCGCTTTAGGCATACAACACTACAAAATTCTATTATCAGCTAACTTAATTGATAAAGAATTAAACATGCCAGTAAAATCATTAGGTAACAAATCTAAATAAATGGGCTCCCCTACCATGAACAGATGAGGGGTTGAAGCTATCTTGCTCACCAGATAGATGGTTTCACTGTTCATCCTGATCAGCTTCTGTGCCTGTGCTAAGGCTGAGCTGTTAACTACGCTGCACACTTGTTTTGTGAACCAATTTAAGAGCCAAAGAAAGAGAGTTCAAAGGTAGTCCAGGTGTTTCATGAATAGACACAGTTCTGAGCATGGCACAGACCTCAGGGCAACACCTCTTCTGAGTCTCTCCTTCCAAAATATTAGGTTATCATAGAGCTGATTGTTGTAACTTTCACGAATGTAGATGTGAATACAAAACCACCTTTGTGAGTGAGCAGGTCCTGCTGATCAGCAAACAAGACAGTAAAACTTTTTGCAGCAGTCTGGAGTTCTCTTAATGGGTATAAAGGGGTTTCTTACCCATGCTGCCCTGGTTTCCTTCAGTGCACAGCTCTTTTGAGCTCATCCCTTCCCTGATCACTGTAATTAATAGCCAGTTGGGGCTGACTGTAGCCTTTGGCATCAGTGAAGAAAGGGACTTCTACCAGTTTTGGGGCAGCTTCTCCAGTGTCAGTGAGCTCAGTAAACACCAATACTTGGTGTCTACCTTGGAGTGACGGATAGGTGGAAAGGACACTTGTGGAATCTAGATGAACATGCTTTTCAGATTCGTGGACATGGATGAACAGGTCTGAATTGTTACCTTTTCTTCTGTAGCTGTTTATAAACAGAACTACATATGGAGAGAATAAATATTATGATTATATATTCTTCCATTAATTATAAATGAGATACAGCGGTGAATCTTCTTCAGTCGTGGGGAATAAAAAACAAATTGTTATTAAAACTAGGACCATTGTTTGTTTTGTCACGCTAACACCATTTTCATTTATCTCCTGCCTTCTTCCCAAAGTACTTCACTGGTTCCTAGAAGACTTCCTTGCAAATAATGAGGATTTCACCCTTGCAGGATTATAACCTCATTGAAAGCCGAGGAAGCACCAAGAACTGAGGAATCTCTAAGTAGAAAATAGGATGCTTTCATGAAAGAGGTTAGAGAAACAAAGAAGCATCCGAGGCAGGAGGTGAAAACATCGGTGTGCCAAGGTTCACACTGAGCACACTGCCAGCTCCAAGCTGAATTACTTTCCATGGGTGAGACCAGAGATTGCTAAATCTGAAGATGTGTTGGAAAAGGCAGCATGAGCCCACTGTGGGCACCAGGTTGCCACTCTGTATCACATTAGTGCCTCTGGTGATAGTGCATGGTCAGTGTGAAGCAGAGAATGTCACCTACCAATGGACAAATCAGGCTTCAAAGCAGCCAGAATTCGAGGTGCACAGAGCGAGCTATGGATGTCCCATCACCCAGCACCTCCATATCTGGCACCAGCTCAGAGAGGGCAAAGGAAAGGTTGTCTCCTGCCTTGCTCAATACCAGACCAAGGGACCATTCAAGCAAGGCAGAATATATAAGATCCACACATATAGAAATGGGCTTAATGCTTTTTAAACCACCAGCATTCACTGTTGCAAAGTATTAGCAAAGGCAAGAACTAAACATAATTCAAACTGAAACTGAAATTCCAGAAGTTATTGAATTTTTGGTTGCATTAAACTTTGAAAACTTTGGAAATGCTGTAAATTTCATGCTATTTCTCTGAGCAGGTGAACACAGGAGAGGGTGGAGAAGTTAGGAAAAATTTTGTGGGCAGATTATGTCATAATTATTGACATGAGAGTTCTTGCTCTTCCCCTCAGAAAGTAGCAAGTTCTCTGCAGAAACAAGATAGGAATGCACACTACCAGTAGGTCAATTTTCTTGCTCCTGAGAATCCTCAATAATATAAAGGAAAGGATAATATCAGAATTGCAATCCAACAACAAATTTTCCCTCAAATCTTCTGTTTTCTGCTTGGGTTTTTAATGCCCAAAATTGCACTGAAAAATAGATTGTAAAAGTAATTTTCTGTCTGCTGTATCAGCATCAGTTTTTTATATTAGGACAAAATAGTTAAAGTAAAATGCTTACTTCCCTGCTTAATTACCTGTCACTTGTTCTGGGTGTTTTTTTTTTCTTTTTTTCATTTTTTTTTCCCAATTGTTTGTTCATTCTTTGTTGTTTTGTTTGTTGTTTTGTAGTTGTTTGTTAGGGTTTTTTTAAAAGTCTGCTGCATTCTTTATGTTTTGTGCTCCATGCACAGTAATAAAAATTCTTACAGTGAGTTTTGACTTCAGAGATACTTCTATAAAATAATTGGTCTCATAAGCATTTGAACACCTCCATAGTTTCTGCAACAGACTCTCAGGAACAGTCTGCCCTAAACATCAAGAAGATAAGTACCTCTAGTTATTATTGATTTCCACTGACCCCTTCTTGCATGACAATGATTTTATTTTCTCTCTGATCCTAAACCCTCCATAATCTGATTTCATTTTAAGTACATGAATGAGAACAACCACGTTATATGAGTGGAATTCAGACTGGTTGTTACAATATATATGTGCCGGCCATTATCATTTTGAGGTATTGTGGTTATTTTTTTCCAAATGTCTCCTTAGATTAACAGTATAAAACACCAACTGCCATTTAATATAATTTTGAACAATGCTATTTGGATGGACTAAATGGTGAGTCATCAAAGCAGAATGGGGTCAGAAGGTTTAACAGTATCTTAATAAGTCCACCAGAGGACATCTTCAGCACACGGTGAGACAAGAAAAAAAATGTTGGATTTTTACTGTAATTAATAACAGTAATAATAATAACAACTATACTACTAATAATACATGTCTGTATATACTATGTCTCACCATTGTTCTCAAAGTTCTTCTACAAAGGCAGGTAAGATGGTTCAACTTCAGTAAAAGACAGAGAGAAGGAAATGCACAATTGGCAACCAAATAACTGCTTTTCCCTATCTAGTTAGGGTCCCACCATATCTCTCTCTCACTGTATTTAGACATGTGTTGCTTCTGTTTCTCCAGTTTCACAATATGTGTAGCATTAAAAAATAAATTGGTGGTAGGGAAGCTATACAAAATTTGCAGCTGCTTAAACTACAAATTCATGGGAGGAAATGCCTTGCTGCAGAGCTGAGCTCTATTAACAATTTTTCAATTGTAATGTGGAGAGCACTAGAGCTAACTGACACTAGATGTGCATATTATAAGGAAAGGTAGAACCAGTACCGGAGGTATTTGGCCTACCTCATCTCATTAGGATTTAATGCTGGTTTGTGTATCACACTCTGATCTTATGAGGTCACCACTCAGTGCCCCTGCTGACACTGCTGAGGAGACAAATGCATGGCAAGCCGATGGAAATAATCTTTCTCCCCCCCACCCCTTCCTTTAATAGTAAGTTCAAGGGAATGTGCCAGTTTCAGAGACATGGGAATAGATGCAAGGAGAGGCCAAATTTTGGACAAAATTTCTGATACACTAGTCTCAAAAGGGCAGATATATGTCATGCTTCTGCTTGGTCAAAGAATTAATGACCTGAAATATAGGCTGCAAGTTCTGCTTGTGCCCCTGTACAGGTGAGAGAAGCTGGTCACACTGGTGGGATGTGATATAGGTTGGACACCAGCCCTGCAGTGTCAGAACCACGGTCAACTGAAAATATGACATTTCTGTCCATCTCTTCCAGAGGAGATACAGACACCAGGCAGTCTTCGTAGTGATTTAATATCTGGAAAAAGAGTTGTAGCAGCATTTATTATTATTGGTGTTACAGCAGCACCTAGAGACCCCTCCTGGGACCGGGGTTGCTTTACCCTGGCAATAGGCAAAGAGGTGCTGAAGGAGGGACCTTGCAGTGAAGACCTTACAGTCTAAATGGAAAAGACAGATAAAAGTTGGAGTGGAAGGACTTGAGGAACAAAATGACAGGCTTGCATCTGCCAGCAAATACCCTGGGCTACCCTTGGATTTATTATCACCTAGGTACAAGGGGACCCTAAACATGCTGGTGAGCTGACTGCATTAACACACAGTGGTTTAGCCTGAAGATTAATATATAGGGTTACCTTTGGGCTTGATTTATCAGGAAAGGCAGTTTTAGAAATTAAACAATATGGATTTTTAAATTTCTATGCTCCAAAACAACAAGTTTCCTGTTCCTTGAGATAATTCCAACATTGAAAGAGCTGCGAATGAGGCTATACAGAAAATAAATATTAAGATACCAGTGTTTATCAAAATCAGCTGGACTTTTGGAGTGTTGTTATAGTGAGCTGGAAAAACCAGAGATTCTGGACTTCATTCAAGCTACTGTAAGAATAAATCATTCTTTCTGCCTGTTACCTGAAACGAAGAAACAGCATAATATTTCATTTTTGGTCAATTCAGGAAATGGACAGAAAACCAAACCATGTTAATTTTCTAATTCTTAGGTGTTTTCATTAATGATAGAGAAAGAACATCTTTTGTTTAATATATTTCCATTGTTAGGATCCTCAAGTCTCCTGTCTGGAAAACTTAACACAAAATTGGAAGCATAATTAGGGACATCCATGAAAATATTGACCTTATTTCTTTCTGATCTTATGACACATTCCTGAAAATTGTGTATCCCATCACTAGCAATAAATCTTTCTGTGTGCCTATAGAAAAGAGAAAAAGAGTATTTGGCATAGAGCTTATTAATTTGAGCTTATTAATTTTCATTAGAAATAATATTTTCCCACTTTTCCCAAGTACAGCTTTATATGAGTTAGGAACGTAGCGAGACCTAATGCAAAGTGTATATTTCCTGTATCTTGCCAACAATGCTTTCAGGAATCACTATCTCTAGAGAAATCTTTTTTAAAAATATTTTTTCTTTTCCTTTTTTGTTTGTAATTAATGCTGTCTTAAGGAAAGTGTTTACTCTCTAGTGCCTGTGCATGGATAAGGGAGACACACAGAAAAATACAAGGCTTACTATAAATAAATAAAACCATGAATTTTTCTGTGTTTATTTTCCAATTGCTTCCTCAAAGTAATGTAAAACTTGATAAATACATAGAGTGTTCTCTGATGCTGTGGAGTGAAGGATATCCTCTGCTCTGGGAGAAACAGTCTTCAGCACTCAGCCTCTTTGGTACAGTCCCTTCAAATATTAGCACAAATTCTCAAAATCTGTTTCCCAGTCTTAGATTATTTCACTAGGAGGAAAAAAAAAGAACGGAAAAAAAAAAAGAAAGGAAAAAAAAAAGACATAAAGACATTTTGTAATTTTTCATCTCCGAAATACAAACTTTCCAGTGCTCAACTTGAAGCATCATCCTCAAAGCACACAAGAATAAAACAATGGTATAGGTTTACCACACTAACTGTTCCCCAGTGAAATAACAGTCCTTGGATGTCACATCTGCTAAACTTAATTCTTAAATCCCTGAGAAAAGTCCTCTGCAAAGAAATGGGCTCAACTGGTCAACAAACTGGTTTTGAGAGGGTATATCCCTCCGCTAAATGCTCTCCCTCTGAGTAACGTGAGGTAGTTCTAGTTAGAAAAATAAGAAGGACCTTAGTTTTGCAGGGCTTTTTTCTCAATGCGGCTATTCCTATGTTGGACACAAGCTGTCAGCTGGAAGAGCCAGATGCCCCCACCAGGTGTCAGCACAGATGGAGGCTTTGAGGGTGATGGGGCTCCAGAGACCACTTGGCCCCTCCAGACCAGCTCCTCAGGGACCACCTCGGTCTGGCTTCACTGCTCTTTGAAGAGTTGAAGGCTCTGCAGAAGATGGTTTGGGTATTGCAAAGATCCTACAGCCAGGTTCTGACAATGACTCCCAAAGGAGGCTTGGAAAACTTCTGTGGATCACAGGATTTGGTGTAGAATGCTGTAACACAAGAGAGGATGTGCTTGGTGCCCTGGTCTCTTCACATATGAGTGTCTCATCCTGTGATGTTCCTTGGCCAGAAACGTATCTGACTTTTGGTCTTTCTTCGCTGAATAGATTTCAAATGTAAACCTTTATTTTTTTTTATTCACTATTATACCTTACACATTTAGAGAACAGCTTCAGAGAGCACTCTAAGACATCATTCTAAGACAGGCTCTCTTCCCATGGCATCCCACTGTTAGGACACAAAATGAGCCAGATAAGCCAATATGCCTGTCTTTCTGTCTTGCTGGTGGGAGCTGTGGAAGAATGAGCAGGATCATTCTGCAGTGGTCAAAGACCGTACGCTTTTAGGTGCAGAGATCCCCTCTGCCATGGTCTGCTGAACTTCCCTTCTTTGGGAGGATTCCAGTGAAGCCCCACTGTGTGCAAGTGTGCAGGTCATCAAACTTTTACTGTTAAACATAATTTTTAATAAACTCGATATGGAAACTTTCATTAACTTCAAGATCTAGGTTCAGCTTTCTAGGTGGGCAGAGTTCTTTCAGTTGATGTGAATTTGTCACGAGGGTACCTTACACTCTTTACACAGTTTGACTTTAAACATGGTCCCAAATGGTGAATTTTAAGTTAGATTTTGTTTACACAAATTTAATAAATGTTATTCCTTATTATTTGCTTTACATTTGCTTGCCCTTCCTCCTTCTGCTGTCTTAGTTGTTTTCCTATTTACATTTTGCTGACTTGACTGTGATTAGACTTTTAATACATTATGTTACAGACTGAATTAGTTCTTCAGTTAGTAAATAGTACACTGATTGTGCACCAGCTTGTGCTACTCTATGTTTGAAACAGTCCTTAGACTTTTGTAGACCAATTCCTATTCCCTGTACTTTGTATTGCAGCACATATGCCCAAAGTCAGCCAGGTCAGACATGTAGAAGAAAAATTATTAGTCTAAGGAAATTGCTCCTGCAAATTGGCTGTTGTGCACATTGATGCTCCCTTCACCAGGAAAAATTGAAATCTGAAAAAAATATGAGAGATTCGGATACTCACTTTAATTATTTTTGTGCTAAATAACCTGAGCTCTGGAAAAAATCCTGGAGAATGTGAACATCTAACATTTTGACTTCACATGAATCAGGAACATCTTAATTGTGATTATCATGGTTGTGAAATAACCAATAGGACTAGGAAACAAGTCTCTTGAAGTTGGGAGTTTGGCACTATTTTGGAATGGAGGAGTAATTGCAGAGAATGAAATGGGACTTGGCTTACTGGTGAAAACTCTGCTGTCAGTAGCAACTGGATTTACAGTCCTGTCTGCACTCCCGCCTGTCATTTAAGGCGAGGTACCAGAAAAACACTTTTCTCATTCTAATGAAGGTCACTGATCATATATTACACAATCAGTTGTCTGAAGAAGTAAAAATAAGATTATTTCAGTTGCCAGTATTTTCCTGGATGATTGATATCCTAAGGAAGGCAAGGAAGATGAATGGGATCCACATGAGAGCATTAAAGACAGAATTAATAACACTCAAAGATGAGACTGTCAAGGTCATGTTGTTTGCTTATGAGAACATTCAAAAGCATATGCAAGTTTCTCAAAATAGTTTGGTATCAATCAGTTTGCACAAAGTACTAGTTACATATAAGTGGCAGAATAGCGGAAAGCGAAGGAGAGCTGGCTGCAGGCAAGTTCTCTGTACCGTAGGAAAATGATTTGCTACAACCAAGAATTGAGCAAAATGAACTAAAGCAGATGAGACATAGAAAAAAATATTCAGAATTTTTGAGGAATCCCAAATAAGGACAGGAATATTGGTCAGAAGTCAAAAACGCTTAGAGTCTTTTAAGAATTTTGTGATGCTTATGAGAAAACTGACACTAGGTGGGACCCCTGCAGACAGATGGTAAAGAAAGCATTAGAGCAGACTGTAGGAACAAATTCAAAACTAATGGAAAAAGAATGATTTGATGAAGATTGCAGGAAAGGAACTGAGATTGACATATAGCAAAGCTGTAGCTTTCAGAATCAGAATTGAACTCTGGATGAGAAACACTCTAAAGCCAGAGGGGAACTCATGAGAGCAGTGTAAGGAGAAAGGCAATACTTTCATGGCTTGGGGAAAAAGATGAATCAGGTTAGGCAGATTAGTAAAATAAACACATTTTATAAGGGTATCGATGCATGGAAGAGAGGATATTAACCACATCTATGTCTGATAAAGAACAAATAAGGAATCCTTTTCATTATAGAAAACTCAGTTACAGAAGAGCAAGGAAGAGTACTTTTATGTGTCTATTACAGGGAGATGTTTAATAGTGAATAAAAAGCTGTCTCCCAGACACATGAGCTATTTGAGGAAGAATTAAATTTTGAAGTGATTCGAGAGGTAATCAGGAGCTCAGGAACAACAAAACACCAGGTGCTGATAATGTTGCCACTGAATTATCAGATATGGGAAAGAATATGACAATTCTTTTTCATGATTTAGAGGTTTTAAAAAGAATTTCAAGACAATGAAAGCAGGTAATCAGGCTGCTGCAGGGGGGAAAAAAAGGAACAAATCAGAAAGAACAACACCCTCATCTTATCTCATTGTGCTCAGTAGTGTCCAGTTGTGGGTATTTTTTCATCATCACATTCCTTTTACTAAGGCTATATGTGAAATATATGTTCTCGAAAAATATGTCTTCTATGAGTCAGCTGTTTTCATTTTGCATTACTGGAGAAGAAAAAAAATGTCAAGATTATTCTAATACTGTATTTTTTTTAACATGAATTAAAATGGAAGTATGTGGAAAACCTGGTGCATTTGTCAGAATGGCGTAACTGTGTGTTTGGAGTGCAAAATATAAAGTAAAAAATATGGAATTGCATCTGTCCCATTTCAGAGACTTAGGACAATACACTAACACTGCTGCTGGTCTATGTTTTTCTAGAAGGAGTAGTACAGTTGCAGAACAACTCCCAAAACTTCCAGTTTTTTTGCAGATGTAAGTGCTGCTTTGGCAATCCTATGCAGGCAAAGCAAAGACTTGAAGAACACTAGGAGAAAACTGGGACCAAAGTGCAATGAAGGCAGTTCAAACAAACAGAACAGGGAGAAATATGTCTTTAACAGAAAAGGAAGTACAAAATTTGTGAGAGATGCAAAGAATCCCTACAGTCTTTAATGCTATGATTTTATGGTAGAATTTTTTTAAACGCAAACCATGATACAACTTTAAACCATGGCATTCACTGAACAGAATCATAGATCATATGTATATATTAGAATAACATTTCCTCAGGCATACTTTTATTTAACCATATTAAAATGCATCAAACATCTAATTGTATGGAATTTTACACTATATTTCTACCTATGTGTTATGCCAAGAATAAAAAACGTTTTGAACTAGTATTCCTTGGTCTTGCATTCATTTTTAAGTCAATCTAGAGATGTCCTTGCATAATGTTCAAGTAGTATCAGAAAGTGTCAGTTATTTAAAACCAGCCTTGCAGCTAACTTTAAGGATGTGAAGTTTCCTGTTTCTGTTTATATTCCTGGTGGTAACCCAGGGTTCAAGTGTCATTGCTCTGTACAAGTTTGGCAGCTCTGGTTTAACAGAATAAGCAAATCAGTACTATGAGGAGTGCAAATGCATTTATTTTTCCAGGCTATAGGATTGACCCCACAAACTGCACTGAAGATTTTTATCCCACCTGTTTTTATGTGATTACAGTACATGCAGCATAAAACTATTAGCAAACACTGTGTGCTGGAGCCCTGAGCTCCCTCCTGCACCTAAGAAAAGAATGATCATTTGGAGGTATTTAATATCTCCAGCTTGGCTGAGACTTCAGAGCAGCTTTCCACTAGAGGAAACAAGAGAAGACACAGAGGAAGCTCTTTGATGAGCAACTGCCTAGAAAAAAAGAAACCCAGAGGGATGGAAAATATTATGGGTACCTAAATTTTCTACAAAAAGTCCAACTCAGTTTCTCAAAAAGGCTGTAAAATTAGATGTTGTACGTCTTTTTCCCTCCTGAGGAAACAGCTGCTTTATTTTCACGATACCCAGATCTATGGGGAGGCAGTTTGGTTTCTGAGACCACATCTGTGCCTCTGCAGGACCCGGCTCTGCCTGCTGCTAACCTGGCAAAGAAGGAAGACCAAGTCATTGCCTGTGATGCTGTCTCCTGCTCTCTGCCCACCTGAAGGCACTGAGGAGATCTCCTGTTTTCTTCTTTTTTATACCATCTCTGGTGCTGGCTAAAGCAGGAGTTAGGTGGGCAGGAAATGAAAAAGGGAAGGGACAGTAACCATCATTGAAAGTTAACCAGGAAAGGTTGCAGACCCAAGTTTCAACAGCGTGAAAGGTCTTGAGGCTGGAGTGAATTTACATTACTAGACTCCAAAGAAAGTGTTTCCATGGAGGGACCAGGCCAGGATTTCTCCCAGGGCTGATGGTGGTATGAATTGCACTAAAAGTAAAGCCTGGACAAAGCATATAATGTGCTCTTGCTGTGCCAGAGAGGGGAAGTTAATTCCCAGGGTCTCCCTTGGTGCTCATGTTGGGCAATTTCTGCAGGATCTTTCTGTCCATCAAAAGGCTGTTTGTCAGTGTATTTTCCTTGTGCCACATCTGTGTCATTTTTCATTAATAGGCTGGATTTTTGTTTCTATGTTGTATCAGAGGCAGAGTGGAGTTTGCTGAACCCAGCCTTCACTGTTGCATCTCTATTTTCTTAGATGGTAAAACTGCAAAATACAGAACACATAGCAAAGAAGTGTCTTATATAAACCAAGGCTCACAGCACAGACAGTAGGATTTTAAACTTTTGGGGCAGGGGAGCAAGAGAGCTGGGGAACACTTAGCTGGGGTGTGCTAGAGGAGGATCCTGGGATGGCATTTAAGACTGAAAAGATTCCTCTAGTCTCATGTTTTGTCTGAATCAGGTTTGAACATGACTGACTGTGAGAGCAACATTTCTGCCCAGTTACGGTTAGATGTTACATTTTTGTTCAATTTCCTATGTGAAAAAAATTGAGGTCTTACTGTGTTTCTCCCTTGGCTGTGTAATTTGGGGCTGGCTGCTGCCTGGAGCCTTCTGTGATGAGAGAGGGAGAGAAAAGTTTATGAAGCCATGGCTGAGAAAGCAGACCTATCAAAGAATGCATCATGGGGCAGTGATGAAGTGGGAGGCAGGAAAGTTACAAAAAAATGAAGTATAGAAAAAGTGGATAAAATACTTCTATAGTACCCTATCTTGGCTGATCTCCCCATAGCTCTGTTACTGAAAATCAAAACCACTGCAGCACACCCGGAGTGCTCTAAGCCTTGATAACACACAGGCAAAGGCCCATCCAGCAGCATCTCTACACCTTGCTGTCCATGGAAATCCACTCCTGTTTTATGGATAAAGAACTTCAAAATTCCTGGGTCTCCTGATAGTAAATAAAAGTCACAAATTTAAAAATAATGAATATTTATGCAGTGAGAAAAAGCAGACCAGAATCTGATGGGTTCATTTTCTATATATGGAAACATTTAGGAAAGAAAACTGCAGTCATTCTATTCAGCATCTAAATAACTTCTGAAAAGACACAGGGTAATGCAGTTGTCTAAAGGTTAAGGGAAAATGTGAAATGTATTACAAAGAAAAGTGATCCAAACCTTTAGTGTAACACAATGGCTGGCAATCTCATTGCATTTAATAAAATCTAAGGAAGAGCTTTTTTTTTTTGCAGGATTACTGTCTTATTTGTAAGTAAGGTAAACTCAATTTATCCTGTTTTGCATTTGTTTTAACTTTGCTTATATATACCTTGAAGAGCAAAAAGAATATACTTTTTCTGGTGTAAAATAGAATAAAAGTAGACAGTAGAAAAAAATTAACAAATATATTTTGTCTTGGTTTGTGTTTTTTTTTCTGTAGTGGAAAATATATTTTTTCAGTAAAAACACCCAGAAAGTTTGATATCAAACATATTTTTAGCTGAAAATGGAAACTTCTAAGTAGTTCTTTTGAGGAATAAAGAAATCAAAGCTGCCTGCTGAACAGAGGCAGTACTTACAAAAATACTGTTTTGCTGAAAACTTAATTTCACATCAAAATCAATTTTGAGAGAAAACTTTTGATCAAAGAACCTACCAGTCTGTTTGATACCCCAGACAGGTCCTGCAGTATCCCCGTTGCTGCTCCTGCTTGAGCATTTCTCAGTGCTGGGACTGCCCCATCCTCTTGCAAATCTTGTCCACTGCCCAGGCTGTAGAGAACAGCTCTGCCTCTGGACCATTTACTAACATGGAATGGCATCTGGGAGGCACCTGCTCCTAGAGGTTAAGTCTTCTGAAGACAGCTGTGTATCCATAGGATAGATTACACTCTCAGTCCTCCCCTGCACAAGGATTGCAGCTGGTTGAGTATCTCATGTTCTTCAAGAGTTCTCCACCATTTTTTCAGCTGACCATTACTGTTTAGGCACCTGCTGAAGCTGCAGTGAGTCTCAGCTGTTCAGCACTTCGTCGCTGAGCATGAGGAGGAACCAGTCCTGGAGCTTGTCTTCAGTCATTTCACTCTGTTTTGGTCTTCCATGCCATAGACAAAGGTCAATATTATGGTTTAAGCGCTGCTTTAGAGATGTGTAAAATGATTCAGCCATATATCTTAGACTGGAAAAGTGATGGAGTTTGACATGGGATAGTCTTGATGTACAACCCTAACGCTGATGGGAAGGTGTGCTGGCATGTAAAGTGGCTCACATTGCTGTGGGACCAATAAACACAGTGGAGCAGCTAGTTGGGTCTATTTGTCTGTCCATGTCTGACTTCACCTTTATCATCTCCTTGTTGGCACAGAGATGTTACCATAGGATCACCAGCAGGCACTTCTCACTGCTGTGAGAAAAAATAACAGAGAAACAAAACAAACAAACAAAAAAGCCACACCAAAAAGAACAAATAAAAGGCCAGTTACATTTTTTTCCTCTAAAAGAATGGACTTCTTGCATTTATTTACAGAACAGAAAAATGTCTCCAAGATTTATATCTGTAGGTTGAAAAATCCTTCAAGGTTTCTGGCATTTGCCTTGGAAAATGTTGTGCCAGAGCTTTTAAGACATTACCTCTGAATGAGAGATCTCTCAGTGTCCCTCACCACCCAGTCAAGATGTTCAGGGTTTCTGGGGAGGATTTTTTTATCTGAAACCCTCTACTTTCTTTCTAGTTCTCAGTGTTGGACAGCAATCTCTTCTGCATAGTTTTACAGCTGAGAGAAAGAATTGCTTTAATCAATGATGCAATGACTTTTGAATAATCAACCACCAAAACAAACCAGTCCACTGCAGTTTTGTCCTCAGGCTCACCTCCATGAATGAGGAAGATTTCATTCTGCTTTTCAGAGATGGTTTGTGGCTTAACAAGTGTGTTGCAGAAGAGCTACAGAAATGGGAGACTGTACCTTGGTAGAACAATAAATTTTTTGATAAATACCCAATAATTTTCAAAAACTGATGTCTGAGACCATAGTTATCAAAACTAACACAAAATATTATTCTCAAGTTGTTTTTAAAGTTAGAAATGTTTTAACTGTTAGCAGAAAATAAAGAGTACAGACTGAAGTACATTGAAAGTAAGACAAACCTTAAAAAAAATCTGTTTATCAGATGGCTAATAGAATATGAAAGAGCTTCTGTAGTTTCCTTTTCCCTTGACCTTTCTCACACTGATGCACTATCCAATTATGCATTTATCGCATTGTTATTGAAGAGGATCAGTTCTGAAAAGTTTTCTTACTGATGTTTGAGCACCAGAAACTTCCTGTTTCTTTTGCAACAACAAAAACCCCTTTTGAGTCTCATCTATAACAAGAAGATCAGATGTACCATGGAAAAAAAAAATACAGTCAAATGCACTTGCATTTTAACCAGCATACTCCTGGGAGTATGTTGGAAAGTCAGTTGTCAGCTCACTTCAGGAAAAAGCAGAAACAAATTATCTTCAAAGTTGTCTGGCAATGCTGACTATTTAGAAGAATCAGAGACCGCTCAAACTGCTTTGTCAGTATACCTTCTACCTTAATTAAAAGCTGACCTGCTTTTGGAGGTGGCATTGAAACCTCTTTTCCAGGTTCAGTTATTTCCCAGAGCAAGAGATCCTTTACTAGAGCATAGGTTATTTATGCCAGATGGCTTCTCTACCTACTGTAAAGTTTGAAACTAAAGAAAAAAAAAGGTGTAACCAACAAAACTGACAGTTCTGATGGAAGTGAAGATTTGCAGTGTTGAAGAAGAAACACAGAATTTTGAGATTCAGATTCAAGGTTCCCTAAACGAATGATATCCAGGCCAGCAAAAAAAACTCAGAATGTTGCTGATTTAAAAGCAGAGCCTAAGACTGTGCTGAAGAGCCCAGGACCTCATCTGAGGGACTCTGCACTCATATAATTCACTCCTGACCACCCCTGGCTCTTTGACAGCACCATGCCTTAGGCAGACTGGGGTCTCTGCCCACGTACCTCCTGCTGCAGGAGCAGGACCGGAAGGACTTATTTTGTGCACTGTGACAGTACTACTGAGCTCAAAAATATATGCTCATCCTAAGGTAAATATATCTTTTTGTTTCATAGAAAGCACTGAATTAGCTTCAGCTACCATAGTTATTCATAATAGTTACTCAAGCTTTGCATAACATTATGGTAATTTTAAAATAGGCTCATCAGTCTGTTGGCAACAGCAAGTGGATCGCCATGCTGAGTGCCTGAGAAAGGGACATGAATTAGCAGAACTGCCTTCAGAGGACTGACACAAGCTGCTTGGCTACACTTGTTAAGCTACTTGGGGTAATGAATGAAAAAAGTAGTCCTCAAAATAAGAAATAAAAAGGTAAAACTACCCATATAACTGTGACACACTAAAAGGTTGATTTAACTGCTTGGGTAGCTGTTCCTGGATAAGAGCTATGTTTAATAAAAATACTCTTGCTTTCCATGCTTTTATCCAAGCTTGTGAAATCTTCCAGATATTGATCTTTTGGATGTTGTATATATAACAACATGGAACAAGTCTCTGCTCCTGGACAGTTCGAATTTTTGAGGTTTTCTTAAATGAGGAACAAATAAGATACATTACCAGTGATGTGACTGCAATTTTTTTAGTCATAAATCTGTATATTCAATCTAAAGCAAGTTTCCATGGCTGGTCTTTGTAACCTACTCACCATGAGGCCTGCAAAGTTTAAAATCTGCTGTGAGCAAAGCCAGATTTGAGCCTGTGATGGTCTGGTCACGTTGGTACATCTGAGCTGCTGTGTGGAGGCTTGACACACACACAGGTACCACTGCAGAACAACACTTAAAAGTCCATTCTGTCTTCTACCTTGTTCCCCCAATGCCTTCACGCCCAGTCCCACTTTTTCACAGAAAGCATAACCTAGATCTATTTTCTTGACAGAAAGGGGGTATTTTCCCTGCAGGAACCTGGCTGTAATATGAAATGCAGGCAGTAATGCAGGGAGCATCATGCTGTGTGTGTGATTTGGGGGCAGTTAAGGGCCGCACAGCAACTATTGCTGGCTTGAAGTGGTGTTTCAAGAGGCTAGAGGCTCCGTTTTTGCATGTTTCTAAAACAGATGGGAAAAGTTAGAAGGATAGTGTCCAAAAACTCCTCCTTGTGATTATGCTCTGCAAATACGCACAGCGCTGTGAGTTGAGTTGAGGAGCAAGGGTCACCAGATAATTGCTGTAATGGCATTTTTCAACTTGTTTTGTCATTATCTTTGCTCAGAATTCATCTACATTTTTAGAGGGGAGTACAGAGAATGTAAGAGAAATGTTTCTCACAGTGCTTGTCAAAAAGAGTTTGAATATTTGTGTTCGTTCTGGATGGTTAAATGCCCTTTGGCAATCGATGTCATTATCGATCTTCACTGCATGAGTATAGCTAAACAGGAGCCATGGGATTTGTGTGTAACAAACAGAAAAGGCAAACAGGCATGAAGAAGAACAGGGTTTATGTTTTTACAATTGATTTCTTAATAATCTATTTGTGCTGAGGAAGGAGAGGGTGAGATCATATTTAAATTACCAAGATGTTGTAATTCCATTCCTTTGAAAAAAATCTTACCTTACGAAGAAATAACATATTATACCTGCAAACTTATGTGCTGTAAACTTATCCCTGACTTTGAGTCTTTGTACAGAAGTGCTGTGCACTCATTCACTAATTTCTTGGGCAGGTCAGTAAAGATGAATGAGGAAACTGGTGGGATAAACCAGTATTCAGCCCGAGTGAGGATAGCCAAATGTGGTCAATAGTCTTTTCCTCACGCTGGTAATTTCTGATGGAAGGAGAGATTCACTGAATAACTAAATAAATACTGCTCACAGTCCATACCAAAAGTTCATATTTTTATTTCAAAAATACAAGACCTCAAGTCCTGCATTCTATATAGCCGAATTCATCAAGACAGTTGGGCAGCTCTTTGCACTGCTTTTGGCTATGGTGGAAGTAATTTTCTTCAAAGTAACTGGTTTGTGGCTGTGTTTTGGATTTCTGCTTGGACAGTGTTGATAATTCAGGGATGTTTTTGTTGCTGCTGTGCAGCGTTTAACAGAGTCAAGGTTTTTCCTGCATGTCATACCACCCCACCAGACAGGAGGTTAGGGGTGCACAAGGAATTGTGAGAGGACACAGTCAGGACAGCTGACTCCAGCTGACCCAATGGATATGGCATCACGATCAGCATGTAAAGCTGGGGGAAGGTTGTTCGGAGGCCACCGCTCAGGGACTGTCTGAGCATTGGTCAGTTAGTTGTGAGTAGTTATTTTCATTTGCATCACTTGTCTTTCTTGAGTTTTATTTTTGTTATTTTCTTTTTCATTAAAATTTATTATTATTAGTGGTAGTAGTATTAGTATTATTAGTATTCATATTGTTATTGTTGCTGTTATTATTTATTTTATTTCAATTATTAAACTGTTCTCAACCTAGGAGCTGTCTCACTTTTTCCCTTCCAATTCTCTTACCCACATTCAGCTATGTGGTACTTAGTTGCCAGGTCAGGTTAAACCATGACACTCTTTCATGCCAAATACAATCCTGAATATTTTTTATTGCTGTCTTCAACTGTTTATGAAACTAGTTTACTAGCTTGGAACATATACAACACATCTTTAAGTTTTTCTGGTTTATATTTACAAATGTTCTTGCTAATGATTTTTTTTTCTAAATAAACTCATATTGCATTTGAGTGAAGCCCATACCTGTGTAGCAGTCTCAAACTCTGTATGAAGAAGGAATATGACACAAATCCGGCTCTCTATTCCAAGAGACATTAGCCTTTCATAATATGCTGTAATTCCTGCTGAGAATTCAGTGCATACTTAAAAGGAGTTTCTTACATAAAACTATTACTTTAGTTGACCTCATAGATGCAGATCTTTGTGCAAAACCACCGGAGGTTATGACTGATCATCAGCTTAAGTACTGTCATTTATTAAAGGACAGTGGAAAAGGTCCAAGAACTGCTTCAGTTGAAGTACCAAATTCCCTAGCTAACAATAGTGTTTCACTGAAAATGGACCTGTTAAACTGCCTTGCCTTTATGTTGCAGAAAAATAGGCAGTGGTTTTACCTCCAGGAGCCTTGAACAGTATGCAAAGCAGAACTGTGACATGCCAAAATAGGATGTGGAGGGGAGCAAAGTGACTTGGAGACTCCACTTTCATCCCAGGTAACCACTGCTTGGGGGTCCTGGACATTTTCTTTCCCTTTGGAGTGAATGCCCAGGGGCTGCTTAGTATCCCTTGGTGCCCACTTGAATGCAGCGCTGGGACTGTATGTCATGTGTAAGCATGACAGTTGCATCTAAACCTTTCAAGAAATTGTAATTATGGACTAATTTGCAACCATAAAGGATACATGTTCAAGAAATGACAGCTCCAGCAGCATCATCATTGCTGTAAGAGTGGGGCTAGTGCGTCAGAAAAGACTCAGAAAGGCAGGGCTGCTTCCTGAAACACCAGCATAATATATAAGCTAAGCTATCTCCACTGGGATCCTCTTTCAGAGTGTCCAGGGAAACTCAGGAATTTCTTAATCTGCAAGAGAGGGCTGAAGAAATAAGTAGTGCTTGTAGGCAGCCAGCATGACTGTACATAGCTCTTCACTGCAGCCTGCCCAAACACCATAACCAGCTAGCAGCCTTGAAAACAGAATGAAAGTGAAGACAATTGAAAAAATGAAAACCATTGATGGCGTTTTACTTGTCAATTAGTAAAAGTTATGTACACAAGGAGAATATCATATTATATCGTTCATCCGCAGCTTCTTAGTAGTGAAATGATTTTCAGTGCTAGGTCTTTGAATCTAAATTTTCCAAAGGAACCAAATGGATTCAACTGAGATCAGAAAGTTTGAAACAAGCTGAGAACTATGCATTGTCTCCATTTAACACCATGCTTCATGTCTGTGATAATAACAAGTTCTGTGCCCAATCACATGGAAAATGGGAAAAATTATAGCATTAATCATGGTAGCGTGAGTTTTCTGGACAGTTAAAACTTAGATACGCATTAGATTTTTGAGTTTTCAGTGTAATTCAAATATTTTGTTTGTTTGTTTGTTTTTCTAAATGTGTATTAAATTAATCCTAATTAGTCTTTTATGAAAAGACACAAGAGTGGATCTGAGGGTACAAATAGCATTATTTCATCTCCTCATACAAAGATGATATGAGCTGACATAAGATCTCCTCATACAAAGATGATATGAACCAGGACATAAACATAAGAATAGAATAATTCCCGGACTAACATCACACCAAAGGTCATTTTACCCAACTTTTAGGTCTCTACCAGTGAGCAGCAGTGATAGCTTAAGGATTATATGAATGGAAATATGTCCAGCCAGTGGATTAAGGGTTCCTAAGCTAAAAGTAGAATGTGAGCTATTGTGTGTTTACTAAGCACTAAAAGAACTCTTATGTTGGTAATTTTGGCCACTGAAATATTCTGCAAAAATATGTCCTTTAACTCAATTATAACCCAACAAATAATTCCAAATTTTTAATTCTAGCATTTTCAATTGCAAACACAGTTTATGAATACTGTCAGGTCAGGAAAAGCATTTTAAGCATGTAGACAAGCTTTCCAGGACTGCCTTTCCTTCGGACTTTGAGGAATTTGACAGGATTTATTCATTCATTCATTCATTCATTCAATCATGTTTCTGTCAAGGTCATAAAATGTCAAATGACGTGAAGAATTACAGACAAAGGCCAAACAGGACCCTTGCCCACTCAGCATCCATGTGTCAACCGAGAGCAGTTGTGTAATGCTTCCTTATGAACATCAATAGATAATAAAAGTGAAAGTGATTTTCCAAACCAACAAACTATCCCATCACTAATGTAAATAATACTGACAAGACTTTGAAAGGCAGTGATGGATGAGAAAAGGAAATGAGGAATCAAAAAAAAAGGATACTCTGAGATGTTTGACTCAATTTTATGCTATTTATGTTTCTCTAAGGAAAGAAGAGGCTTTGGAGCTTGGTGGCTGCAACACTCTAAAGTTCAAGAATCTAAGAGAAAAGGTCTTTACAAGGCAGTGAGTTGATGTAGATTGTATGGAACAATGTTGCTTTGGTAGACACTGCAGGGTATCATAGGAGTGCACTCACATGGCCTCTTTAGACTATGGAGTGGATTAAGAGGCAATTAAAGCTTGGTTTTCTTTAAACAGAAAGATGAAATATTCTCTCATGTTTCAAGGAAAGAAACATTATTTACTGTTCTTCAAAGTTTAAATTAATCATAGAAAGCTGAATGGATTTTGCTATTCCTAATTGTAATCCTTTATTTTAAATAGCTGTATTTAATTTTCAGTTGAATTGAAAAGTCATTTTGAAGACGAGACATTTCCTTTTGCAGAACAAATTGCATTTGCTTGTAATTTTTCCTCCTTTTGAAAGTCCTATTCAAACATAAAGACAAAGATGAAGCTACAGGCTTTGCTCTTAAAAGTGTAGCTCTATCACCACCTTTTTGATGCATGAACATGATAAACTCTTTGATGTAGCCTTGATAAGCTCCAAATGTTCTTGGACTCATGCAAACAAAATGGATACAGCTTCAAAGCAGAAAATATTCCAGCTCTTTTTGTTTATAACAGATGAGTACCCTTTAAAAAGAAGGAAAATGGCAGAATTTGTACTTTAAAAAAAAAAGTGTGGGGTTTGAACATTTACTTCATTCTGTTTACTAGTGTGTGATACAGGTTCTATAATTATTTATTTGTAAGAAATAAAATGCTTCTATTCCAGTGGTATTTAGTTGCAAGGATATTTTTGTATTATTCTTATTTACATTTTAAAAATCAAATTTAGTTTTTTTGTTGCTCCATAAAGGTCCCCATTTGGGGAGCACGCTTCTGTCTTTTCAGGAAGAGAAATATCTAGCAGTATGAGCATGAAAGTGCAATTCAGGATCTGCAGGTATATCACCCACTACTGATTTACTCTTGGAATATTTAGTAAATGAGTTTAGACCCGTAAATATCAACATCAAGAAAATGCGAGGCTGGACTTTGAATCTATATTGACACCCAACAAGGCTATTGCCATCTACAGATGGTGTACGACCTCAGGCAATACACTGATATTAAAACATATCACTCAAAATGAAGCAGTTGTGATTTTAGCTTTTTTCAACAGCTGAAGCACACTAATCAGCCAGATATCTTTTGAAGCCCTGGAAGACCAAGAATTCTGGTATTACAGCTTCCAGGGAAAATAGGAACAAAAAGGAGATTCCATTTTACTTGACAAGTTACTTGAATACATTTGAAGAAAATTAGTTTGAAAAAAATTATATAAACAGGAAATTTGAAGGAGCATAAAATATTTTGAAATGGTGTGTTTCTGTCTTTCTTGACTGAAGTGCTTAATTTTCCTTTGCTCCTTTTAATGCTGTTTGACCAAAAACCAGGAGAATCGTGGTATCTTTTACACTAAGCCATGACAGTTTTTTTCAACAGTACTTGGAAGTAACTTGATTGATTAAAAGTCTTGTTTATTCTCCAAGACTTCTTGCTATGGAATAAAATAAAGTTTGAAATTAAACATTTTCCTTTGAAAGTAAAATGATGGAGCTGGGCCAAAGCTTTATTAGAAAGAGGGTGTCCAGAACTGATTTGTTTTTCTGGCAACTGGGAGTGGATAAAGCATGAAGGTATCATTAGGATCATTGATGCAGCATCCTTGAGTGACCTACAATGAGCTCTGGTATTAGGAATTTTCTACACAGGGCCAGGCCACTGTCTTTCTACTTCCATGAAGTAGCCAATGCTGCTAGCTCTCTCTGTGTGTTGGGCTGGAGGCTCCCAGAGAAAAGATTCACAAGATTTTGTGCTCTCTAGATGTGATGTGCTCTTGTTTTACTATGTGAAACACACAGTCCAGGAAGGAAGAGGAAATCTAAACTGTTCTTATAAAGTCATAATTTTCAGGACAAAACAAGACAATCCAGAGGGGACTTGCCAATGTCCTTCTAAAACTATGACAACTTAGTAGTTTTGTCTGCGGTTTACAGAGAAGTTCTAACTTGTTTGCAGTTGGAGACATAGGGTCAGTTTCAGATGATGAAAATGAATGTGGCAAATGAAAAAAAAAGTTTGCATAAGCCACTGGAAAGTGAGTTATGTTGTTTTCTACAACTGTCTCAAGTTGGAGACAAATGTTTTTCTTTCTTAATCATGACGGAAAAATCAGGATGCTGGAAGCTGATTTGCAATTCATCTACTATTGCCACATCTGTGATTACGATGAGGAATTTTGGGCTCATTCTCAGAACAACACACATAGCCCCAGAGCTGGCTGATCTTACCAATTTTCTGTCTGCCTGTGGATGCTTGTAAAGTTTACTCTTAGCCTGTAGATGCTGAAGAGCACAGGTCTGCTTGGAGCCGTTAAAAGAAGAGAAATGTTTCAATTCTGCAGGAGTAAAGAGGTATCCTATGTGCTTGAAGAGGTGCTGATGGGATACTGTCCTGTTATTTAAATAAGAATGTTTGAGGTTCTCTTTTTTTTTCTCTTTTTGTTGTGTAGCTGACATTCTAAGCCTTGCTTGTGAGCTTCCTCTGCTGATCCAGAAAGGAAAGCCACTGATTGCCTGGTTTGAAATGGAGGCAGATTGTTCTGGCTAATCCCACCAGAAGTGTCACTGTACATATCATTACCTGATTTTTTCACACCTGGCAAAGAAAGCCAGAGGGTGGTAAATTATTCTCTTACCTGCTGGCTACATTTGAATTAATAGAGTTGCAAGCAGCTGTTGCAACACCTCTAACAGAAAGTACTCTTCCTCAGCACTAAAGACTTTTCCAAATAGCATAGTAAAAATGTGTGAATGTCTTTTCACTTAGCATCATGCTAGAGAACTTTTACAGTTCCCCAGATCCCACCAGTGATGGCACTTTTTGCAACTTAGTGGAGAAGAGAAACTGGCTGAAGTCTTTCAGCCACATCAGTTTCTGATTACTGTTGCCCCCTTTATTCAGCCTTTCTCTGCACCTTCTGGTCTGGCAGACGAGAGCTAAACAGTCTGTTACTGCTTTCCTACGAAAATGTTCTATTTCAGTACTTTCCTCATGCAGTGCCTTGCCTCCTGGGTTCATCCAGAGGCAATAGCCAAAGACTATTAGTATTACTTTCTGTATTGTTACAGTGCCTAAAATTTTAAGGCAAGAATCAGGCCTGATTGTGATGGGAGTTGAACAAGCGCAGCTGGAAAGTCCTGCTCCAGGGAGTTCATGGACCCTTGTAGCAGTGATCCTGATCATAATAATTTACAGACTTACACTAGCAGAGCCTGTGGCAATTTAGCCTGGGAAACGTATAAGCATGGTGTGGAGCAACTCAAGAAAATGACACAAAGGCATATTCACATGGAAAACCTAATCCATGAGGCAAGGTCTATGTGCTGGTTTAAAGGTAAACGAGCAGGGGAAATTGCCACGGCCCGAGGGTAGGGGAATAGGGACGCAGCACTGCACAGAGGGTTCTCACACAGTAGGAGGTGAGGGTGCAATGGCAACTTTATTGAGGGAGACACTCACTTAAATAGGGTTTGGGCAAGGGGAGGTTCCACAACTGGGGCAGAGCAAAGGATTGACAGGTCAGGGTGAAACAGGATTGGGAGATGAGGGAAAAGTAGGTGTAACTTCTGGGTATCCAGGGGAAGGGACCAATGGTAGCTCACTCTGCACTGCGGCAAACCCCAACCAACCAGTGACAGAGGAGCGGGAAAGCAGGGGAGAACAAGGGAGTAAACAACTTTTGGAGGGAAAAATGTGAGGGCAAGTCTGAACAAGCCCTAAACAATATAATCCATAGGGAGTAATATGGGGATAATTGTGAGGGTACATAAAACTGGGTTCAGAACTGGGGAATAACACGAATGTCCATAAGCAAATAGTCCTTTCAGGCTCCATATAATTCACGCCAGGCTTTGTATCTCTCCCAGTGCGATTTCTTTTCCTCCACAGGAAATGAACCCAACTCAAAAGAGATTATAAATCAGAATAACAATTCGATAAAAATAATACAATAAATACAATTACACAGACAAACAATTGGTTTTAACCCACAAAAACCAGATGTATAACCAGCACCCTGGGGCATGAACAGAATGGTGTTCATTGGGCCCCTCTCCCTGTGCTGAGCCCCACGTGGTCCCCCTGAGTCCAAAAAGTAAAAGGAGAGGGAAAACCTGTTGGTGAGAGTGCTGGTTGCAGTCCGGTCGAGGGTGGTGATCGCAGTCCGGTTGGGAGTTTAGTCTAGTTGAGAGTGGTGATTGCAGTCTGGTTGAGAGTGGTGGTCGCAGTCCAGTCCAAGTTCCGGTCCTTCTCTGGATCCCACGAGTGGTACAGACCCCAAGATTATACATCGTCAGGTTCAGGCAGGAATGCCCAGTACCTCTCTCAGGGCGGGGAGTTCCACAATGGGTGTGAGGACAGGAGCATCCTCCTATCTCACAGGCCTCTTAACACCCAGCTTATAGGCTGAGGGGTCAGGCGTGCTCTGAGCAGCTGCTGTAAATGGTCTATTGATAACAGTTTCTGGGAAATGGCATGGAAGGCTATAGAATACACAGTTTTGGGTTACACCCACACAGTGATGAGCTGGTCCTAGCTGTTCTAACTAGGACAGTCTAGGAGATTAATCTCACTCTACAGCCACTGGATGGTGGAGAGGATCCAAGAAGCAATTCAGGGTTCTTAAATTAGGGTCCTGCACTGAATTGCAACCTGGAAAAGCTCTTGCCGCATGTGCCCTGAAAAAAAGAGCACTTCCAAGTTGGAAACAAAGGTACATGTCACATTTAGGCAGTTTTAACACCTCCAAAAATATAGTTTCAGAAAGGATGGACCCTGATAATAAGTCTGATTCAAGGCATTTCAACACTAAATAATTCTGATGAAACACGCAGTTTTATAAAATCTTAAATGGCTTGTACAATTAAGTTACTCATTGTGAAAAGGCTCAAAATAACAGTTGAAGTTTTAACTTCTACATTGTCATCTTGATCTATTTTTTTAACTTACTACTATATTAAATAGTGATTTTAACTTTATAACTAATGTTATGAGCATACAATCTATTGCATTTCATGTGAATCTAAGTAAAATTAATGGAAACTCCTTAAACTTAACAAAATAAAATGCTTCTATGTTCCTACAGCATTTTTAAAAAGTATTATTCACCTATATAGATGCTGTTTGCCTATAAAAGATAACCTAACCTATATATGATATGTAGAGACATTTATATAAAAAATAAGATTTCTCTATACAAGAGAGACATCATACCATACTTTAGCTTATTGGAAGTTTTGCAGTGTCAGTCTTTTCACCGCAGTTTAGAATTACCAGAAGGAAAGGCCACAGCAGATGAGTCTGAAGGTCTGTACAGCTCAGTTTCCTCTCTCTGACTGTGTTCCAGAGCAAGTGACTAAAGGAGAACATAGACATAGGTGAGCATGACAGCATGCTGAATATGCCGAACAGAGTCATGGGTCTGAGGACTTAAAAGACCAGTGTTGTTTCTGTGTATTCAGTAACTCAATTAATTATTTTTTTCCTGAACTTGTCCAGTCTCCCATAAGCCCATGTAAATTTTTGCATCATAACGCTTTGCAGCCAGAACATCCAAATCCCAAGCTTTCAAAAGTGTGTTTTGAATCAGTCTCCTTTTGGTTGTCTTTGATGCCCCCTATTCTTTTTTGAGAGAGACAGCAAATCAACAGTCTCCGATTAACTTTCTCCCTGTGCCATTCATGATTTTATGGATTTTGAAATTTTTGGGATGCTTGAATTTCATTCTAAAGAAATTTCTGTGGAGCAGACTTCTGGTTCTCAAATATTTAAAGAGAAGATTGTAATTAACAATAATGTCTGCCCCTTCAATAGATCATTCTCTAATGGCTTTGGACACAGTCTTATGGGTAGCAACTCCTTTCTTTCGAGGTATCATTTTTTAGAATCTATTTTTGCTTAGGGAACTGTAGGAAAGCAAACACACACACGCAAAACAACAAACCTTTTATGTGCTTTCTCTGAGAGGAGAGGAAAATCCAATGCTTGCCAGCTTCATATTGTTCAGATGGTTCCTAAACATAATGGAGGACTGTGAAAATTCTCACTGTCTGCAGACAAATAAGTCTTATATCTGATTTGTCTAACAAAACTACATTGTACCATGAAAGACAGAATATTTTCAACTTTTTAGGGTATTTTGGAGTCCCGACACTTAGTGTTGTAAAAACCTCTGAATCTATTAACTGTATCTTTAGCTAGAGAAAGTGATACATGTTCTAATAGTTCACGGACCATCTTTCAATAAAAAACCTTTCTATCATCTGAGATGGTTTGCTATTATGAATCTCACAAGGTCTGACCATACTTTAAAAACATTTTCAAGCATTATTCTCCATATCCCCCAAAATTACTCCAAAGGCTTGCTGATATTTTTTAAGTTACTGAGTAACACTAAGGTATTTACGTGATTCATCTGCAGTGTAAAGCAGGTGGGGCAATTGAAGACATTTGAAGAAACATTTGATTTGAGTGTTGCCGCTCAGGCATAAAATGTGGAAACTGAAGGCATTATGGAAAAGAACTGGGCAGGACAATTTGGTATAATTTTGTAATTTATGGAAATCACTATGGAAAATTCATTCTTTCATACTTCTTCAGGATATCATCTGTTACCAACAAGGCTTCAAATAAGTATTGCACCATTATTTGCTGTTATATCAATGTTCTATGTATCAACTACAAAGATTTTGCACTTCATTTTTATTAACTAACAAATTTGGAATACTATGAATAAGCAGCAAATTTCTGCTGAGGAGCGCTGGAACAGCTTCACTGGATAAAGATGCTCAGATTTTGGATAACCTGTCAGGTAACAACATCTGGGTTGCTGCTGGCTGCAGCTGGAGACAGAGGGCAGGGGACAGACCTGGAGCTGAAGTGTTTGTACGAGAGGTGCTGGTGGCTTTCCTCAGCTCCCAAGGGGCCACATGCTGCTCTGGGAGAGCCTCAAGAGAGTGAAAAATGAACAAAGTTTTAGGCATAGAGGCTTTATCTCATTCTTTCAGAAGTCTGTGCTGTATTATGTTATTATTATTATTGATAGCAATGTGTGTGCTACATCCAGCACACTTATTATGCTTAATATTAACAACAGATGCTGCAGGTTGATAATACTAATGCAAAAGGAGAAATAAAGCAACAAGTTTAACAACTGTGAAAATGTTCATTGCTTTTTCAATACTCCATTAATCCCACAGCTCACTGACAGATATTGGCTGCGAATCAATGTGACAGATGGCGAATAAAAATCTATGTCTTTTAAAAACCACCCACAGCAATATATTTCAGTTTTACATTTTAGGCCTGCATCTCTGCTCCTAGCCATGAGGTAACGCAGCATAAATATATATTTCTGTGAATAACTGCAATGAAAGGAAGCCCCGATGATCCTTAAAATAAAAGGTAGGGACATTGCTTAGAAAAAAGCAAACTCATTCTGGAATTTATTTTCAAAAGCATTATGGAATTTATGTTATCTGATAATACTAATATGAAAGGCAATTAATTGCACATTTAAAAGTCAAACGGAAACGAAAAATTGTCACTGAGAGACACAAAAAGTCATACCTGAATGTTTTTTACAAGGATTGCATAAATGAAGAAATGGGCATCAAAGACTAATTCTTTTACCCTGTACTCACTCTTCACTACCATACCTGTCCTGCAATCTTTGTGTAACTGCTGCTTCTATTGTCAAGTCCACTGTTGACATAAGAGTCACCTGGAATACTCTCCTCTTCCAATAATTTTCAACATTTACAAATTTTGTAGCGTTACAAAATGTTCTACAGTTGAGGTGTGGAAATCTGTAGAATTGTAACATACTTAGATGTATAGATACTGTGTTTGTTTTAAAATAATAAATTTTAAATCATTGCTCTATCTTCAATCAAAACTGTTCAGGAATCCAAGAATACATTTAAATATTTTTGGATAAAAAGTGAACAAATGTCAAAACTTCAAATGTTTTGTTTACACACTTTAAAAAAAATGGTTCTGATTTCCATTTCTAAGTGAGGGTTTTCACACTTCTAGGCTATACAAAGAATTTGCCCTGTGTTATATTGTCAGGCGTAGGCAACAAAAAATACCTATGAAAAAATTCCCACTGATGAAAGTCACCCACTGATTTACACATAGCTTCCTCCCTTCCATTTTGTTATTTAACTCCATGGTATCTGACACGTTTGCTTTCAATTACTGAACTCCTTTAAGCATGTCCCTTATCTACTTTTCAGAACATCAGTCCCTTTTCAAATATACACTTATATAATATGTGACTTATGATGCCTATTTAGGTTAAATACAAATGTGAGTGCAGTGACTTAACCCTGGTTAAGATTAACCCTGTCCTGGACGGAACCAGGACACAAAGAAAAAGCTTTTGCTGGAAAAATAATGGGCCTGGATTCTACCATAATGAAAAATGATGGATGTAGAATTCCAACTGAGAACATCTCTCAGTTCACAAATATCTGGGCAGAAGGTGGATAACCAGTAACAGCTCTTCAGGTGGCTTACATGAAATAGATGTGCAGGCTTAAGCAGAAAGGTGTGCAGACACCCAGAAAATGTGGCATTATGACCTGAAAAACAAAGAAACAGACTGGGACAAAAGCTGGGAAGAGGCTGGCTCCAGATGTCTGTCCCAGCTGTGGAGCCTTGGCTGCCCTTGGAGGTGACCAACAAGCTTGGTGCAGGGCTGTGCTGGTCTCACATATGACACACATGTTGGGTGGATGGAGAACAGCCCTGTGGCAGGATGGTGATGCTGAAGAATGGCTCTGAGCACTTTTAAAGTGCTGACTTCATGTGGGGAACCACAAAACTCGGATCACGATCTTTGGTCTTTTCTTTTTCTTTAATGGCTATATATTAACAATACAGAATCCTGATGTCAGGTTTGATTGGCTGGATGTAAATAAGGGTACATAACATTGTCTTGCCAATCTAAGTTCTGGATCTAGTTTTTTTCCTTGCTTCTGGTACTACTGCAGGATTTTTTTTTACCAGATATTTTACTGCTGGTGGGTTATTTTATATTTTGTCATTGCTGTGGTTTTTTTTCCTGGACAACTTTCTTAGCAGTACTCCTAAAAGAATAAGCCAGTAGCTGCACAGCTTAAACTAGCATCTTCTAGCATCCAAAGCATCCACAATTAAAGCTCATTATTCCAGCTTGCTTTACAAGATAATACATTTTTTAAAATACTATTAAAAGTTAAGCACCGAAATGCTAATTAAAAACAAATTAAATATCTTTAAATGTTTAAAAGCTGTAAGAACCTTATATTGTGACTGAACTGTCAACAATAATCTTTTATTAGCAGCTCTCTGCATGGTAAAACTGCCACTCATAGAGGAAAGAGAGCAGACAGTATATCTTGAGGATATGGAAAACAATGTCACAAATTGTAAAAGCAGAAAATCTTTATACATTTTCATTAAGTGCTTTGATATTCATTAATTGATTGTAAACAGAACATCAAACATCAGGATAAAATCTATAGCATACTAAATATCTCAAACATGTAATGCTCCAAGAAGGTCTGTGAATCAAAGACCCACATCACAGTTTTGAATCACAGAACATGCTGAGTTGGAAGGGACCCACAAAGATCATCAAGTCCAACTCTTACCCCTGCACAGGACCATACCAGGTGCCTGAGTATCATTCAAATGCTTCTTGAACTCTGTCAGGCTTGGTGCTGTGACCACTTCCCTGGGGAGCCTGTTCCAGTGCCTAACTACCCTTGGGTGAAGAAACTTTTTTTAATATCCAACCTAAACCTCCCCTGACACAAACTCAGGTTCTGTCACTGGTCCTCACAGAGAAGAGATTGGTACCTGCCCCTCCTCTTCCCTTCACAAGGAAGTTGTAACTGCAATGAGGTCTCCCCTCAGTTTCCTCTTCTCCAGGCTGAACAGACCAAGTGCCCTCAGCCGCTCCTCATGTGGCTTCCCCTCAAGGCCCTTCACTATCTTTGTTGCCCTCCTTTGGACACTCTCTAATAGCTTAGTAACTTTCTTATATTTCAGTGACCAAAACTTGAAGACTGTACCTTTAAAAATATTCCAGCAAAAAGCAGGTGTTTTACTAACAGAAACTACAGATGGTACCAGTCCAGAACAGTGGATCCAAGCATGATATCTGGTCCAAAAGTTAGCATCAACACTCTGATTATTTACAGTGGGCAGCAAGAGCAAATGTGAGTGGAATTGCTGCATCTTGGAAATCCTTTGGAGATTTTTCAAATCTGCCATTTCTCTAATTGCATGATCTTTCAATTGCATCCATCTAACTACTTAGGCCAAAGTGATCCAACTTGAGGATGAATGGCTCTAGCCTTGCATTCTTGCAATTATTTCTTGGGAAACCAAGCCATAGGAGAATAACCTGCTACAGCTGAAGTGTTCTGTTTCTCTGCATCTTTTTATGCCAGAAAAAAAACTTGGTATAAATCACCACCTGGAAGACACAAGGCAGCTGCCCGCTCACCCTCTCTCCTCCTGCCCCACATAGTCCTGCCCCTGCAGGTCTGCATTTATTTACACCAGGATGTTACTCTAGTGTGGGTTCTCACCACAGTACATGCAATCCTTGAAGAAGATGCTCCAACACTGCTGCCGGAGCTCTGTGCAAGAAAGGCCACAATAAAGTGTATGAGCAGGGCACCAGGACCACACCAGAGATCTGAAGAATAAGGAGCAAGCAACTGAAATAACATCACCCATATTGCATGGAAAGACAAGGCTTTAGTGTGGGGGTTTTTTCTGCACTCAATGCCCTTGGCAAAGAAAGCTCTCACTTCATGTCAAAACAGACATAAAAAGGACACAATCATATAGACAACAGGAGTAGCTGGGGATTAAGACTCAAGTACAAATCAGAGGCATGTTAATATGACATACAAATATACCTGCACCTCTCTAATTTGACAAAAAGCACTTAATTATTGCACCAGAGCATCATGATTCCCTTATCACAAAGAGATTCATATCTGAGGGACAGCAAACCTAAGGTATGTGTGATATTTCTGGATTATGTAGTTCAGGTAAAAATAAAACTCAGTTACCAAGTAAATCTGATCTTAAAAATCTGACCTTCATCTATTACAGAGTTAAGATAAAAAAGGAGCCTTTTGGCCAGACAAAATTATATGTTTTAATAACACAGCTAAAATGATCCTAGGTCTGCACCATTATTATCTGAGTTTTGAGAAAAACATTTATAAAATCTTTGTGGAGATAAACCTAATATGCAAAGTCAACCATGTTGCTTCAGAGGAAGAAAAGTGCATTTTCTATATTCCTGATACTAGAACTTGTAATGGAACAGTGCACGTGTATTTTTTCCCTTCATTTTTCAGTTATATCTGTAATATTTTCTTCTCTTCATTTGATGCTTGGCAACAACTGAATTTCTTTCCCCCCTCTGTGCTGACTGAACTGATATGGTCCCTTACTTCCTTGCTCTCAACACTGCTTGAACAGTACTGTATAGGAGCAGAGCATAAGAGAAGCCATTAGGTATTAACTTCACAGTGAATCAGTGGCTATTTTGCAAAGTAAAAGTATGGGACAAGTGAAGATGAATCATATATTCCCTGACCTGTGAGTAGTCTAAATCAGAGAGGCATTATGAAACAAAGCTGGCAACTTATGCAAAACTTTAATCCTCTTTACTAGCTTCAGCTTTCTGAATAGACAATTTACTCATCAGGTGGCTGTTACCCAAATGTCTGTTCTGTAAATTAAACAGTGATTTTTACCTCCAGTATAGTCAATAAAAAATTTCAAACCCATCTTTATAAAGTACGCTCATTAAACGAAATGGACATGCAATAATTTTCTTCTAAAACATGTAAAGTATTTCTCTAGAGCCTTATTTAGTCCCCTTTTTCACTCTGAAAATAATTACAGCCTCAGAGTGAAGTGCCATGCAACTTTGATAAGGACAGCAGAATGACTCCCCTTCTGCTTCGTTACATGACCATTGACGCAGCACAGGGGTTCATAGCAGAAGGTAACAAAATGACATTATAGCAAGTGTTCTCCAGTGGCAGCTTAAAAACCCTTCTCCTTGCACCACTGAAGTCTGCACCATTGCAGACCATTCACAGTCAAAGGTTTGATTAAAAGAGTGTATCCACCATGAACCCATCAATGCGTGTCACTAAACAAGAATTCAGAAGCCTTAGAAAGAAACCCCTTCTCTGAACCCAGGCTGAAGTCAACATATGTGCATTAATTCCAACAGACCCAAGGGATCGCATCAAGCACATGTCAGGAGAACCATCAATACAGCCTGAAGAACTGGAGTTTTCTTCCACTTTTCCAAATTTCTATCCTGGAACACAGCTGCCATCGCTTTAGACAGGAAGGGCCAGAAACTTCTTTGCATGTAAAACATATGTTTTGCATTTTACAGATGTCATTTGAGCCCAATTCTCACAACAGGATAATTCCTTTCCTTCTGTTTTGCAGAGAGGAGTTTGCAGAGAGGATAAGGACAGATGGTGTTATTCCCAATATAAAAGGGGGAGTTCAGGCACAGAGAGATGAAAGACAAATATTTATTAACTTGAATGTGCTGTTTGAAGTAGTATAGGGTCTGAATTTCCAGAGAGCTTTGTGCTATTTAGAAATACGTGTTCAAAATAAGACAAATCGCAGAGACTCCAGCTGCAGTTGCTATTTCTCTGTGCTTTTATAAACCAGAGCTCCCACATCAGACAGCTGAAAAATGGGTACCACTGAGAAAACTTTGGTTTACCTGATCTGTCCAGGACCACTCAAGACCTCAATGGGGAAATTAGAACTAGGCTTCAGTTTCTGGGGCAATGTTCTCTATCATATGGTGACACCTCTCCCTTTAGTACCCTGCCTGATTCTGAGCTCAGTGTCTGTTCTCTAAAACAAACTAAGCTCCTGATTCATTACCAAATCAGCTCTGCATCAGGCAGCATACAAGGGAGTCCTAGGGTTAAAAACCACAATGAGCATGCACTATATGAAAAAAAAAATATGCACCATAGCTATTTAATTCAAAGGAGTCTCTGGGGTCTGGGAATGTTATCTTTTGCTTGTTCTTTGGAGGAAACTGAAGAAAATCCCATAATTTCATCATATTGGTGGCTATTTTTTCCTAGCAGTAACATTCTGATTCACTGTTGCTTGAGCTAATGAGCCCTCAGTAATGCATTATCATCCTCCCTGAGGACCAGCACTAAAGAGGGAAAGAAATGTTCTGAGAACAAGGTATGTGCAAGTTTTCTACCAGAAAGAAACAATGAAACTCTGGAGTTTCTACCAAGGATAAGCAAATTACGGACACTATAGAGCCATATCTCATCCCTCAACCCACCTCTTTCCAGCTCTGGCTCTTGTTTCCTTTTTATTTAGGTAGTTCCTCTGCACCAGCTGAGCTTTGAAGCTGAGATTGATGGCTAGGTAAGGGTAGAGAGTTCCTTCTTCTTGATTCAACATTTAAATGAAGTGCAGCTGGCCATGTGCTTCCCCAGAGAAAGTCTTGCTTAGTTTTATTAATTTTACTTTCAGGGAAATATATCTGGCAAGCTTTTATAAATAACTAGTCTGTAGAAAATACATGAGCAGTGAGAAGAAAAGGTATATCCCCATGGTATCCTTTTCCATGGTTCAATTTTTGGCTCCAAAACAAGAAAATTAAACAAAGAAACCCAAATCTAAAACAAAATGCCAACATTTTTTTAGGTGATCAGAATAGTATATTTTACATTGACCAGCATCTTAAGAAAATGGGTAGAGTATGTCATTAGAAATTAAGTTTAAAAATTTGGTCTGTGGTAGATGCTTAAAAAGAGAATTTAATTTAAAATGCTTAAATTCTAGAAAAGTTATATAACTGACAAAAGGATTAGTAGTGAGAAATATTGAGTAGGTTTAAAATAAAACTTAATCTGCAAGTAAAAATTCTGTTTAACTGCTTTTTTTCAAAAGTGATGCACATACAAGTTTATGAAAATTATTCATAAATTCATGCTATATTTTGATCTTTTGTCAATAAGAAGAATAACTTTACAAAGCAATTGTGGAGCATTTTTTAACACATTGAAATTTTTTCCTTTTACTGTCTTGATGTGACATTTTGACAAGCGATTTGCCTAAATTTGAAAGTTAAGAAAAAAAAGAACTAAAATTAGGTAAGAGCAAGTTTATCTTTCCATGTCAGGAGTGAAAGTTTAGAAGTTCTTTTTCAGGTCAGATCTTCAGGAATTATTCTTTTGCCTGCTTACCAAATCAGAAAAAAAATCACCCATACACCTCTAAATAAGTGTCATGCCTGATCATTCCCTCCTTCATCCGCTTTCATTTAAAAATATGGAAGTGAACATATACACACTTTAACCCTTATCCAATGAGTATGTAAACACATTTACAATTACACCTTCATTCAAAGAGTACCTACCTGGTTTTATCACATGACTAAGTCCTCTTGGCGTTTGAATTTAAATGTAGACAAGGCAGATAAAGTGCCCCAGAACACTGTCTCAAAGCAGTGGCCTCCCACTCTTATCCTAAAAATCAAAACACATCCTAAGACAGCAAATGAACATGTAGTCAGAGAATTTATTTCCAGGATAGCTGATGAAACTGTAACAATTTAGTATGGCACTGATTTCATTTCTACTAAACCAAAAAGAAAAAGGCTGAGCCCATGATGGTTTTTGACAGATGTTTCTGCAGTGAAGGAACAGCTCTTCTTGTAAAGGTTTCTGTCTCTTTGGAGTCTGACTTAAAGGAATGGCTTCATGTCATTTTCTTCTACCAAAGAGGGAAAGAAACTTAAAAAAAAACCAATCCAACCCAACTCAATCCAAACCAAACACTTTTATTAATAGGTGAACTTTGTACCTTTGGAATATCTTTGCCACAGTGTAGAGATCACACATCGAAATATTTGATCGGCTGTCACTGGCCCCAGTTGTCAGTGGGATCAAAACAACATGATACCACAAAAATAAATCACATAAAAATCAAATCTTTCAACGAAATTCTGATATATTCAGCAGCAAACTACTTGAGTGGATTAGAACAGAAACATCAAGGGTTAATAATATATAGGGAGGCATCTGTATCCTTCACACAGTCTAGGCAGTGTTAGAGGAAGAAGGTACAAAATCCCACATGAGTAGAGGCAGTTGACCTGCTGTGTCAATGTATTCATTAGACCTAGAGTCCCTGGAAAAGCTTCTTTCCCAAAGCACCGGATTCAGCTGCTGCTTGCTGCTTCAGGGAATCCTGGCTGCCTATTTAATTTTTATCAATCAGCAATTAATTAGCAGTTTCTTACAGAAAACATCTGATAAACAAACACAAAATAAGCTCATACAAAATTCCCTGATGATGACCTCCTCTTCAAAACACACTTGAAAAGAGAAGCTAGCATAAGATCTTTTTAAAAAAGGAAACCAAAGAAAACACTCTTTAGTTTCAAGTGATTTATACAGAGTGGAAGATGGATGGTCTTTGCACTTTTGCCAATTGTTGGTTTACATTTGACAAATACAAGGACCTTCAAAAAGACAAACAGAGCACTAGAACTGACCACATTTGCTTCTTGCACAGGTTTGTAAAAATACTTTCAAACCACAGGGCCAGCCTCAGGGCTAGGAGCAGAGCAGAGGAAAACTGGCTATTTTAAATGAAGTCTAAAAGACACTTTTGTGTGAACTGCTTTAATGGCTACTTGAAAGGTAAATGTAAAATGGTTATTAAGGTTACTTATTAATCATGTCTCATTCATTTTCACCCCTGGGTCTTGCCTGAGTTTTAGTGGAAATTAAGTTTCTTGAAGTATAAAGCACAATATTACAATACCACTCACTTCTTTTCTCTCTTGCTTTCATACACAACTTGTAACCCACAAAATCTTCTCACCTTGCCAAAGAACACATCAGCAATAAGAAACATAAAGCTTGCACAAGGAAAAAAAAGCTGTAAGGTTTATCTCTTCAAAGCAAAGGAGACTGTCCACAACCTGATCTGCATAATACCTCACTTCTGATACAGTGCTAAAAGTTACAGGATGCCAAATTTGTGTTAGTGGCCTTCTGCAGATCCACCAGTTTCTTGCTGGTGTGAGCTTATTGGTTTCTGCAGACTCAAGAGCCTCCAAAGCTTAGTACTTTGGGGAGACTTTCACTGCTTTCTCAGCATGCACTTTTCCCTTCTTTGGTCCACTGTTTTCAGGTGCATTTTCCTTCATCCAGACTTATAGTCATGCACAGGAAAAGGAACTTCTAGAACATTCCTTTCTAGTGGTGTGTGCTTGCTGGAGACAGCTTTAGTCATCCCCAAAGTTTGCTTCTCTATATACACAAAGGGACATCATTTGGGAACTCAAGGGTGATGTTTGAGGACAGCATGATGTGCTGCAGGTGTGCTCTTGCCCAGCTGGGAGCAAATCCCAGTGAAGCACTAGGCTGCTGCTGGAGGCAGAGGAAGCTCCTGGCAATCACAACAGCAATCACTCAAAGAGAGAGGAGGGTGGGATCCTGCCAGCCCCAGAAGAACATGATATCTCTCATCTAGCGTACATGTTAAAGTTGCTGAAGTGCTCCTTTTATTGAACACTGGGTGTCCCAGCCTGTGCGTAATGCTGGCCCGAAGCTGGAGGAGCTGGCCAAATCCACAACAATTAGAAACCTCATGCAGCCAAGCCACTGGGCTTTATATCATGAATCATAAGTCAGCTGCTGCTTTGAAGAATGGGTTTGGACTGCCATGTATGCCTGTATATTTTATCAGCTTAGACCAGTGTTGCTGAATTCGTCATTTCTCCCTTTTTGAAGGAAAGGCTGTTAAAAGGCAGCACAGCTGTGAGTGCTCTGGAGGATCTAGCCATGCCAATAGCAAGAGAGGAGTTTCAGAATAGGAGCTTTAAAATCCTCCTGCCACAGCAGAACGAGGAATGATCCAATTTACTCTGGTGGATGATCAGGCTCTACATACAAATTCATTATCTGCATTCCAGGTGTCTAGGGAGATTAGTAATTCACTCGAGTGTGTCTCTGGTGGCTGAAGAGTACATCTGAATTCCTTGCTATGTCTCCTGACTGCATAGTTGGGAATGCAATCAGAAATATTAGGCAAACCTTCCAGATGATAGTGGCATGCATTTGTCAGTCCCGACTTGCATGATGTGATGCTGAAACCTTAAAACACACAAGTGTTGGGTTTAGATTTCACATCAGTACCTAGAACAGGATAGAAGGGGAACTTAAGGCATGTCAAAAATAGATTGTCATCCCAGATAGACACCTTACAGTTAAGAAATTAACTCCTTGGATACCTCCCTGACTAAGGCTATCCAGGTGCCCAGATCTAGTCTCCAAAATGTCCCCAGTCAGACCATCTTGCAGCCTACCCCTAAACACAGCTAATGCCACACCATCTAAGTTCCTGTGGGATCAGATTTAGATCAGACTTAAAAGGTGTTGCCAGATTCCATCTCACATAGAGCTGTCAGATCAGGCTCTTCTGAACCTCTAGTAAAATACTTGATTCAATATAGTGTGGCTGAGTAGCTAGATATCTCATTTGTCTAGAGGGGGGATATGCAGATCCTTCCTCTTGGAGCAGTTTATATTATACAAGCACGTCTTACACATTTTCTTTTTAATGTAGCATTCTTGCTTCACTTCCCAATCATTAATCTCCAGAATCAAGTCCCCTCTTGTATGTTCTCTTGTTGGCTCAGTGGACCTTTCTGCACTGCTGCTGAGCTGCAGTGGAAAGGGAAGGTGTACCTACAGAGGACAGCCTGCTGGCTCATACAGCCTGCTGCCTCAGTCTTGCAGGGTCTGAACTTTCTCAAGCTGAAGTTGCAGGCATAGATGCATTTTTGGAAGAATTTGTAATGGGAAGCTAGAACTCTTTCTTCGCTTAGGAAGCCTTTTTCTGTCTGCAAAGTGCCTCTCTCAAGAGGGGTAGATGTTTTTTTTCCTTTTTCCTTCTGCATTTCAGAGAAAGTTGCAGAGAAGGTGGTGAGTAAACTCATGCTCTCTCTGGTATGCAGGAGAGATAACGTTGGAAGATGTGTACAGAGCCTCCTCAGGCCAGAGAGGGCAGGGGAGGACAGGGAGAAGATTAAAAAGCCCTAGAAGAGTGCAGGAACTTGCCTTTCCCTGAGGCCTGATACTGTCTTGCAGCACTGTCAGGTTTTTGTACGTTTTAGTGTCCTTGCCTCCAAAATAAACCTTTTTGAATCCTTTCCACTGTCTTGGCATTTTTGGGGGAATACCTGTGTATATTTTACTTAACAAATATAATTCAACCTCCATCACCCATACAGTGGCTGGATATTGTACAGCAGAGGCAGCAGTGGTGTAAGACTCGTGCTTAGTTTTTATGATTGTCTCATTCAGTGGGGGATGGATGCTCTGTTCATATCCTAAGGCGCCAGTCTTTTCCTGTGTGTTTTACAGAGAAACATAGTGTTTCTGCCAGGACTCTGTATTTCATCTAAATCCTTCAATGAATCTTGCTTATGGTCTTTTGTGTTTGTCTGCAAAGAACAACTCTGGCCATGAGTGAAATGGTGGATAAATATCATCATTTGAAAAGGTCACTCTGTTAGTAAAATTGCACCCTATGAACACGAAATGCCTGAACACAAAGCGTTCTAGAAATGAGAAGTACAAGTTAGCTGCCCTTTTTGATAGCAGCAGCTCTCAAATCTTTATGGCAACAGTTCTGAGTATGGTGACCTCCTACATCAGCTGGGGGACAGTATTTCTCCTCAGAGCCAACACTGGTGTCAATATACAGAAGTCTTTTCAAGATTCAAGCTTTAATTCCACAACAACATCAGAAAGAAAGCACCATCAATAACTATCTCATACAGGAATCCCTAGCAGCAGCGATATTGATTACAACTTTTCTTAGATTTGGAAAACCCTTCAGTGGGATGACATTGTAAAGAAATAAAAACAAGCTCACTTATAAGTTACTCTCACTTTCTTGTCTGAATGAATGCTTCTAGCACACCTGGGGCTTTGAATTTACCTGGTAGTTATACAATGTTCTTACAATATTGATAGTTGACTGTTCTAACTACTAGAAATTCACTTCTAGGGAAGAAGTTCACTAGTTAAGTAGACGTTGAATAAGATGTTTTCCTTCCGAGCTACAGTCTTAGCATCTGAAGCAGTGACCATGCTAACTTTGGTTGTAGAGCTTAACTAGGTGCACTTGAATCACAGTTCTCTCCCCTCTGAACCCTGTCATGCCAAAAATTCTGTATGAACTGATGCTTCAGTCTCTACTGAATCTTGCTGAAATCATCATGGTGGTTAAGGATGAGAGATGAGCAAGCTTCCTCGTTTAGATATTTTATTAATAAAATTTTTATTGGATGAATATAAATGAATTTTAATAGCCATCAGTGAATATTAATGATAGGGGAATATTAATTTTTTTCCAACTAAGGCTAATAAAAATTTTCAGATTTTTCTCTTTTTAGCAAGAAGGAAAAAAGCAATGCATGAGGATGTTTTTTCCACTTTAAAATGTGTCCAAAGATACCTAGAAATATTAATATTTAAAAGAGTAGCTTCTTTTTTTTTTTCTTCCTTTACAAGCAAATCCTCAAATCCATAATCAGAAAATTCTGGCTGTTTTCACAAATCCCTTTGAAGAATAAGCTATGCTATACAACTGAATATCTGAATATCTATACACATACACATAACACATTTTACTTCTCTTTTCCTAATTTAAATAGGAGCAATAAACAGCCTTCCAAATGTTCTTAGCTTCACCGTATTTTAGGCTGGATTTATGAATAAAAGAAATTTGGTAAAGAATTCTGAACAGGACCCACTCATTATTAACCTTTTCCCATTTATAACTGCATATGGATCTCAGTTTCAACTTTCTTTCATTATGGAAAAATCCTTTTCTTTCCCACATTTTTTATGATTTTAAGGGAAATTATTATTTTAAAATACAATATTCTTTCCCAGTTCCTATTATGAAAGTAACAAAAGAAATACATATTGTACACTGCTCCCTCGGAAGTCCAGATTTGTCCTCCCTTTTATTAAGGACATATTTTAGAATTGCTATGGTTTTCAGGAAAGCAAGTGCATCAGCTTGCTTAACAGACGGTTTTCACAGAACTCCTCTGGCTGATGTGACTATATACATCTACTACTCAGAGGCCTAGAGAAGCTCTTTGTATTGATGTATTTTATGAGCCTATTATATCATATTAGCCTCCAGGCATTTGAAGTAATTAAAGGAAAAGGCTGCTTTTGGAACAGCTCTTTTGGGGTGTAGTGACAGTGGGTAGCTTAGCAAAGATGGTGCTGCACATTTATCAGGATCTAAACAGCCACAGAAGTCTACATTTCTTACTGTGATAAAGGAAGGCACCAGTGAAAGAAAAACTTATAAAGGGGGCTGTGAAGACTAAACCAGGAAGAACTGAGTTTGTGCTTACCAAAAAGAATGGATGAGGACAAAACAAGCTCCTGTGACAACAAGAAATAAGCATCTAAAGGACCTGTAAGTCAGCACTCGTGCCTTCCATCCCATGAGATATTTGAACTCTGACATCCCACTGCCATTTGGAGTCTTCTTTCTGGAAGAATTCTTATAATAAAACCCTTTCTGGAGGACAAACAAGTTTTGAAGGTGGATAGTGATCATGTCCACAGAAAAACTATTTGCAGTAATGTAGAAGAGTGATCTTTTAATTATCCTGATGTTTTTTGTTTTTTGGGGTTCCCCTCTCTAGCCCAAGAGAGTTAGGTGGTCCACAGAGAAAAAAGACATTCCCAAGTTACAGGTAAACAGATTAAAAAAGTAGTACTGGTAGCATGTCAAGAACTTTTATATATTCCTAAAAACTCTGACACTTACTCAAACATTTATGACTGAAACTAGTCAGAAAGTGGGCTTTCTTGTCTCCAAATTTTTGTCAAAAATATGAAATCCAAATATGGTTTTGATGTCATTAACCCTGTGTGAGGTGCTCAGTGTACTTCTTACCTGAAAAGATGTCAGGAAGGTGCAAATAGCTGCATATGATGGAGACTGACCTTACCAAAAACTATCAGCTAGAGCTGATGAAGGAGGGTGTCTTTGAATAAAAAAAGCAGATTAGCCCTTAGAAACTCCTCAGTAGTCTATATCAAGAAAACATGATTCACTTGGTCTGAATGAACTTCACATGTTATTTAATGAAACTACCCATTTATTGCTGCCATGGGCCAGCTCAGCCGCAGAGACTGGAAACCCACAGGACGCATCCCTGCTAATGTTAATATGTTGTTGCAGAAACACTTACCAGCTTTGCATCTCCAGTATGAATTTTTCACTTGGAATTCTCTACATTAAGCACACAAAGCATAGCTAGTTTATACACTATCCTATCTGTGCAGAATTTAGGCATTAATATTTTAAAACTGATCCTGTATCCTGTTGAAGCCAGGAAATGAATTTTATGTATTCACATATATTCCTCTGAAAAAGCTCTACTTGTTACAGCTACAGAAAGAATCTTTCTGTCAGTAACTGTATAAGGGCCAGCTACAATAAATTGCTGCCACCAGGCTTCAGTGTAAGCCTCAAATTGAGTGTTCAATGCTTGTTGTGATTTGAATCAGTTCCTGTAGTGTAGGATACAATAAATTGACTGAAGTCTTTCAACTACAGTACTTGTCAAAGTATTCTGTTTACTTTTCTGCCAGTTTTACAGCTAGCAACTCCTTAAATTACCTGATTAAAAAAAAACAAAAACAAACCAACCAACCAAACAAACAAAAAGAAAAGCCATTTCTTTTCTTTGCATACATTTAAATGGAGCGGGGACTTTTCTTGCTTTGGTCCATGACTTTCTATAAGGAGGAAAAAATTATCACACCTTTACATATTCCCAGTAATTTCCTAGAACCTGACTATTGCTTGGTCATTGGCTCCTAACACCCTTATCAGAAACAGTAAGATTATTGAGAGCTTCTTTGATAAATGGCAGCAATTTTTATGTAAAAAAAAAATTATATAAATCTGTAAAATGCCTTTTGTTGCTAAACCTAATAAAAGATCAGAAGAAAAAAAATATTTCTTCTGGCTGTAGGCAACCAGCCATAAATGTGTGAGATGGAGAAACATGTCCAGATAAAAAATGTTTTATTCATTTCCAGTGAGTTCAGTCTCAACTTGATCATTGATAACCAAATCTTTACTCAGAAATATAACTTCTTGCCTTGACAACAAAAGGTCACCTAATTAATTAGCCTAAAGTCTAAAGTCTTAGTCTAAATTCATAGGAAATATAGGTGGTTTTTTCAGATTTATCTTCCAGATTTTCAATCAAATTCTAGACACTGGATATGAAGGTCCTAACTGTAAATGAAGCAAGCAATGAGAAGTAAATAATGGGACCAATAAAAATTCAGTGTTCGAAGGTTAAGGATCTCTAAAAGACAATGAAACCAATAGTAGGTAAGTTCTGCTGAAAAAAATATGTGGTGAATTGCTGAATCATTGGAACAAAAACACACTTACATGCTCCTAGATGTCTACTAATGCCTTTATACATTACAATAACCTCTAAATATGGTTATATAATATCATGTGTCAAAATACATGGATGGCAAAACCCAAACTAAGCTCCCCAACAACAGATGCTACAGCGAGAATATGCATGACACTTGGAAAAGAGCTTATAGCTCAGAAGAAGGCATACAGCCCTCATATGCTGAGGCTGGCACCAAAAGTCTTAAGAGTTTGTCCTTGCTAGTAACCTTGTGCATAGTTGATGATCTTGCTCAGGATCTTCTTTAATTCAGATAGAGATGAAATAGATTACAATGCAGATGGTGGGATCAGCTAAACTGCTAAAACTGAATTAAGCCCTTGCAATAAAATTTTCTACAGTATCCCTGGAAATGTATCATGGTTTAAGCCCAGCTGGAAATTGAGCACCATGCAGCCAGTCATTCAACCTCCTTCTCCCCCCAGGCTGATGGAATGGGGAGGAGAATCAAAGTAAAACTTGTAGGTTGAGCCAAGAACGGTTTAAAAGGGGAAAAAAAAGCCATGTACAAAAACAATTAATTCACTGCTTCCCGTGGGCAAGCAGGTGTTCAGCCAGAGCAGGGCCCCATCACATATAATAGTTACGCAGGAAGACAAATGCCATCACTCCAAACATCCCTTCCTTCCTCCTTCTTCCCTCTACTTTATATAATGAACATGATGCCATATGGTATGGAAAATCCCTTTGGTCAGTTTGGATCACCTGTTCTGGCTGTGTATCCTCCCAACCTCCCATGCACTCTCAACTTCCTTGCCAGAGGGGCAATCTGAAAAACAGAAGAGGTCTTGGCTCTGCGTAAGCACTGCTCAGCAGCAACAAAAACATCTACACATTATCAACCACAAACCCAGCCCCATACTAGGCACTGTGAAGAACATTAACACTACCCCAGCCAAAACTAGCACAAAATGGTAAGCAGAGGTTTGAGGTGTTATCAAAATGGAATGATGCTTTCACTCCATTTAGGGAGTGAAGTTCATCTAACAATGATTATCTGTAAGAAAAGAGTCTGACTCACTAGATGTTCACCCAGTGAAATGAGTCTCTGATCAGCTATTTACAGCTTGCAAGCAGAAGTGGGCAGACATGCTTATCTGTAATTGCTTTTTTATTAAATTTCCATATTGACTGTAATGTGTATATGCATCCCCCTAACTCACTGAAATGAAGGCTTACACTTCATGACTTATTTTAACAACAGTGTAATTGGGAAGCAACACAGGAGCACACAAGAGCATGACAAACTAGAACACAAAAAATGACAATAAACATTCAAATACTTCTTCTTACAATGAGAATTATATAGGATTGCCTTATGGATGACCTGCAACATTCACAAACATGCTCCAATTACAATGGAAATTTTTTTCCTCTACCAAAGAAATATGAGACCGGAACATCTGCTGCAACACCAAAATCCTCAAGATGTAAAAAGAGTTCATGTATGACATAGTCCTTTATTGTGCAAAAGAGTAATGTTATTTAAAAAGCTCCTTCCAGTCCAGTCTATCACAAAGCACTCAACCCAGAACCAAGGATCCACTGTGCTAAAATAAAACTGCTGCACAGAAAACCAATATAAATCACAGCATCCTGTTCTGCATTGCACATACTTCCTATTTGATTCAAAGACATATAACTATTACTCCTCTTAATTAGGATACAGACCTATTGCAGAATAGAAACTTGAGACATAGGAAATAAAGAGACCATTTAGAAATACACAGTTCAAATACCATGTATTTCCAGAATTACTGAGTATTTTCATTAATTTCCTGTACCAATCCTCCATGAATCTCTAGATTATTTCTTTCAGCACAGATGGCTACACCAAATTCAGTTTGCACAGGAAAGCTAACTTTCCACTCCCTTCTTTTTTCTTACTTTCTATGCCTTCCCTTCACACTTAGGTAGTTACCATTGTGATATTGTTGAGGCAGCTACAGGTATAAAATACACTCTTTTGCTTTATAATAAGTTAAAAAGTTCAGGCCTCTCATATTTTAACAACTTATTTACCTGTGCCAATTTCAATTCATTTATCCTCTCGTAGGTCAGAACTAGAGGCTGCATTTCTGCCGCACCCATTTTCTCCCCCAGGAGTTGCTTGCAAGGTCACATTCCCCGAGGAGGCGCTTTTGACACTGACAGCGCCGTTGCGTTGCAGTTTGGAGGGGCTACAAAGCAGATCTTCCTGTAAGGTGTTGTCTCCAATAATTTCAGTGACTATACGTTTATTTTCCATACCACTCTTTTAACTTTGTGAACAAAATCCATCCCACTTGGGCTCTGAGTAAATACTTCTGTTACTAAAGCAGGTACAAATGCATCCAGAATCAATGATGCTGAATCTAATTCAGCACAGAGAGTCTTTGCTGGTAACTTGCTATATCTAATTTTTGTTCCTTGCTCTGTTTCCTCAGTGATAACAATCTCTTTTAAAAATTACAGGAGCAGAATGGAGCAAAATGAGCAGCTGCTGTGTTATATCAGATGCTTTTTTGTAGCATTTTTAATAGCACATAGAATGTTTCTCACTGAATTGCCACTGCTGTTTTAAGATCTACTTGATGTTTCATAGAGTATCTTGATTACACAAGTATAGTCTAAGCACACTTATATTTGTGGGTCTGACCTCCATGGGTCTAATCACAGCCTATACTCCTTGCATTCTTGATTGGTAATCAACTTCGTTAAAGCAAAATTTGAGAAATTACAGGAAGCCTAGTTGTTGGATCAAGGAGAAGAGATACAAACTCACTGTGAATACCTGATGACAGAAGAGCCTGTGGGACAAGACAGTCATGTGAAGAAATAATTCACCCTTCACAGGGAATAATGAACAGGAAAGCAATTCTGAGGCTAAAAACTAGTTCAAGAAATCAGAAAGGAAAATACTTTGTAAGACATCAAAGCAGGAGTTAAAGTATCTGTGGTTCATTAATGTTTGGAGCATAATGTTCTTTGAAAGGGAAAACAAAAACTTTGGTTAAAATGTCTAATTAGTGCAGAATATTTGGAGGCAGAGACCTTACATTAGACAGTCCTTAATACAGCTGATCTGGTCAGTCTCATGTCTGAGTAGCAAAAATAATGTTTGCTAATGATAATGATAATAATAACAATACTATACATAATGTCAATCTAAGGGCAGGCTGTGCTACGCTGAAGAGCAGCCAAGAGCCAATGAGTCTGTCTTTTTGAAGACTGCAAACACTCCAGCAGGTAAAATGTCAATGTTTTATTAGGAGCAACATGCATCTAGATGAGCTGTGATAAAAAATACCAATTTTGAAAGAATCCCACAGCCTTGCCATAAAATATGCATTTCATTTTAACAACTGGAGGAAAAGAAAAAAATTAAATTACTTATCACTCCATGGAAAGACAAGCAGCAAATTCATCCATATTAAACCCACACCAAGTATGCCTGTGACTTTTAAAATGAGCAAGCATTGCTCCAGCAGCATTGTAGGTGGATTGATGATGCAGGCAGACGCCATCAATCTACCCTGCAGCCCTCTAGGCCCAACCTCCCTTCAGCAGCAGGACAGAAACCAGCCAGAGGAGACTCTAAGCTTCCAGAGCAGAGAGAGGCTTTCACCTCTTGCGTATTAGTGTCAACTTGCAGCTGAAAACTCCTTCCATGGAAATGCAGCTTAAAGCTGAGTGAGAGGCACTGTGGTATTCTGCTCCAGTAATACTGTGGCACTGTGGTTTGCATGGAATTTCGCTGTGACAATGTGAGGGCTCACCAAGCAGATTTTAGATCTGTTGAGAGATCAAATATGAACCAAACCACGCTGAATTTTTAAGTAATCATTTTTAAAAAATACATTGCAAAAGTGACATTTTTCTGTGTATATCAGCCAGTGAGTCATTGCCTTTATTTTCACCTCACTTTATTGATTTTTCCAAAGATAGACCAGAGTAAATTGATATAATGTGAAAATTGCTGTATCTTTTATATTATAAGAAAGCAAATACCTCTGAGATATAAAATCAATTAAAAATTAATAAACCAACACGTAAGGAACAAACTGGTAATAAAATATTTGTTCTCAGTTAATGCATACATAAACTCATGAATCAACAAAACAAAATAATAAAATCCCCTGACCCCTGAAATAAAATAACTTCTCCTCTGCAATAAACGTTCAGGCATTTGCATTTGAATGTCATTAAACAAGTAATTTAGAAAACTGAAAGGAAAACAGCCAGGAACAAAAATGCAGTCTAGATATGACTGTACCTCAGCAGAGGAATACCACTCACTCCACTTTTAGGTAATATGGAACAATATTATATTTCTGATAATATATCAGAGAATCACAGAATGGTTTGGGTTGGAAGACATCTTAAAGATCAACTAGTTCCAAGTCCCCTTGCCATGGGCAGGGACACTTCCACTAGACCAGGTTGCTCAATGACAGAAGCTAAATTGTACATAAATATAAATATTTTGGGGTTTTTTTCCTAAATGAAGTTAGAAAGCTTTTATTTGAGTATTGACATCAGTATTCAACAAGCATTTAGATCTGAGATTTTAAAACTGTCAAGGTAATGTTGTCAGCAATGTCAAAGTTAATTGAACCCAGATACCCTACCAAGTTGTTCTAAAAGCAAAAGAGTCATTATTCTGATGTTCCTCCTCAAAGTGGTCAGCTGCTTCCTGGCCTGTGCTGTGAATGAAAATCCATACTAGAAGCTGCAGACTAGTTTCCACACTTGGAAAAGCACATTAGAATCAATACATTGAATATGTGACTACAGGTATGGATCGGCAATGTGAATGACAAGCCAGAATCTCAGTGTTTTGGGTTTTTTTTGCTTTAATGGATTCCGAAAACAATTAGGAAACTGAATTACTGCATGTATCATTTCTGCTGCACAAAAGTGTAGGTTATGTAAACCTGTGACAGATTAGATAAACTCACATTGTAAAACGTGTGCTGCAAGTTATCAAATCCCTTTCCAATCTGCTCTATGTATTTAAAAAATACAGGTGGATGGGAAGACTTTCCAGCCCTTTGAAAGTATATCCTACTGCATACATTTCAGACTGCCCAGAAGAGAACATCTTGTGACACATTTATTACAAAACTTTGAGTACCTAATACCATAAACATTTACTTAACTCATACAGCTGAATAGGATTTGATTCTACATTAAGATCCAGATGGGCAGAATTCAGTGCCACTAGCTAATTGACTTCCAGATCTCATTCTCAAAGGTATCTGTGTCAGAGATATTTTAAAAACTACAGAAAAGGTTTCTTAGAGTAACCACAATAAAAACAGAAGTAACAATATGAAATTAAAGAAAACATTAGGCTTACTATATTTCTCCTTTAAAGGATTTCTCCTTCAGAGTATTTCTCCTTCAGTGTTCCAGGGTTGAACTATCAAAAATATACCACCAGTTGTCTACAGGCAATGGTAGCAACAGATCCCAATTCCTATTGATTCCATGTCCTGCACCCCCTGTGCACCTCCACCCACTCCACCCACACACAATACCACTGAAGCTTTTCTGTGTCCTGTCTCCAGGATGCCTCCAGCTGCACCAAATGCCCCATATCTACTGTTAGCATAGTTAGGACAAGCTCAAAGCTAAAGCTGCTAAATGGTCTGCTGCTCCTCTCAGGGATTTATATCTGACAGAACTAAAGCATCATTTTCTTCACTGGTATGATCAATTTGGATCTTGCCTGTCTATCCAGACACCGGTCTTCATCAGAGTTTTTAGAATTTAACATTGTGGAACATCCTATCCACTGTCAATTTTGGTTGAAATGAACTGGCTACTTTAAATACTACATAAGGTGGAGAAATGGGCTAATGACTTGAGAAACTAAAACCTTCTTCTCTTAGGGAACTTACTTGATTTCCTTCTATGACAACATAACCCATCTAGTTGATCAAGGGACACCAGTTGGTGTAACTTTTTGGATTTCAATAAAGCTTTCGACACTGTCTCTCACAGTATCCTTCTGGACAAAATGTCTAGCACACAGCTGGATAAACACACCCTGTGGTGGGTGTGCAACTGGCTCACAGGCCGAGCACAGAGGGTTATAGTGAATGGAGTAATATCAGACTGGTGATCTGTCACTAGTGGGGTTCCACAGGGCTTGTGCTCTTCAAAATCTTCATAAATGACTTGGACACTGGCCTGGAAGGGATACCAAGCAAGTTTGCAAACAATACAAAACTCAGAGGAGCTGTTGACTCCCTCAAAGGCAAGAAAGCCCTGCAGAGAGAGCTCAACAAATTAGAGGACTGGGCAATCACCAACTATAGGAAGTTCAACAAGGGAAAATGCCGGATTCTGCACCTGGGATGGGGCAACCCAGATGTTTGTACAGATTGAGAACTGAGATGCTGGAAGGCAGTGCTGTGAAAAGGGAGCTGGGGGTCCAGGTTGATGACAAATTAAATATGAATCAGCAGTGCCCTGGCAGCCAGGAGGGCCAACCGTGTCCTGAGGGGCATCAGGCAAAGCATCATCGCCAGCTGGTCAAGGGAGGGGATTGTCCCTCTCTGCCCTGTACCGGGGTGGCCTCACCTTGAATATTGTGGCAGTTTTGGGCACTGCAGTATAAGAAAGATACTAAGCTGTTAGACAGTGTCCAAAGGAGGGCAATGAAGATGGTGAAATGCCTTGAGGGGAAGCCACATGAAGAGCAGCTGAGGTCACTTGGTCTGTTCAGCCTGGAGAAGAGGAGACTGAGGGGAGATTTCATTGCTGTTACAACTTCCTTGTGAGGGGAAGAGGAGGGGCAGACACTGATCTCTTCTCTGTGGTGACCAGTGACAGAACTCAAGGGAATGGCCTGGAATTATGTCAGGGAAGGTTTAGTTGGATATTAGAAAGAGATTCTTCACCCAGAGGGTGGTTGGTCACTGGAACAGGCTCCCCAGGGAAGTGATCACAGCACCAAGACTGACAGAGTTAAGAAGCATTTGGACAATATTCTCAGGCACATGGTGTGACTCTTGGGGATGGTCCCATGCAGGGACAAGAGTTGGACTCAATACCCTTGTGGGTCCCTTCTAACTCAGCATGTTCTGTGATTCTCTGACAATATGCTCAGGCATCTCACACTCTTTCCTGTTACAATTCACTTCCTCTGATTGTAACTGCAGCTCACCATCATCAATACAGAAGACCTCAAACAAGCTAGAAGCGTCCTTTGATGTCCACCTGACTGGCTCATGCATTAACAGTTTTCACATCTTTATCACATATAAAATACCCTTCAAATTAATTTTTGGTTGCTAAGGCAAAGACAGAGACTGAGGGACAGATAGCATTGGTTGTTGTTTATACATTGCTGATCTTGCAAAGCACTTTATTACTGACTGAATACCTAAGACATTATAGATCCCAAAGTAGACTGAGGGCCAAACTCTTAAATGCTTTCTAGGTTCAAGGCTCAGATATACAAGATGACTTACTGACACAGCAAAGATGGGCCCTGGCCTCTCAGAGCACACTGTAATGGAGATAATGAAGAGAGAGCACCAGCTGCAGGTAAAATTTCTGAAGCAAAAGAAAATACAGTGACATTTACAGATTTGTGTAGGGGCTGTTTTTCTTAATATTTTCTTGATTATGCTATTTTTTTCTATTTACTTGAGATAGTACTGTACATAAAATACTTGAGTACATGTCCTAAACATAAAAAAAATAAGTGATGAATGGGGTTTGATGACAGTATTTTGAAGGACAGAATGGAAACTGAAATGGCAGAGAACTCATTAGAGAAAAGTAGCATGGAGAAAAGCTCAAAAGTACTTGTGGGGAAAGGAAGAGTGATGTGAAATTAAATGATAATAAATAAAGTGGAGGTGGCTAGATAGAGCCAGGGCCATGTAAAGATGTCTGATCACAAAGCTATGTGCTGTGAATGTCTCCTTTAGTATCACAAGCTTCAATGGGTCACACTATGTGCCTTGTGCTACCGATAATAGTAGCACATCACCATCAGATGAGTAATTACCTGCTTAATGACAAGTACAAATTCCTATAATGAACTAAAGAGAATTTTTTTTTGTAGGAAAAAGAGACTTGTGCTCCCAGACGAGTTACTTCCCTATTGATAGACCTAAGCATTTCAGCAAAAAGCCAGACTGTAAAAGCATGACTCTGGGCAACATTGTGCAATTCTACAGCTGTCTTCAGGATCCTGCCAGAGCTCAAGTACTGTTACTTCCTTAATGAAGTCACACAAAGCTGAAATAAATAAAAATCTTTTAGTTAAGCCTTTTAGTCTGTGTTCAGGCTGAAGATTCTAAGAGGTGAATCAGTGCATAAAGCTGAGAAGAGAGAGAATGCATACATCAAAGTGAGGAACAGCTCAAAGCCTTAAATCAGCTCTGAAAAAAAGACCATAAACCTAAATAAGCCTATCGTCAAAGGGGCTCCACAGTCCAGCAAACCTTATGCAAAGAACCCTGACTACCTACATCCCAGTTACTCAGAGGGAACCCTGTTTATCATTAATCAAGGTCTTGTCAGGGGGCTCTTGTGAGCAACTTATTTCATTGGAAAGTAGGTCTGAAATGGGTCAGAACATAGCTTTAATGTATATAAACTTATAGTGAAGAAGGGGGAGGAGGAAGTGTTGCCATACAGAAATTGTGTGAACAATTTGTAATGCATTTCTGAGCCCTTTACCTTGGCACAGCTGGGTGCAGATAGTAAAAAAAATACTGCGCCACTAATATGGCTGCAGGCCTTGTGCCAAGGTGAAGGAGGAGTTCTCTTGGCAGGTGAACAAGTTTTATGGACACCTGCTGTGGGCCAATTAGTACTGCACAGCGCAGTATGTTTTCCTTATGTATCCAATGTAGCCTAGGAAGAAATCACGTCTGTGTGTGATAAGTAGTAAATAAGCTGTCTTCCTTTTAATAAAGCTGACATTTTGCCGACCATAATGGTCTAAGAGCACTTTGTCCATGCCCCTCCGCCGATAAGGAAGTGCTCCAGGTGTCAGAGAAGAGATTCCCCTGCAGCCTGTGGTGAAGATCGTGGTGAGACAGGCAGTCCCCCTGCAGCCCATCCCATGGAGGTTCATGACAGAGCAGATATCCATCTGCAGCCTGTAGATGAACCCACAGTGGAGCAGGTGGATGCCCAAATGAGGATGTGATCCCATGGGAAGCCCACACTGGAGCAGGCTCCTGGCTGGACCTGTGGAGTGTAATAGGTTACAACCCAATTGCCTAAAACTCTCTGAGGTAAACACAAACTAGTTTTCCAGCCATTCCACATCCTGCTATAAACTAAGGCAAGAGGATTCGGAAAAAAACCCCAAAACTTGTTTATTCAGTTTCTCTCTGAAGTATAGAAACGCTACCCTATAAAAGGGTATTTTTCACTGTAGGATACATCTGCATTGTTGCCACTTCAAAGACTAAGTTTTATTTGCATTTAATCTTAGTACACTTTTGAAAGTTAGGTTCAACCTGTGCTTTTTCATGAAAACAATTCCAAGAAATGTAAAATCTAGATATGTAGCAGCCTTAGAAAAAACATTTTAGGAGTCAGTGCAACAGGCAAAGGTAAGATCTGGTTTTAGACTTACCAATTCGTCATATTACTAGTGCTGTGGCAGCAATTCATAGATTACCCTGTACGAACAATCAAAAATACACCTGTGACAGCTGAATTTAACCTCAAAATCTTGCATGGCATACAGGATCTTAGAGTAGATCAAGCCACAGACTAGGATAACAATCAAAATCCTGGGAGTGTTAGAGATCTCTTTGTCAAACAAAAAAATCAACCATTTGGTTTCTGTTGGGAACTGACAAGCTGATTCTGCCATTCTTAATATAAGTATTTTATTTGTTAGAATGATACTACTAAATTTAAGCATGCAACTGGAGGCCCTGAAAAGATGAGAGTTGATCCTCTGCAAAAACAATGTCCTTTCAGTGACTACAGTCAAAAATCTTTCAGCCACAGTCGTTAACAGTAGAAATGAGACTTGGAAGAAAAGAAGAGGTGAAATTCATGTATCTGATGAACATAGATCTTAATGTTTAAAGAAGATACACACTTCATATACTCACTTTCTATATGGTGTTGTTTTCTGTTCAACACTATTTCTGTGTTGTTTAAAAAGGCATTTCAACATACATGGTGAATATGAGACTCTGGATACTACTGAGTTGATGGTATATGCCTGTTACTGAGGTCAAAGGAACAAATAATGTTTCAAATATAATGACACAAATAAAAAACATTCTTATAGAGAAAGAGGTTGATCAGCACTACTTTTAAAACAAACACAAAAATGAGGTGAGCTAGGAGGTAGGAAATTGGTTCAAAATTAGCTGTAAATCAGAGTTTATGAAAGATTGGTTAGTACTCCTAGGGGAACAAAAAAAATAGATGCTGGGATTACACTTAACACAACAGCAAATAAAAACAATGAGGACAAAACTGTAATGTTTAAGATTGAGATTCTATGGCTTTTTTCGGAAGCATGAACTTTTGGGGTTTTTCATAAATGTCTGGGCATAACAAACATCAGGCAATACAACAATGGCTTTGTGGCAATTAACTTCCTAGAATATCATAAACCAGGAATAATGTATTTTCATGTATATTCTTACCTGTCTTACAAAAACAGGGATGGGGAACTACAGCTACGAAATAAATTCATGTTCTGCAGCCATATCTATTTTTATCACTATCTTTGGAAATCTTTACTACAGGGGCTGCCAAAAGTGTTTGGAATACATATCCATTTGCTAGAAAGGAATAGGCTGCTAACCCCTGCTTTAGATAATGCATTGCTGTGATTTAAATGCTTAACCATTTCCATTTCCTCCAACTCAGCTATAAGAAATACAGTGTATTCAGTCTCACCCTCTGTCTTGTAGGCGTTGTCACAGCATTGCAATGTAAATGTTACAAATATTTCTAGAACCTGATTTAGTCCAGTCAAAATGTACAAATTGCTTTGAGTATTTTTTTTCAACTCTTTGGGAAGCACTGTAATAGGTTATCTGGGGAGATAGTGGAGTCTTCATCATAAGCATCTTCAAAAACAGTCTAGATGACATAGGATTGTTCATAGGAGGTGTAATTTCCACTTTAGACCTGATTGTGAAGGGTCCCAACTAATTGAGTTTTGAAGATCTCCAAGGTTGGAGGCTTCACAACCTCTTGGGGAAAAATGCTGCGGGATTGAATCACTTCCAACATGAAAAATTTTTCCTTACAGCCTTTGAGAATGTATCTTCTTGCAGCTTGTGACTGCTGCCTCTTGTTTTCTCGCTGTGCCAATCCGAGGAAAGTCTGGTTTCATCTTTAGGTAGTGGAAGACAAATATCAGGTCCCTCCATAGTCTTCTCTTCTCTAGACTGAGCAAAACCCGCTCCCTTAGTGCTCCACCCCCAGACCATTTTACCAGTCTTCTGCTGGACTATCCAATTTGTCATTCCCTTGCTGGTTAGTCCCACCTTATGAGAGGCAGATCCGGACACAGCGCTCCCAATGTGGCCTCAGAAGTGCCTCTCAGTAATCAGCCCATTCTTTAATCTGCAGGTTATGTTCATTGCTTGCAAGGACACATACTGACTGGTGCTAAACTTGCTGTCCACCAAGGCACCCATGCCTTGTCACTATCTGTCCCATTTGCATCTGGTTGTATTTTTCTGTCTAGTATGGAATTATTTATATATATTCATTTATTAAATATAGACAGAGTATGGAATATTTTTTATATAGCATTTACACATACATACATATGTATATGGACTGACATAGAAAAACTTTTTTTCTGGAGCTTTTTTATCACTTTACTCAGTTAACGTTCTTGCTTTAGTCTTTGACATAATATTGAACACGCAAGCAGATAAACTCTCCTGCTTTGTATACAGAAGTGGATAAACCTTTTATAACTGTAAGTGAATAAATTCTCTTCACCTGTTTTTACCCTGAACTTGAGTGCTGTTTTTCTTTACAGTAGAACAAAACAAAATAATTGGCCATTTGTTGTCTACATGGACCTGATCCTCTTCAATTATATTTTAAATTTTATCAACCATTCCTTGAAAATCAGTTTTTCTGGTAATAGATCCCCATTTTAGCATTCACACCTTAACAGTTCTCAGACCTTTGTAAGATTTCAGAGGGTTTCAAATCCAGTAATCAAAAGTAAGTAGCAAAATAACTTGTTCTCACACAAAGCATAGATGAGTCACAGTAAGTTTTTATCAGTGGCAGCTCTGTGGTGAAGGTCTTTAACTCATCAGCTTTTCTAAATTGTACTGGCAGATGTTTTTTTATTTTGTCTAAAATGCAGTGCGCAATACTCAGACCTGGTTTTGAAAGGATAGCTAGGAAATGAGAAAATTGTTCTGAGTGTTTCTTCAGTGCCTTATTTTTAACCTATGGCATGGTTTCGGAGAGGTCTCCAACAGCAGATACTGACACCAACTCTGAAGATAGCATTTTACTGCTTTGACACATATTTTTCAATTTAGATTCTCAAGAATTTACTAGGTTTGGAGACAACTCCTGAAGTAAGGAGGACAATGAAGGAGAAAGTCCTTGGAGACATTTCCAAGGGCCTTACGCTCTGAGGACCCTGTAAGTATGCAAATACCTTACATATTCATCCCCCTAAAACTGGTGGGCAGGCATTTCCAAGGGGAAGAAAGGGAACAGAGAGCAAAAGGGTTAAGCAGCTCAATGCCTATCTTCCCATCTCCTTTGGAACGGTCAAAATTAATTCATTTCACACTCAAGAGGCAGCATTGCAGCAGGAGAATCTGAAATGTTTTTTTGCCAAGTGTCTCCTTATTCAGGCAAGTTTTGCACCTGCAAAAGTTCACAGGGTTACCTGCTTTCTGTTCCAATCACAGCAAGTCAGGGCTGTCAAAGCCTCACATAGTATTTTGCCTTCTGGACTGGTGGGTCAGAACGATACCTGTGGTAACAGGTGTCTAACGCTACAACTGACAGTAAGTTGTCACCTCCACGCAGTTACATTATGAGGTACAAATGTTGTGCTGGGATGTGGGGTTTTCTACTCTTCCTCTGTATGAAGGCGTGCAATAATTACCAACCAGTTTGGCTGTCAGCTCAAACTTGTCTCTGATTATTTTCTGCAGCAGATCACCAAAAAATAAGACTGAAAGGAATCTGGAGAGAAGCCAGCCAGCTCACCTCTTTGCCTAATCAATGATCATGGCTGTCAAATAGTTGCAATTTGTGACAGAAGTTCACAGTTGCACTCCCCATATCAGCTGAACCAGGGATCTGCTGTAAGTAATTTTTATCTGCTTTGTGGCCTACATGCCTCGTTTTTACTTTGTCTGAGATAGGCAGAGCAAGGGCTCAACCAGACGTAGGAGACGAGACTGTCCTGCAGTCCGTGCAAACTGTTTTGGACTGTATGTCCAGTTCTTTACATCTTCCAGTGATAAAGATGTGACATCTCACAGGTAATCTATTCCTCTGCTTCACTCTCCTTACCACCAAAAAAACCTTCCTGATATCACCCTTAAATCTTGGTTATTTAAAGTTAAGGTCATGATATCTTATTTCTTACCTGCAGCAAGTAAGTGACCATAATCTGCTTTCCCTTTTTAATGATCTCTTACGTCTTCTCTCAGTATCTTTTAGGCCGAACAAATTTCCTTAAATTTTCTTAGCCCATGCTTTTTTGGTGGCTGATCACTCTCACAGCTCTTTGTTGGTCTGTTTTTTATCCAGCTGCTGTTTTATGGTTGAATACCGTTCTTGAAAAAGAAGCTGCCGTCTCATTTAAGACCACAGCCATGGTTCTCCTTGCTTTCCATCTGGGTATGACATTTGAAAGATAAATGAACATGAAAATGTGATAATTCCTTCCTACAGTTGCCTTGTTAAAAAAAATTCAGCAGCCTCTTCCCATTGCTGCATAACAGTTTCAATAATTTCATTTTTCTTAAAGAAATCTTCCCTAAGTTAAAACAAGTATTACAAATTTTAGGGGTCTCATTCAAAAGTTAAAAATGCCCACACAAATATATTCACCAAGAAAAAACCTTACTTTAAAACATAGTTAACAACCAAAATTGGAAACCAGGAATCCTTTGATTTATTTTCATTAAGCCAGAAATGGCTATGGTCACATGCCTCTTAATATTTTAATGAAAATTTTAAAAACACAGGACATTCCTAGCCACAAAATTAGCTCTGAAACCAATTTCAAATTTCATTCTTTAAAACATCCAATATATAAATTTCTAGAAGAATATTACATTATTTCAAAAACTTATCATATGAATTATGCATCTTTACTAATGACTTGGGAATTAATTTTCATCATAGCACATTGTACCCTATGAAAAACCCTATTGCCTCCAAATCTCTGACAATTTTCTACTGAATTAGAATAGATATTCAGAAATAGCATTTTCTCACTCCCCTACATAAGCAAATCTCTCTCTAGTCCTGAGCTCTAGTTATCAGACACTAGCTGGGGTACAACAGCATTACTGACTGTTTGTTCAAGATACTGTATGTTCCTGTTTTCCTCCAATTTTTCAGAAAAAGCTTTTCCTGTGAAGCCTTCTCCCCTAGCTAACTGCCCTTTAAAGTTTTGGTTTTTTTTTTTTGATTGCCTGGATACCTCAGGGTCTGGTTGCTTTAAATGAGGCTGGTCATTTTAATCTTTTACATTTGGTGTTTAAAATGCGAGAGCGAGCGGAAACTCTTCATTCTCAGGGGCAAGGTGCATGAGAGATACTTAGTAGCTGCTGCCAGGTTGCTGTTGGCAGGCCAGGACCCACTGCCTTTCCTCAGGGCAGGATTGACAGCATCCCACTGATGTGAGAGGAAGCAATCCAATCCAAGCAGCTCCACAGCATCTGCAGGAAGGACCTGATTGCCTCTATCTTGTGCCTGAGAGGCAGCAGCTCCTGCTGAGTTCCTGCTGGCATTCTGAATGCAGCCACATTCTCCTCCCCCAAAGTGGGAAAATAGGTCTAAATTCACATCAAAATGGGTGGTATGGTATGCCATCCTATTCTGCTTCAGTCTGCACGTGGACCGTGCTAACAGGAAAGTGTTATACTGTGCTGATTCAGTGAGTGAATCTGTCTTCTCACTATACTGATGCAAATTAGACAAAGCCACTTTGAAGTCACGACACCTAAGTAAAATGACAATATGAAGCAGGCTGAGTAACCCCCCAAAAAACTTCTGAATCCCATTCACAAAAGCTGGAACAGTCAGGCAGCCATCAGCACTGAGGAAGAAAGAAACCTGGCACAGATGCTTTTCCAGCTGACATATTCTGAGATGCCATAAGGAGCTAACCGAGACCATTGTACAACTGTTTGTGGGCTTTCCATTTTTCTGCAGACAAGTACTGCAAAGACATTTCAATATCACTCAGTTTCGCATATGCTTTGCTTGGAAATGTTTTCATGGACTGCACCAATTAAATACTCATTTACAGTCACCAGATTTACCCATTATGACACAAACTGTCTGCATTACCCAGTATTTTCCCCCAAATAGCTCCTATAAATGTAACAACAAATCTTCCTAGATGAGCTGTTTAAGGTCTGTTGACCAAGTACGATAATGTTAGATAGCAACAAGAAAAAATTGTATTTGTAAACCATAAAACCCAAATGTTACACAGTTAATTTTGAGGGCCATGGCATGACTGGATGGCCAGGAAGGGGGAGAGAACATGTTGAAGGCAGCTGACAGAGGTACCAAATGGGTACATTTAGAGAATCAAATGTAAGAAACGTTGGGAGACCTCTAGAGGCAAATACAGGCTGACTGAAGCATCCTCTGGGCTCTCCTTGATGTAGCTGTGCTCTCCCTGGTGGTTTCCATACTAACTTTGCTCATAACAGGACACACAGAGTAGTTGTGGCTCAGGAATCACAAATCATCTTCATGCAGGGAAAAAAACTGACTCAAGCCATGAACAACTAAGCTTCCCCCTCTTAATTCTTAACTTTCCCAACAGCTTTTCTTACTCACCGCTAGCACACTGTTTCTATCTATCTCAAGTAGCTCCAAAGGACAGTAGGGAAATGAAATTTCATAAAGACAATTAAATAGGAAAGAATTCAGATACAATGACAAAAAGATGCTATAGACATTTTAGGAAAAAAAAAGGTGATGGGTTTCCAATCTATGAGTGCTAAATTGGAAGAAAATAAACTTTTATTTTAAAAATATACCAAAATCTACAACCACAGTGCTCAAAGTAGAATCAGTAAAGGACTTTTAAGGTCCCGGAGCAGGACTCATGCAGGATTCCTTATCACATGTGCAGATTAGGGACTTCAGAATAGTGAGCCAAAGCAGATGAGAAGATAAACAGAGAGTCATAATATTCACTCTCTTCAATGCGAAACAGCCTTTACTGGCTCATGGGAAAACACAGGTGACTGGGATGATTTCTAAACCTTTTTGCCAGGTAACTTACCATGCTTTGATAATGGAGAGAACTGTCTTGCCTTTTGTATGGTCTAAATGAGTCTCGAGGAAGTCAATGTGTCTAAACCAAGAAGTGAGTATTCAGCACAACTGGTACTTCAGATGACCTTTTCTGCATGATGGAGCCAAGGCAGCATAATACATCATCATGTCTCTTAGAAATTACAAGAAAAAAGTGTTTTGATTTCATCTCAAAGTTATGAAGCAATAAAATGGTGACTGATTAATATATTGTGCTGCCAGTGAATTCAGTGTTAGACTGGACATGGGCTTCAGGGGAAGCGGGACTGGAGAGACTGGCTGTGTAACCTCAGTTTAAGATCTGGTAGTAAGTAATAGGGAACATCACTGATACAGTCCCCAGTCCCATTATTTTAAGGGGGAAAAAAATAAAAAATAGAAGCATCATTTAAGTTGACTAAATGAATTTTTGTGTTGCACTATCTCTATATCAAGCTTCAAAAATGTCCGTTCACTTTGCAATAGACACTTCTAAAGCAATATTGTATTGTAAAATGTCTGGAAAATCTTTAAATACTATTGAAGTTGACAGGCTGAGGGACTGGGAACTGTACTTTTCTTATATTCTGGGGCTTGGTTTTTTGTCAGTTGGTTTGGCCTTTGGCCATTTCCCCCCCCCCCCATGAATATGTATACCAATATCTTGAAAAGAAAACAAGTACTAGTGGACTTTGTACTAGGCAACAATACCTACAAAATAACTAAATTCCACAGACCTGGAGTATGGAGCAGGAGGAAATTCCTCTTCCCCCATCTTCCTTCTCAATGTAGTATTTTGTCTGGTTCCTTATCTACTACTCAATCCTAACAAATTATGAAATTAGCAACTTCGATATTTGTTACAACTATTCTTTTAGTTACATAGCTAAGTAGCTAGTAGAGCATGCATGTAGTTACTCTGAACACTCAACAACAAGTTGGTAAGATATATTCAGTTTCATATAAAAAAAATCCAACCAACTTTGTCATCTGCTTCCTAGAAATAGCATAATACACTCAAAAGTATAGTAAACCTCTGCTCAGCATTTCTGCTTGCCTCTCTTAATTTTTCTCTACAAATGTAAAGGAATAGCAGAAGTTGTGGTCTCGAGCAAACATTCTCAGTCAGTTACTCAAATCCATTTTTAGAAAACTAAGTAAAGTGCCATGTTTTTTGAGAGTTTATCTAGTGGTGACGCCAATTAAAGTATCCCTGTCATCTTTCACTAAGGTAGCCCAGTTGAGCATTTTTCATTTTGCCTCACTAGACTGATTTTACATCTTTCCTGTAACGTCTGCTGAATCAAAAGATTATCTCCTGCCCTGAATGTTGTGAACTCAGAGGAAAGAATCCTTTCCAAAAGACTGTAGACATCCTCCCACTATACAGCTTTTCAATATTTGGACTGTTTTATTATCTCAACTAAACACATGCTTACAGTAAGAAAATTCATCTGGATATAATGGCCTTCCTCTGGGCACAAAGATCTCTAGCAGCTTCATAATAACTTCAAAAAAGAAAAAGACAAATCAAACAAAATCTGTAGTCCCCTCTTCCAAACATTGCTGCCTTCTCAATCTTGTCCTGAAAAAAGTAAAACATAAAGCAACAACAGCAAAAAGAGCAGAGTCCTTCACCTTACAGGAAAAACTTTATTAAATCCTGAATAGCTGAAAGAATATATCATGAACATTTTATAGTTTATACTGGAAAGTAAAATAAACTTGCATAAGCAAGTTCAGCCCCCTGGCCTTCATGTGCTTGTTGTTACTAAATGACATATATTATACTGGTGATGTGTGACTGAAGGTACTCTGGGAAGAAGGGAATTTTATCCTGTCTGTTTTTTCTTGGAAGGGACTGGAAACACCTTTAAATTAACATCCTAGACTTTTAATAAGAATTGTGTCATCTGAAACATATTTCATACCATACACCATCTAATGCTCTTGCAGTAAATAGAATCATTGCTAGAAATAATGAAATCCACAAATGTTTCAGTTTTCATTATGGTTTAATAAATATAGAAATAATATTAGTGTTAAACACTTTATTTATGTATTAAAAGTTACTGACCATCAGTTTCCAACTCAGCTTCTAAGGACCCAACCTTGTAGAGAAATGTGATGAGCCAGGTTCCACGTCTTAAAAAAATTAATTAATCACTAGAAAAAATCACCTGGCAAAGTGAGTTCAGTGATATTACATTTAGAAAGATGATGGTGGCCTGCACAAAGGATCAGGATTTGCATTAGATTAATACACAGTCAAACCGGTCCCACCACATCTCTAACACTGTCCTCGGAATTCCCTCTTTAGAAAGAGTATATAGAAATTGTAACTATTGAATTCATACCACGTGCTCAAACCAGGACCAGAAATTTTAAGCACGTTTTTCTCAAATCTTCTTCTGTGATTTGCAGCCTTCTTTGAGTATCCAGCTAACACTGCTCACATTTAACTTGTGTTCACAGTTCTGTTGGGGAGATTTAACTGGACAACAAATGGATCAATAATATTGCTAGAATAAAGATATAATTGTGTATATGTGTATGTGTGAGTGGTGTGGGGAGAGGTAAGAGTCCTGGGTATATTTGCTGCCTGAATTTGAATTATTTTCACACTCTGTAAAACTGCAAGTTAAGTGATAAAAATCAGGCTATGGAGAATTTGAAAAGATGAACCTTGTTAAACCCCTATAAGGTGAAGCACAACTCAGAATATAACAGTACTGAAAACCATACCATATTTTTATTTTTAGTACACGGCAGCAAAAAGTAACAGTTTAAAAGATATTTCAGCTTAATAAAATTATTAGAACCATATCATAGAGGAAATTATGGCAGAAGATTTACTTTCCAATTGCAATTTATTGGCTGAGACATTTCTTATTTATGTACAAATTTCAGCTTTTTCACTTACTGGTATCTGAAAGAAACCTTTGAACCTTTTTTCCAAATTTCTTCCACAGCCAAGGTCCAGAACATAAATAGAGAAGATATTGCGGGCCAAGACTGAAATGCATTGGCAGTCTTCTGATTGAAAACTTCTAATACTCTTGCTTTTTGATACACAGTAGTAGCTAAAATGACTGCTTTGGACTTCTGAAGGTGACACGTCCTGCATCTCCTCCCTTTCCAGCATCTTTTTTTTCCTTTCTAATAGCAGTGTGCTCAAACATGAAACACAAAGGAGTATTTTAGACATGACTAGCTGCAAAGACTTCATGATGATAAGAACTAAGGAGAGGGTTGTACCTCAAAGCCATAAAATGTATCAAGAACGGAAATAGAAAAAAGTGCCAGAGAAAATGAGATTCCTCTGGGAGATCTTGTTACATTTTAATGTCTAGAACCTCTAGAGCCAGGCATCTCTCAGCCTGTGTTTGTATCTGAACTGACTGAAGAAGGACGAGTCTTACAGTGCTTTTTCAAAAATACAGGACTGATCTAGGACCTCTGCATGTGATTTCACTTATGCATTAGGGGAAAAGGAGGTGCAATTAGGGGAGACCTCAGATGCACAGCTGTACAAAGTGCCTCTGCTGTACAAAGTGAATTAGGTTCAGATGAGGTAAGCAATGTTTTTATGCTCAGACATTTCCCTCAAGACTTGTGTTCTGTTCAGCTCTCTTGGAGTATCTGACCCTCAGTGACTACATTTAGTTTCTATCAGAAGTTTGGTTGATGAGATTTAAGTGGGCAGCTGTTACAGGAAAAACAGTGTCAAAGACATTCAATTAATAACAATACTGGAATAAATATGTACTTGCGTTTGTGTGCATGAGTGAAGACAAATGACAGTAGAATAACATTGAAAATGAGAAGGTGAATTTCTTATGTGAACATAAGCATGCATTTTATCTCTGTGGTGCTTTCCCTTCTCCAGGATAGCATTTGTCCCCAATTGCACGCAATCACCTACTTGTTTTGTCATCAGAACCTAAATTTAAGTCCTTTGAGATGCAAACATTCTCATCCTACTTTCTTTATGTGCTGTATATTTACAAATCTACTCATAATTATGCTCCCCATTCCTTAACTATAAAGTAGTAGCTGATGTTCCCATGCTAGTCAAACCCTCTAGACTAATATGGATTATATTACTGATGCTGGATGAAACATTGAAAATTAGTCCCTACTCCACAGATTTCTTACAGACTGCAGAGTCACGGAGAAGCAAAGACTATAAGGAAATACAGATGTATCTGGACAAAACTCTGAACTTTTGCTTCTTCTATTCAGCTGCTCTGTTTCTCAATATTGAATAAAGGTGGTTACCCATTTGAAATTAATTCTGCCAATTTCATCTTTACTTAAAGATCTAAGAAAAAAATCCATCAGATTTCTTCTCTAATATCTCTTTGCGATACTGATAATCAACTGAAACATTTCCCAGATTCACTATACTAGATGACATTATGGCCAAATATGTGCCAGGCCTTCACATTGCTCAAGTACATGCATGCATATAAGGTCCTAATACTGGTAGGCATTCTACTGATCAGAGACAGCAGTGTCTCCCTCTAAAGTTCATGGTTAACACCTCCATCCTGCAAACATTTCTGCACCCAAGTAAGTCTACGTCAGTCACTCCTTATGTTGCTGTGGGAGAACTTTCACACCCAACACAAGGAGATTTCTACACACTACTTGTTTGGAGGGGTAGAACTTGATTTCAGACATGCCAAACTGAGTGACAAACAAATGATGTCAATGAGAATGATTAAGACTACACTTACTGTCAAGAGCTGGGGTTTAGTCAGTTATGTGTCTATTACAGTTATATTTTCCAAGAAATGAGGCTTTTTAAGATGCTAATCAGAAATAAAAATCTCTGTCTAGTAGAGTAAAGACTTGAGGTTGAAATTCACCTTTCTTCCCAAAACCAATATAACACTGCTTTAGTTTCACTTAAAACGTATATTGAGGGGTAAGTAAAGCCTTAATAATACATAACGTCCTGCTCTTTCAAAGATGGAAAATGTTATCTGTATGAAAATACATAGATTAGTCTTGAATATTAATAGATTCTTATATTGCCTATGACTCCAAATAATGTGAAAATTCTCATATTAATTATTAAATATTACTAATAGTCTCATCTTTGAATTAATTAATGTAAAAATTACATTGATGGGACCTTACAAGTACATATGATTTAATAAATATGGCTGCCGATGGTTTGAGACATTTCATAAGGCTCTTGAAATAGTTTCCAGAGAAAATTTGTGTAATCTAGAATATTTTATGGTTTATATACTGTACATACACCAGAGAGGACATTCCTTGCAACTGTTGGTGCATTTAGTTCTCCTGAAAAGCTCTTCTTTTTGATGTTTGGCTGAGAGTCTCTCTAGAACCATGTACAGCTACACACTGGCTTAATGAGGCCCAGGGTATTGAGTTCCAAGTGAAGATGGAAAATAATTGCTCATTCTGAGGGAATCAGGTGCCCACTCCTTGGAAATGTTCCCATTGCCCAGATTTTCATTATCTTGTTTGCTTTCCCTTTCCTTCCTCTATACAGAGCAAGCAAAGCCCACTGTGTTTTTGCTACCAATATGCATAATTACTGAGTGTTGTACTAATGAAAACATGTATTGCTAAATTAAAATAGTCTCTTCTATAGAAAACTGAATATATTATAAATACTAACAACTGGAATGTCTCTATTCATTTTTGCTTATTCTTTGAAAACACGAATACGACTAATTTTCTTGTATTTTTCATTTCCTATTTCTCTGCCTTTTTGTCTCCTAATTACTAATTACTGACTCCTAATGACTGTTTTTCTGAAAAAAAAAAGCAACAAAAAACAGCAACAAATTCTCTTTAGGGACGTGTCTTTTTTTCCCCCTCTCACTTCAAAATGTTTCAGAAAGTCTCTTAGAATGTCCTGAGATGTGGACTGCGGAATGAACATTTGAATAGATTAAATAGCATAAATTAAAACTAGAAATTTAAGCAAGAAGGCAAATGTAATTACCCATGGTTTTTTTGTACATTAAGAAACTGAGATTATTGTATATTGATCAACTGATTTAAATAAATCTATTTTGACATTAAGACAATTTGTACATCATTCTAATGAGGTATATGATGTCGGATAAACAAGTAAGTCTTGATTTTCAGATTTCTACAAGCAAAACTAACATAAAATTAAACACAATCCTTTCATTGTGGAAAGGGCTGTTTTAAAAAAACAGTTCTTGGATGACTTGATATCGTCGGGAATAGAAATAGAACACTGTTCTGTTCCTCTAATAATCCTAGTCTAAATTGTTCATATGCCTTCCAGCCACTTCTATACTTCTCCTGATGTTGCCTTTCGTGTTTGCAATGGACTTCTTCAACTGGCAGTAATTTCATAAATCTGTTTACTTGCCACTCTTCAAATCCCTAATTCCAGAGTGATCTCTTTTTCTGAAAATTAAAGAAAATCATCTGGTTAGGATAGCACGGTCTGAACAGCAGCTATAGCCACTCCATGAATTTCCTCCTCACAGAGTTGATGTGTTTTCAAGCAGGCAGGGTTAGGAACCTGCATTGCTGCTGATAATGCTGTAGCTATTCTCGGAGCTTTCAATCAAGTCACTTCTAGGAATGCAAAGTCATTATTACAAAGTTGTATGCAAAAGAATTAAATATTCCCATGGAAGCCTTAAAGGTGCTGAAGCTAATGGCAAATTTCCATTCTTTTCACCCTGAACTGAATTAGGCCAAATTTATTACCATTTCTGTTTAAATTATGTCTTTTACTCCTTCCAATTTTTTATCCAAATTGTGAATGTAGCTCTCACTCAAATGCATTATTTATGATCTGTTTATCAAAGCATACAGCATGCCTCCATGGTCTTCTGTAGAGAGCTCAATGCTCACACTTCCCATGCTTCAAACAAACTAAATCTGAACAAACTCTTATTTGAAGATACTGTGCTCTGGGTAGTTGCTATGGGGTACACCATTCCACACCAGAGAGATAGACAAATGATGATAGGAAATAGTTCACCTCCAAACAGCTTGCAAGGCAGGCATCTGCAAAAGAAAATATCTCTACTCAATTAATGGAAAGCTTCTAGGTCCAGCTGGGAACTTGGATTTTTCTTTCAAATTCTGCACTTGACCAAGAAAATTAAGACAATGCCTTTTTCACAAGTGACATCCTTTCTTGCAGTACTGTTAAAGGTAGAGAAACTATATTTACAGGGAAAAAAAGACGGTGCAAACAAGACAAACTACTGAAATACACAACTTTCCATACTATATGGAAAAATGTTTTCCCTCATAACAGAATGAAATCACTGAAATCTTGGAACCAGGTTTGGTCTTACTTCACTTTTCATGTACAAAGCAACACTATAATATCACAACATAAAACACTGGCTCAGCCACCTCTTTTGTGCAGAAGTCAGTGTTGTAATGACTCCTGAGCACAAGCAGAAATAAAACCACCAAGGTACAGTTAATAACAATTTTCCAGTGGTTGTTTATGGGCCTGATCAGTATTTCACACACATGCTAAATAGTAACTCCTCATGCTTGCAGTCCCATGGGGCACAACAGAATTGCTTATAGCAGAACAAATGGGAAAGTGCTGCTTCTGTGTGCAAGGTAATGGTTAACAAAATGGAAGTTTATTAAAAAACCACCCAAACCTTAGGAAACCTATTTCCAGATTATGGGATGACAGATTTATACTTCAGCAAATGAATGCTACTCACTAAGAAAACAGAGCAACATATAGCCTGTTTTGAAATAAGTATAAAACCATTCATTGAAACTGTGATGCTTTCCAATCATAGAATGAACAGTACTAGCCAGACAACATACACACAAAAAAACCCCAAACAACTAAATGGGTGGACTATGGAAGAAGCTACTGGTAAATAGTCCATCACCTGCATGCACCTAATTCAGTTGCTTTTTCTATCTTCTAAAGCAATCTGTACCTATTTGGTGACCTGCTCATTCACACCCTCTCAAACCTCTGGAAAAGAAAATATTCCAGGCTATCAAGCATGAAAAAGCTCTCTATTTTACCTCTTTCAACTTACTGCTGCAATGAGAGGAAGGGGTATTCTCCTGCTTTCCCTAGGCTTCAGCTTAAGGTTTTGCTTCTCAGCAGTTCCTCTTCCACAAACATCTCAAGCACTTAGAACCATGACTCATCCAAGCCCACCTAGGGACAGCTGTAGCACCAGAGGGACAGAACTGCAGTGAGTCCATAGGGGTGCTGCTCTGTGGTTCCAGACCTAGCACAGCTAATGAGAACCTCCCCTAACTTTACTGCTCCTGCCAGAGAATGCTGTGAACAGTGAAAAAATTGTGGCTTTATGAAAGCTCATAAAAGCAGCTTCCATTGTTTCTCCTTCTGTATCCATAAGGATAAAGGGTGAAACCTACAGTGCAAGTTTAAATCCTAAAGGGATGATGATTTACATCAGTATTCTTTAAGTGTCTCGACTTTTATTATGGTTTCCTATCCCCTCTTGTATCAAGGTGGACAAGTTTCTTTGACGGTATTATCTAGTGGCACTCCTTTATCTGGTGCTGGAAAAAGTGGCAAGGAGTTCCTTTTTCTTAGAACCTGGTGCATGCCAAGCCCAGCACCTCCTTCTCAGCACTAATCTCCCTTGCTCCTTTCCCTCCTGCCCTCCTCAGCATGGCCTGTGCTGGAGAAAGGCAGCCAGCTCAGTTTGCATGCAGGTTTCTGGGAGAAAGGCAAGGTGCAAAATTTAACTGTAATCTGCAAGAGAAAGTGGTAGGTGGAAGAAAAACACTTGAGAACTGCTTCGGTAGGAGCTAACTTTTCATTCAGAAGTAAGCCAGGCGACTTCAAAGCCAGTGTCAAAGTTCCTTTTATTTAATGGCAGCAACACCCTTCGCAGAGAAAGACGAAAAAATAAAGCTGTTCTCAGCCGGCTGGTGGTACCTTTTGAGCAAGTTTGTTTGCCTCCTGACTCCATCTGCTGGGAAGACACCCCACTACCTGCTACACTGACACCTTTGTCGGGAGTGCTGAGGTGAATCACTGTGCATTCGCTCCGTCTCAGCCTCACTGTGGCTCTCTGGATATTTAAACGTTGGGCAGCTTGGAGCCGTCACAGCAGAGAAGTCCTTCCCTGCGCTACTTCAGGCACAACTACTCGACGCTCTTCCGCGAGGTGGGGGCTGTTGGCTCAGCTGCCTCTGGATGGCCGTGTTATTGGGCTCTGCCCTTCTGAGGAGAGCAGAGGTTGAGGGAACCAGGTCTTCCTCGTCCTCTCATTTGGTTTAAAACGCTGACACACCTTCTGGAGCAGAAACGGGAATTTAGATGACTCTGCTGTCCGGTGAATCCTGCGGCCGCCCCTTGTTCATCCTCCCCAGCTCGGTGGTCGGTAGGTAGATGGTTCACGCAAGCTGGAGGAGCATCAGAGAAGACGGGGCAGATGGGAGGACGCGGGGTAGCATCCCCGGGGCGGACAGGGGCGCCGGCAGCCCGCGATCCACTGCCGGGGTAGCGCCCCTCTCGCCCAGGTGCAGGAGCGCAGGGTCCCACGCTCCATGCCCCGCGTTCCCCCGGCTTTCCTCTTCGAAAAGATGCCCGCGATGGGACCAGAACGCTGGCTCGGGCCTGAGGACCTTCTCCGAGAGGAGGAGGAGGTGGGGTGTCCGGCCAGGCCCCTGACGCCCTCGCTGCGGACACAGCCCAGCCAGCGACGGTGCAGGGACCCCGGGCCCTGCTCGGAAAGCACCGTCTTGACAAAGGGCAGCCGCCGCGCTGCCGCCTCCGCCTCCTCCGAGGGGACGAGGGGGGCGCGCCCCAGGCCCCCGGGCCGGGCGTCCCTCGCCCCCGCGCCGCGGGACCCCTCCTTCCTCAGGCGGTGTGTCGGGAGCGCCGGCGGCCCCCGCTCCTCCCGCCTCCGCAGCAGCGGCTCCGGCACGGCTGCCCCGGCGGCAGGAGCGGCCGGGAGCCGCGGGGAGGCGGGGGTGGAGGAGGCGCTGCCGCCGCCGCCGGGCGGACTCCGGCCGCCCCGCACCGACGTCTGCGCGAAGCCCCGCCGGCGCCCGGGGTGGAGCGGGGGGTGGGCGCGGCGCGGGCGAGCCGAGGCAGATGCTGCCCGAGGCGCAGCCCCGCCAGAAGGGCTCGACCCTGGCTGGTGTCTGTCCGCCGCCTCCGGGACGCGGGGACCCACCGGGCGGTGTTGGGGAGCGGGCGGCCCCATGAGCTCCTCCGAGGAGTGAAGGGGCGTCCAGGCTGCGCCGGAGCGGGCACCGAGCCGCCGCGGAGGTGGCTCGAGGTGACGGGAGGCCGGGAGAGGTGCCGCGCCAGCGCTGGAAGCGCTGCCACCGTAAGTCCCGCGAACTTCGCTGTCTGCCCTTCCTCACCCGCCACCTCGGGAGAGCGGCCGCGGGGCGGAAGAGCCGCGAGGGTCCAGCGAGCGGCGGGGAGGGGGATGCCGGGGGAGTCACCCCCCGGCTGGTAGGGCAGCCAGAAATAGGGGGGAAAGAGGGAGTGGGTTGTAGGAGCTCCGACCTGCAGCGGCGGCGTGTGCGGTGCCACCCCGGGGAAGGGGCACAGGACGGACGGCGCTGCCCGGAGCTGGCCGTCGGGGCGCGGGGACGGGGCGCAGTGGGTCCCGGAGTTCCCGCTGCGGCTTCTGCATGGGCGAGCAGGTCGCTGCTGGTACCGTATCGTTTTCAGAGAGCAGCCGCTCTCCGTGCTGGAAGTACAGGGCGTTTAAATGACACCTGAGTCACTAGTCCGTGCTTCTCAAGCATGTGAGATATTATTTCCGTGTTATTTTTCATCTACTGGACCGATATCTGTACTTACTTTGGCATTTCACACCGCAAATGTAATAAACAACATTAGTAGGTTTCAGAATATTGCCATTGATGACAGTGGTTTGATGTATGAGGCTATTTACTGGATGCGTCCAAGTACAATATAATGCCTGCCAATTTTGTCTTTAAATTGCTATATTGATTTTATTCTTGTGGGCTTCTTGACAAGGTTAATGTAGTTGACAATTTGAAAGAAAAGAGAAAAACTTCTGGTTTATTTTAGTTACAGAATGTCAATTGTGACCAAAATGATGAATGAAAAAATCATTCATAAAAAGAGTAAATAGAAAGATGTGTATCGGAAGACCTCTTGAAGTCAATATTGTCAATATCTAACAGTTGCCTTCCTGCCAGCTTTTTACATACACTGAGTTTTACATACACTTGAACTTCTTACGGGTAATACAACATGTGATATTCTTTCCAGGACTGTCCACTTCAGAGTTAAGTAGTCTGGATAAAAGGAGCTTAGAATGAATTAATCAAGACATCACATTAAAATGCCTTTGCTTTTTTATAGGCACTGAATGAAATCAAGGTCTTGCTTCTACTCCTTTTCCCCTTCAGTTATTAAAGGATGATATTTGGGGGAGAACATTTGTGTTTGGTCTGTGGAAGGGTTCCTATGCTGCTCTAGGGCTCAGTGCATCAAGGCTGACCAGGATAACATTTCTTTGCTATCAGCAGCTAAAACTGCAGGTGATTTTGAGCTGAAGAGGGAATTTAATTCACCACTCAAAATCCTAGGCATAATTGTCAAGCAGGTAAATTAAATTCAGGACAGATAATACTTCCTTTAATTTCTTCAGGCATACAAAAACCTTTACCAGTAGGCAACTTCTGCTAAGCTGCTGCTCCGATGCTTGCTATAGCTGTCTTATGCTAGTTGACATGAAATAATTCTAAATTAACTGAAACTCTGTGTTTCTGTACCTACTGGCATGTAGTGAAGTATTCTAACTTTATAAATCTTGAGTAGATGTTGGTCCTGTTAAGATCAATGGCAAAATCCCAATTAACCCCTCCAAAGAGGGGTTTCACTGTAGGTCTTCATTATCATTTATTGTGAGTGACAGCCAACTTTAGTTAGAAATTCAAGTGGCAATGTTTAAATTTGACTGGTAATGGCACTTCTAGCAACTCTATACAGTACTGCTTTAGAATCATGGATAAGAGCCACACAGGTTTTAATACTTGTTAAAAAACTATATAGAATAAACTGTATTGTGCTTTCAAGAGGAGTAGGCAGTCCAGATTTGTCTAATACTCTGATTTTTGTTTCATGAGAATGGATTGTAAGTGGGATTGAAGTTTGAATATGCACCATATTTTAACAGAGGTATTCAGACAGTATGAGGGAATGTTATCAATTACCTTGCTTGTGTCAAAGAAGTTTATAAGTAAACTGCTAAATATTTGACATACTATAAAAATGTCAGCAAACAATTAAATCATGTTACAATTTAGTTCTCTGCAGGTCGTAAGCTTTATTGGGAGATGAAAGAACAGAAGCATCTTTTCTAAAAATCTTGTTGAAATATTACTGAATAATATATTCACAAGGTTTTGCTTAATAAACTGAACTGAGTCTAGTTTAGCAAACTTTTTTTTTTATGTCTACAGCTGAATGGTTTTGAAAAGAATCTGAAGAAGTTGAGAATTTTCATTAAAGATGAAAATAATTTTCTACAGAATGTTTGCTGAATTGTTTTTATTCTAGCTCTCTTCCAAATCAAAGTAAAGTGGAACAATGCTTAAAACCAAACCAGTTAATTTTAAATCTGTATCTGTACACCTGTAAGAAGCTACATGCAAGTCCTGTTATATAATAATGTTGGCATGACCAACATAGCTGCAAATAATTTCTACTAGTTTTGGGTAAGTGAAAGTGGAAGAAGAAAGAGCATATCATGACTTGAGTTCTTCTATCTAATGATTTTTCAGGAACTCTTTCAATATTTATTTTAAAAATCCTGCATGCAAATAGAGGTTTTGGGAAAATAAACAACTAAATAATTGAACTGCACTTGACTGAAAGTTATGCTGGCAAATACCATGAAATTTGATTTTGAAAGTGACCACTGGTTCTACATATTAATAAGATGGGAAACTCAGTTTTGTTTTATTTCTGGTAATTGATGTTTGGGTCCTAACTGTCACCATTGAAGTCAATATTGAAAGTCTCATTAATGCTAGCACAGATTGTAGGCCTTTCACGAGTGATCTTATTACTTGCGGAGCCCTTTCCACCATTGTTTGTGTTAGAGTGGCATCCAGTCAGGTCCCTACCTACAACTACATGTAAAGAGTAAAATTCACTCCCTTGAAAAATTTGCAGTGTAAGTAGTCAGGAAAGTCTAAGACATCTTGCCAAAGGCCATGCAGTAGGCCAACAGGTGATCTTGGTCTGAAATATGAATACTCTTTACTTAACAAGGGTACAACGAGCACCTTTTAACAGGATTAAATGTTAATTGATTCCTTGATAAAGGTACCCAGAAATGAATGACCAGTACCTTAAGGTTGTATATTATTTTCCTCTGATCTTATTTTCTTCATTATTAACCTTAATTTTTACTAGCATTAGCCTACAAAAGAACAGCACTTAATTACGTATTGATTTGGACTGGTTTTTGGTCTTATACCCACTTTCCATTTGACATTGCTTTCAGTCACTTCAATGGAGTGAATTACTAGTAACTTAGGTGGAGAGACACACTGAATTGCTCACATGAAGAACTACCTAATACAAGATAACAATGGAAGAGATAATTGGCCACATCTCAGTCAATAAGGAGCACTGCCAACAACACTGGTCTTGGTAGTCACCTGGAAATTACAACTGGAAAATCCATGCCTTGTGTTAAGTGTTGAAGTTATGGGCATGTTTCAGCTGGACACCTTTTTAATCAAGATGGTATCCAGATACTGCAGGAGTCTTTCTTCAGGGCATCTACTGAACAAACCAACGATATGGTCTTGCCTTACCAGTGAGCCTATGAGCTGTTCAGTTGGCTCCATGCTTTTGAGGTGACCCTCATTTAAGGATATGAATCCTCAGAGTGAAAAGGACCTGGAGGTGGTAGTTACCTCTAGCAGTGAGCTCTATTTGACTGATTGTGCTGCTTTGTGTGGATGTATGCAAAGATTTACCATTAAAACAAGGAAGAACAAGAAATTTTGGTGTTCAGCCACAAGAAGAAAGTGGAGTCATTGACAGTAGTTGATAGGGAATAATACTTGGAGCAAGAGTAGATATAAAGGACACCAGAGGTATGCTGCCATGTGTTTTTCCATGGTCCCCTAAATGCCTTCTGAATTAGGATCATATGGTAGACAGGTGAACTAGTACTGTTCAAGTCACATACTGAACTGTGGTCCTGAAAGGTGGTTTACTGCAAGGACCGGCTTAACCTGTGCACCAGAGACCCAGGGAACCTGCAGGGAGGAAGACTTCTGGGTTTGGGAGATGGACTGATGGTGCAGTACTGGTGTTCTTACCTGTACATGCTGTACACAAAACAAACTGAGAAATGCAGTTCATATAAGTGCATCTTATTTGCTGCACCTCAACATGATAGCCGTACTCCTGGGTTTTAGCACAGTAATCTTGTGGGGTTCAGTAAAGGTGATGTGGAGTGGCATCTGGACCTTGGCTTTTTTATCATTTATAATATAAAAGACTTGACACAAATTTGGCAGAACTGGCTGTTTACATCACACTTTTAGTAGTGGTTTTGGAAATAAGCATGCTTTTCAATTTCATATGTCACATTTTCAGTGTTGCAGTTTCCTGTGACACTGTTTAGCAAATAATTTCCTGCTTGGTCATATTCAGCAGTGTATACAAGAACCAAATCCCTTAGCCTGTGGCTTTTGATGAATAATATTAACTATTACCAATGGTTAGATGAATAATACATTCAGTAAATTCTGCAGTATTTTTGAATATATGGTTTCACAATATTTTATTCATGGTAGCTCTAGTGGTATGTACTTTAAAGGAGTAGTAAGATATGATGTAAACTTTTGGGTGGCTTTGACATGTTTAGTTTGTGATGTCCTCATTATCTTGAGGTAAAGCTAAAGCAGGGGGTTAGAAAATTGCTATTATTCAAAAGGAGGTGTTTGAAATGTCTTTCTCTTCCTGGGTGCTGTATGAAGTGCTGAATTACCCCTTGACGGTTAGAAGATTTTTATTCTGATGGTTTGTCCTAGAAATCGAACACATCTGCAGGCAATGCCAAGTGAATTTACAGACATATCTGGAGGCTGCTTGAGTCAAGATGAATTGTACCTTATCTTCACAGTTGCCTTCTCAGAATTAAGCTGACAGTTAAGAATATCTCTTTTAAATATACTGAATGCTTCTGAAAACAAAATGTTGCCATTCCAAATATGTCAAGGCTCCATGATTAAGATTATGCTGAGATATACTTGTAAAAGAAAAACAAACTAAACTTCTGTTTTACCTTTTTGTTAGTGACTGGAATGAGACTCCACATTTGGCACAGTGTCCCTTCAAAGGTCAACTAAATTTTCTGCTTGTGGTTTTTTCATGGTGAAATATTTACTTAGTTTTCAGTGCTCACATAACAAAAAATGCTGTAATCCACGGAACTGTTTAGACTTCAATGGAAGTGAGAGAAAGGTAATCAAAGATTGAATAAATTCATAGAGTGAATTAGCCATTTCTGTTTCTCTCAGGCAGCACTGAGGCATGCCTCTAACATGAGAATGATCAAGTGACTGTAGCATCTCACCTGTGATGCTACAGATGGATGACTCCATTTCTGTTAGTCTTGATTTCCCTCCAGCTGATATCAGTAATGAATGTTAACTGCTTAGAAAAATCACAGGTAGCTCTGCAGTTGTATTTCGTTTGTATCTTGATCTTCCCTACAAGTTGTGTGTGCCAGAGCAGTTATCTGTAGCAAATCAAACTGTCATGATTCAAGTGAATCATAGAATTGGTTGGAGAAAAGCTCAACATGAGGTGGTGATGTGCTCTTGCAGCCCAGAAAGCCAGTCATGTCCTGGACTGCATAGAAAGAAGCATGACCAGCAGGTCAAGGGAGCTGATTCTACCCCTCTGCTCTGCTCCTGTGAGACCCCACCTGGAGTGCTGCATCCAGCTTTGAGACCACCAACTTAAGAAGGACATGAAGCTGTTGGAGTAGTTCCAGACGAGGGACACAAAGATGATCAGAGAGTGGGAGCACCTCTCCTATGAAGACAGGGTGAGAGAGCTGGAGCTGTTCATCCTGGAAAAAAGAAAGCTCCAGGGAGATCTTCCAGTCTCACAGTACCTAAAATAGGCTTAAAAGAAGAGTAGAGAGGGACATTTTACAAGGGCATATAGTTATAGGACAAGACGTAATGGCTTCAAACTGAAAGACGACAAGTTTAGACTGAATAACAGGAAGAAACTTTTTATGATGAGAGTGGTGAGACACTAGAAGGGATTGCCCAGAGAAGTTGTGGATGCCGCATATACTTGGAAATGTTCAAGGCCTAGTTGGATGGGGCTTGTGATCTATGAAGAAGCAACATGAACCTTATAGGAAATTTTTCTTTTTAAATTTACCCGCATTATGGTGCAGTGCCAAACTGGTGATGCTCTACATAGCCTTCAGTACTGAACTTGTTTGTGTCTCACTTTATGTTGCACAACCTAAACTTCTTGAGTAGAGCTATCATCATGTGATTTCATCCAACTTTCTTTCTTGATATTTGTCTCTATTCACATAATCTTAGTTACCTGTAGCCTTAGTGTGTAGCCTGTGTTCTGTAGTCTTAGTTACCTGTGGCTGTGCAGGTCCTTCATCACTGGGCCCCTCTCTTACATTGCACTCCCTTTTCATTGTTGAAACATGATGGTGTAATTTGCCATATGTCAGACAACATCCAATGGTAAGCATCTTTTAATGAATAAGTATGATTCCTCACAGAAGAGGTATGAGTGCTGTCCCATAAAGTTACAGCTCTTTTGATGTTATGAGCTGTCATCTCTCTTCCATTGGAGTAAAATAAACATCAAAAGATACTAGACGATCATTACATTGTCACAATAATCTCTCTCCAGACTATACTAGCAGCCTGAAATAGGTTGCGCATTTCATACTTCTAAACAAGCTGCGTGCAATCTCCTCCAGCCTTAGATATTGAGGGACAGGAGACAGGATGCTTACACCTTCACTACTTAGATTGCGTAGAAAAACTTCCTAAGGTTTCTCAGTTTTGGTAGAGAAAGGTAACTAAGACTGATGAGTTTCCTCATGTGACTAAAATTTGGATCTCTCCTGATAAGAACTCTTGTTCTCACCGGTCAGTCCAGCTCCTAATGGGATCCTCATTTTGTTTTGTCTCCAAAACAATACTGAAGGAAACAGTAGGTTTGCTGCTGTTATCCTCAGCTGTGCTGCTGCTGCTGCTGGGGTGGAAACACTATGAAGACTGAAGGTATGGGATGCAGAAATTGCATCAATTAACACAAAATTTAAAGAATATTTGGCAGAAAACAGAGAATTCAGAAGAAAGAGATGCTTTGAATGCTATATCCACATGAACATTTAGTGGTAGAGATGAACTTCTGGAAAGTTATGCTGCAAAATGCCTAATTAAGTAATAGACAGCACTGTCTTCCACTTACATATATTTTAGCAGGGGAAATTTCATTTACATTCCAATGTTTAATTTTGCATATATAATATATTGATAAGACAGATCACTGATACTGGTTTGGTTGATTATACAGGTGTTTGAGTGGCTTATTGAGTCATAATGTTTTATATTGCAACTCTTCCAGGAACTCTGTTTCTAACAAAAGAAAGTAGCAAACAGGATTCATGTGAGGCTAGTTCAAAGGGTAGTTTATAATGGCCAGTCTTCGCGAACGAAGATTTGGGGAAAGGTCTTTTACCTTTCCAGCCTGCGCAATGGATTTTTTAGGTGAGACACAGCCTGCGCTGAACTGAGCCCACCCTTTAATCCTAAGGTTCATCTGCCGGGGCCAAGCAAGCTTGGACAATGGCAGTGAGGTCCTCAGGACGTAGGTTTGTTTAGAGTGACCTTCTCATAGATGGATGGCCTCCCAGGGCTAACGGACTCCATCTGCCCGGGGGACTGGCTGGATTCGAACCTGGGTCGCAGAGGTGAGAGTCCTGCATGCTAACCACTAGGCCACCAGGGGTCCCCAAAGGGTAGTTTAGTCTGACCAATTTGGAGCATCTCTGGTAAGTCTTTGGCTTTGCTTCAGAGTGTTTAAGAATGTTGAGAAACTGAAAGACTAACCTGTAGACACCTGATCATGGGCTCCTGACTGTGCGGAGCTGTAGTGCTTGGAGTTGAGCAAATCCTTTAAGCCCTGATCTTGAGAAAAAGTCGGTTATAGGGAACAAATTGTGTGAGTGGAGACTTCCTTTAATTTTCTGAGGGCCACTTCTACTACTACAGACTGCTGAAGGGCTTGACTCTTTTAAGCCCTTGAGCTGTTTGTGTTACAATACAATGTTTTTCTCTGTGTTCAAATGTTGCCAAGTACATTTTGGGTTGAAGCAGGATCAAGTAATAAATAATAATCATTATTACCATATGTTCTCACAGATAAAGCAGACCCAGTATTTTCTACTCAGCTGATTTTTATTGCATTTTTCCTTTTTATTGTCTCATGGTATTTCATAGTATATGCTTCCTAAAGACTTTTCAACACTGAAAAGAAAACACGTAAGTTTGGATTTATAAGTGTTTAAATGCCTGCTGAGTTTATTGGCAATCAGATTTGCAGTATTTTTAAGGAAATGTGTTTATCCCATGAAATGCCTGATGTAATCAGAGGTCATCACTGGAAAAATCTGTAGGTATTCACTGGGTAACTGTATCACTTCTCTTTCATCTGCTGCTCAAAATAATTCACATCTGAGATTTACATGCATACTAAAAATCCAAGCCTACTCTAGTATTTTGTCATTGCTGTAGCTGAGTTGCCTGCGCAGTGACAGAAATTACAAAAATCTTTTTATTTAAACTACCAGCCTCCCCTTTAATAAGAGGAAAAGAAATTGGGTTTACTGGTCTGCAGTGCACGAGAAATGTGTGTGGTTAAGCCAGAAGGAGGTATGCGCGTGCACTGTACACAGAAAGGGTCCTCTGCAACCTCAACTATTATCTGAAAGTGTCTTCATTCTCTCGCAAAATATTAGGACACTGTTTTATTAGTATCAAGGCCTATAATTTATCTACTTATGTAAATACCTTGCAACATATGGTCAGCATATTATTTACTATAATCAAATGTTACAGACATACCATATACCACATGAAAGAATATGTTTGATAAGAGGTTTCTTGAAGTGATGAATTATGGTTTTCCACTGATGTGTGATTCCATATGGAGAAATCACATGGCTGTAACATTTAAAGACAGTTAGTTATGCCAATTACTTCAGTATAGAATTTAAAAAAATGTATTTCAGAACTTATTTTTCTATTGAAAATCTTCAAATATTTTCAAGTGAAAAGATATTAATGAATTACAGGATTAAAAAAAATTAAATCCAGATTTTTGCTATCATTATAAAAATACTTGTGGAAGTGAGCAAAATTTCATTTATGTATAAAAATATTTTATTGCTATTAAATACTATTTCAATTTTTTAAATTGCACCATAATATAGTGAGTGTCTTGTACTCAACAATGGAGATAGTTTGGATGGAGAAGGATACAACACCCTGGAGGAGATACTGGGAGAGAATACAGCCCTATTCACAGTGCATACTTATTAAAAAAAAAAAAAAAACAAAACAAACAAACAAAACAAAACCAACCACCACAACCCTGTCTTTACCTTCAATCTATTGAATTTATTTGAAAAGTTTTAGCCATATAATTTTCATGGTTGCTGAAAATCTCCTCCAGTGCAGGATATATTGCTTTGCTTATGTTTGCAAGTTCTGGTCGCTCTTTTTCTCTGAGAAGTTCTTGTGCTACCATGTGGTGGAAAATGGACTTGGCAGTAGATGGCTTCTGAGTCAAGGCTGAACCTTCTACCATTTGTGTAAGAACACACCCACACATGTATAGCCTGCATCTTCTAGAGTTTTTGTCTGCAGTTGCAGTTCTGAGGTGGTATAAGCCAGTTTGTGCTACCTACATGAGAGCACATAGAACAAGCCTTAAGTACAAAGGAAGAGCAGGAAGAGATATAAACAGTATGGAATGTGGGAAAATGGAAATGGTTTCAGACATGGAAGAGGGATACTGGAACTGGAATCAGGAGTTACTACTGAGGGCCAGTGAACTGTGGGTTTGGAGCAGGAGTCATTTGAGAAGGACAAGCTTGTGCAACAAGTTAGATGCTGAGGGACAAACTGATAACTGAAAACCACTGACATTTCCAGAAAGAGGCATTTAGAGGCTGATTAGGGTAGGAACTGGCAGAACAGCACATTAGGAGGAAGATGCATTGGAAGAGACAGAATTTCCTCCCCCCTTCCCCACTAAATATACTGGAGTCATGAAGTCAGGAAAATGAGATAGTTAAGAAGGGAAGAAACTAAAGGTTGGGGAAAGAGATTGGAACTGCAGTGGCAGAAAGCTTGGAAGGAGCTAGGTCTGACTAGGAATTGTGAACGGTACTGAAAGAATGAAGAGTGGAAATAGGTGAGAAGAAACAGCTAATGTCTGGGAGGAGACAGGAGTAGAACAGAAGAAAGTTTATAAAGGAGAAGCTCAGGGCAGTACCCTTGACAATGTGCCAGTTGTACATGACCTGCCTGAGTCTCACCAGTATTGTGCTATCAGCACAAGATTTCTGGTGAGGTTTTATTTTCCTTCAGAACTGAAACGTGCAGGATGTCAATCTGCCACTGCTGTGACCATTTCAGCCCTGCTGAACATTTGCAGCAGACTTTAAAGGTTCTAGTCTCTTTTGTGAGCCATTTTCACCATTGTAGTTAATACGCTGGTGTAATGATCTTCGGACAGTGGTGTTTATTCTTCATGGGTTTATTGTGTCGAGCTTTAGAGGGTAGGATACAGAGGCTATCTGAAAAGCTAGTTAATTAAAGCAATTCTGTTTAGTTCATGGCATTCGGTGTGTAAGCAGGACTTGCATACTGTTAGCTATGTCTTTATATTAACTATCTTTATGGTAATCTAAACCAAGTTCACAGATAGAATCTGGAGAAAATTTTATGTTCCTCATACAGAGAAAGGCAAGAAGTGTAGACCTGAAAGAAGAAAGCTTCATTTAATGCACAGGTTTGGTTGGTGGAATCAGTTTTTTTGCTGGACTTCAGGCAAAGAAGGAGGAAGATCCTCTGTTTCTCATATTCTTTTGTACAGAGAGATGAGAAGAAGCAAAAAGTTGTGAAGCTGACAAGAAATGTGAATAGACTGTTGGAGCGATTTGAAGTATATGGTTTCAGAGAGAGGAGTTCTGTTCAGCAAAGAAATCTTAGGAAAGCTGAGGACCTACTGAGTCCTTTGGTGTGAGTGAATCAGCCAGCTGAAACTGATTATTAAAAAACTCTTTTTGCAGAGGAGAAGTGTAATGCTGGAGACTTCCAGTAGGAGAGGTAAGAATGAAATAAAAGTATGTAAGTGGAGCACACTTGAATGTCCTAGAATACCACTAGAATAGCTAGAGCATAAAAGATACAGATCAGATGAGAGGACATCTCAGTAATGGTGATGACATGTAGATGATAAAATGTGGGTCAGCAGTCATTCAGTGTGCATGGTCCCAGAGAGAAGCATCAACCACAGTTCACTTCAGAAGCATGCTCCATAGCCACAAACCCAGCAAATTGCCAGTGAGCATTGAAGTATCATAAAATGAAAAACAGGTGTTCAAGAAGATGTATTTTAAATACTGCAAAGCAGACTGAGAAGATCAAAGCCAAAGAGTGTGCAGCTGAAAAAGGTCTCTGGGGAAAGCAGCCAGCAGCAATGTTACTGTTAAAAAAAAAAAGGAGATTTATAGTGGTGAGACATACATGTTTTCAAATAAATTAGGAAGAAATAGCCATAAAAACAAGCATCAGTATTGGGGTACAAGTTTTTGGGACTGACTTCAGAAAAAGTTGAATCTCTGGCACAGAACAAGGCTAGTAGGATACAAGAACGTTTATTCTATGTAGGTAAAAGTCCACGGATACAAGTAAGCATCCAGATATCTCTATAATAGACACTCCTGCAGAAATAATTTTGGATGTAAAGTTTAACTATTCATTAAATTTGATAAATACATTAAAAATAGTGAATGCTGGAAAAGAATAGCAAGCCTGTCAGGCATGTGTTTATGTGTCTGTTTGAAGACAGAGGATGTCAAGTGCTTGCTGCAGAATCTACCTACAAGGCAGTACTAGAACTGCATACTGCACTGTGATAGCTATTTCCACTGCAAGCCCTTTGGCAATAAAGACATTAATTAGAAAAATGAAGAAGCCATTGGAAAGGCTTACTTGATGATAGCAGTAGAGAAGAAAAATGATAGGGTATTCCATGTGTGCATCGATATTCAAGATCTTTAGGAACGATGAATCAGGAACAAATCAACACAAGAACAATCATGCAATGAGACAGGAACAAAACAACCCACTCATGCTAAATGTCATAACTTCCAGGCCCGCTCTAGCAACCATATTCATTATGTTAGATGCATAGTTTGGTACTAGAAAGTCAGATAGGACAAGGAGAGGAGCTAATTAGTGCCTTCCAACACTTTATCCAGAAGGCAGTGTTTCAGAAAAGCCTGCTGATGAATTATCTGCACAAGATATATCGAAGAAGAAAGGTCTTGAAATAGCAGAATGTCTCACACTCTTACCAGAGTGAATGCCACTAAAACCTGATAGTGTTAGTCACATGATATCAAGGACATTTCTAAATCACAGTCAGATCCAAATCATTAGCAAGCAGATGAATGATAACAGTTGAGCACTGGAACAGATTGCCCAGAGAGGCTGTGAAATTTCCATCCCTGGAGAAATTCAAACTGGCTTGGATATGACCCTGAATAAGCTAACTTTGAAGTTAGCCCTGCTTTGAGCAGAGGGTTTACTAGGTTATCTCCAGAGGCCCTTTACAGGCTATTTTTTCTATGACTCAGAGAATTACTGTGGTCTCGAAAGGAGGCATCCAAGCATATCCACAAATGGAAGAAAGGAAAAGGGCTGAAAGCACTGATCTCTTCAGAGGAATTGAAACTCAGAGTAGGGTCAGCAACTTACCTGCTAAATAGCAGAAATTATGTCACCTCCGTAAGAACTTGCAGGAGGAACAGATTTTTATGTGCAATCCAAAAATGGCCTAGGAATTTTAGAAAATATGGATAGGGTTTACCTTGAAATAAAAGGCAACGTTCCATGGGAATGATCTCTATAGGATGTGTTGCATGAGCTGGGGACATTGCAATAGTGATATACACGACAACATTTATGAAAACACAATACACTGTCAGCCGTCTTTTCAACATTTTTCATTCCATGTCTTAGTGCTTCTTCATCCTTCCTGTGTATAATATGCTGAGCGACTGAAAGCAGATAGTAAGTTTTAGAAGTCTTTGATTAAGGAAAAGGATGCCAACCCATCAATGCAGCACTGGCTTCTCATCTGTGGAATCCCGATAATGCTATCTCTCACCAAACAGCAGTAGTTTGGAGGTTAGTTATTTGTCAGTGAAACCTTTATACTGAGCCCCAAGGAAAAAACCTTGTAAAGAAATGAATAAATCTGTCTACCATGCAGGGTTTTATGTATGTACAATAAATGAAATCCACTGAATACCAGTGATAAAGTATTGAATAAATTTTGATTCAGTGGGCACTGTTCATCCTTTAAAACCCCTTGAAGAAGAATTCCAATGAGAAAAGAAGTGTGAGGACAAGCAATTAAAATTGTAGTACCTATCCCCAAGAAGGCTGATAAAGGTTGTCCAAGTGCCTTCCAACTTCAGTTACCTTTATAATCTGGAGAGTCTTTAATCATCTGACTTTATTACATGAATTTGGTTTTATTAATATGAGTCCAAGAGACCCTATATGACATAAGGACACCGGTGATATACAAACACAGGAACGAGCCATATGTGTTTCTTTAGAAGACCTTTTAACATCATTGAACACAGAATTTTTGCTAAAAATTTCATCCATTAGTAAAAGCAGAGGTGGAAAATGAAAACGATGCAGAAATTTAAAAGCTTTAGACTGCAAATGATTTTCAGAAAGTTAAAGGTGTTATAGTTAGAATACTGTTTAGAGCCAATATTGAAGTGATCTCAATGCCACTGAATAGTTCAAGCTCATCAATCTTAAAGAAGGTGGCAGTATGAGAGATAGTCTGTTAATGTTCAGGTTTAATACTAGTCCATGAAAAACTTGCATTTTCTCTGTGGATCGTTACCATTAACCTTATAAAGGAGGTACAACTCCCTTCTTCATACTTTGATTCCTTTTAAGGTATTTTTTTAAGAGCAGATTCTACACACTGCAAGATAAATTAAGTAGTGCTAGGGCATGAGTTAGCTCCTGTAACTGGAAGCACTGCCATCCTGTCAGTGAGACTGAAGTGCATCAGGAGCAGGTTCTTCTGTGACAGGAACTAATAGAAAATGTGATCTGCTATTCAAACTAGTTAGAATATGGGATACTGTCAAATATTGAAGATACTTGTTTACTGTACTTAAGACACCTCTAGACTTCCTCAAAATCTGCTGAATTTCAAAGCAATAGGATTATGTATGCCAGAACTCCCAGTTAATAGTAAAAAAAAAGGGAGGGAGACTTTTGGAGACCAGTATTTGAGAAATGGATCTAGTTGAAAACTGTCTTTCCTCTTTCTCCTCCTGCTTAATTTGCACACTGTTATTCCTGAGTAATTTCCTCCTTCTTAATTCTCTTTGATGTTTCAGCAGGGTATCTGAAATCCTTGGGTATAGTCAAAGCATGAGGGTGGACAGGTTGAGAAGGTGGATTTGGTGTTCTTAAAAGTCAGTGATTTCGATTTTTTTCTTATAATTTTATTAAAGCAGCATTTCACAAACTGTTTTCCATAGTATTCTCATCCTAAGTGAAGTTAACCTTTTTAGGCAAATATAGCAAGTAAGAAGTGCTGCCATATGGACAGGAAAAATGTAGTACTTCTTAAAGTACTGTACAAGCTAACTTGTGTGATGCGACTTTTCCAAAGAGGAGAAAAAAGAATATCTATCTACATTGTTTACTTAGGTAGAATTAGGGGGTTCTGTAGCTAGGACATACACTCTTAAAGTATTGTCTGTGTCCGTGATGCAAATTCCTGTCACTCTGAAACAAGGTTCTGTCGTGGGGTACCTGTCGTGAGGTCTTGGTCCGAGGGGAAAAGAAGGACACACAAGACACATGAGGATGGTGAGACAAAGAGATGTCTGCCTGCTCAGTGCAGCAGGCAGCCTTTTATTGAGCTTACTACCTTCTACTTTCCCACACGCAACACAAACATATTCTTACAACAACATCCAGGAATCCTAGCACCTGCACATTATCAAACCGTCCCAACCTTGTACTCCCTGCAACCCAAGGCCATGTCCATGGAAACCATCTAACCAGCTCCACTGCTCCCATGGAACACGGCCTCACTTTTGCACTACCTCAAACTTTAATTGTGGGGCTTCCCCCCACAAGGTCCCTATCCCATCTGCTTACAGATCTTATTTTGCCATCCTGCTTAGAGCCAATCTGGTTGGCTAATAATTAAAAAACCCCTCACCTTTGCATTTTAATTCCCATAATTTCTGCTATCCTTGAGCAGAACTCTCTTTATTCAGGTATTTTGAAACAGTGTATAATGGCATTTCCATAAACAAGTCGTAACTACTTAAATCACTAGCCTGAATTCGTGCATTTGAGTCAGTGGTTATGCAGACTGGAATCAGAGCATCTGTCTTTTTATGCCTGGAAGTAGAATGGTAGAATACAATAAAAATGCATGACAAAATTAATCTCCTCAGTGTCTAATGAGGAGAGTGGACTGATCTTAGGTACTCCCAGCATGGAGGCTGTGTGTGATGGCCTCAGAAACTGTAATCAAGGGAAGATAGATGCTAGCAACCCTTTCAGCTTTTTCTGGCCACCTGACATGTGGGACAGGGATGTGCCTGTTGCAGCAGTGCTGCTCCAAGCCATGCTGGCTTGCTCTGATGCCAGTGGGGGCCAGAAGGGATGTTACTAGGCTGATGTAGCGCCAAACACAAAAGACTGCAGCCTTGCTCTCCACTTGCTGCCTCGGGCTGCCTCAGTGCTGCTCTCAGGCGGGCACGTTCACACCCACTCTCGCACCTGGCCCAAGTGTGATGGCTGGTCCTACCACAGTGCAGGCACACTCTGAGTGTTGTAATACAGTTGTTCCTTTTGACAGCCACAGGCGCAAAAGCTCTGTGAGCATGAATTTAAAGAGTGGGCTTGACTTGCTGACACCCAGGTGCTGGTTGAGCATAAATTATTGTGCTATGACAATAGGAGTGAAATAGTAAAAAATAATAGCGCTCCCATGGAGCGGGCAGTTAGAACAATGTGAGTAGGCTCACCCTGGTTTGAGTGAAAAGAAGAAACTTTGTGTTGATGAATAAAAAGCACATCTGTGCTATTACCACATCAGTTACTGCACCAAATACTTCTTACAGTTACGAAAAGGAGGATACCCTCAGTAGGCATAGTGTTGCTTCTTTTAAAACTATGTAAACCAACCCGGTGACCCACTGTACATCACACTGCTGTTATATTAAAGCCTTAATTCTTACTTGAAAAAAGTTGATTCATATGAAGTCCTCTTTGTACTGTCAATGTAGCAAAAGTGACTAGAGTGAAAATGAGAATAGGATCTAATAAAATGTGAGTAGGGTTTAATGCAAAGACAGTCTGCTTATATAATTAATTTTGTATTGCATTAATCTTTGTAAAAAAGGAATCTAGAGATGGTAGGTATAAATGTAATCCATGGTTGTTTCAAAGTCTTTTAACTCTGCTAAAATAGTAAATTGGTCACAATGGTAAATGAGAAAGCGTCTCTCTGTTTTGTTAGTCCTCTGTAATGAACTGCACAAGAACTACACAGTTTTCTGAAGGTTTATGTTTAATCTTGGAGACTTTATAAACTTGTTCCAATTCTCCAGATTTTTCTGGTATTTTGCACTCCACAATTGGAAGGGATATTAGACATAAATGTGCCTGACAGTTTCCTTCCAGAAAGCAATATTGTAAATAAAAAGGAGACCGAATAGTTGCAATAGTTGAAGCAGAATGTAGTGGCCAGACAATCAAGTAACAGGGCTGAAATAGTCTCACAGAATTAGGACATAAAAGTCAAAGCTGAAACCTCGTTTTTAACTTTTCTTTTTGACACCATATGAAACAGAGCCTAAAGCACAGCCTAATTTTCTCCGACAGCACAATATTAATTCCATCGTGTTTCCTTGTGTTTCCTGCATGTATGTGAATCTCTGCCTCTGCGTGCATATATTGCATATTTTAATTGTTTTCAATGGGAAGCCTGGACAGTGCCTGTTAGCCTCAAGGACCACAGAAAAAAGTGGTGAACAGATTGTTAAAATGCAGCCATCTCATCAGGAATATAGACACCATGAGGGGAAGTGTTAATAGGAAAATGCAAAGAATAAATGCTTATGAAACGTCTATTGCTGCTGCTGCTACTACAAAAGAAAAAAGGAGGCATGAGAAAACTGACAGAAAAGAAAGAAAACTCAGAGTTTTTGGGAAATCCTTAGCTTAAGGAGCAAAGAGATAATAATAATAATAATAATAATAATGATAATAATAATAATAATAATAGTTGTTGTTGTTGTTGTTGTTGTTGTTATTATTCCCAGTTTTATGGAGCTACCCTGCAAAGCAGACTTTTTCAGTTTTCTCAGATTACTTCACCTACCTCTCCAGATCTCTTACTGGAGACTGATGAGGTGCCCAGTAGGTGGCATCCTTTTAACACTGCTGGTATCAGTTGGCGTTTGGATTTTTTTACTTTAAAGTATTTTTCCTGCAGAATTTAAATGGATTATCACAGAATTGGCCATGCAGAAGGTATATTGGTGTGAGGACATTAAGTCATAGACCTCAAATTTGGCATTTCCCAAGCTTCATAAAAATCTGTATTTGGGAATCGAAAGGGAAGAGAAAGAATGCATTTTCACGCATTGGTTCAAAGCAAGTTTCTGAGGGAGTTTACAACGACCTGCATATTCACAGCACCTACTGAAATCACTTCTGTGGTTTCTAACATAAGGACTCTGGTCTAAATTAAATACTTGGTTTTGGAACACAGTGATTAGGATATCATGTTTACATTTGAGCAAGTGACATCTTATCATTTGCATTTAATTTGCCTCTGTTTTAATTTTTGAAATTTGTCCATTTGTTTCTTCCTCAGAAACAATCCTTATGATAGCTGGAGAAGTCTATGTTGTTACAAACCCATCTCTGCTTTTCTGTTTGCACATAATTCTACATATAAATGATGATGTCATTAGATGTAGTTTGAATAGGCATGTGCTTCAGGCTGTTAGTGTTTGGCACAGGACATTCAGTTAAGCAGTGCCCCCTCTGAAAGCACATAGATAATTCACACACTGACTGCAAGTGGAAAATAAATCTATTTAATGTGTTTAGAAATGTGTAGTGGAGCAGGATGCTGAGCAGCTGGCAATGTCTTGAGAAAGTATTTCCAAACAGCTGTTCTTCAAATTGAACAGCCACCTCCTGGTCTGCCTGCAGGTTCACCTTGCTTGGAGGAGAAGAGTGGCAGAAGTCTGCTCCAGTTCATCGTGGCTGGAAACAGCACAAAAAAATCTTAGCCACTGTCTAATAATACAGGATCTGAAATAAACATACTTGATAGCTGAACAAGTCTCACTAGTTCTAAAGCCCTCTTTGCACAGCATAGGATTGACAGATCTTTATCAAATGGAGCATAGACTGTGATTTTTTGAAGCATTTTTCTCCAGCTGACTGCTCTGAAGTTTGTGAACTGCTGTGAGGATAAAGATACCATACTGTCCTCTGCCTATCTGCAGTGGATCAAATTGTATCTCCAAGTCCTAGTACTGTAATAAATCAATTATCCAGTCAATTTGCATCAGATTGTCAGGTCACTCTAATAAGTAAAGTTTAAAAAAAGTGAGGTTGAGATACTGAGCTATTTTCATTCCTTCTGTTATTTAAGTGAAGGTTTGTTCTGAATATACATTTCATCCCAAATTGTGTTGAGGATGTTTTTCTAAGGGGCATACAGCTGCTTTTATATTCTCTAAACCTGCGTGCTCCATGTTGTGCTTCTGACATATAGACTAAACAGTCCATCTCTATAAGTTCTTCCATCCTTGTCTCCTTTGCCTGGGACAATCTCTCTTTATAGAGACAAAACTCCCCAAAAGACAAAAGTAAAAAAAGAATGTGAATTATTGCTGGTAAATATATAAAGTGAAAGAATATTTCCTGAGCTAGGAAATTCCTTTTAAAGCAAAAGTATGGTGAAACTTTTTTTGGTATGAGTGTCAAAAAGCAGTACCACATTAAACGAATTTAATTTAAGGATAATTTTCTAACCAAATGTCAACTGCAAAGCCATCTTCCTGAGTCTGCAGACAGACCATCTCTGTTTATCTGCTGCCAACCATAACTTTCCCAGGTTGTATGAGACTGAAATTCATATGATAGGATCATACTCACCCTTTAGAGTGTGAGTGGCAGTGTATAAATCATGCCAATTTATAAACCTGCTGCTGCTGTTTGGAAAAAGCTCAGAGGACCTATATTACCATGGTCAGGGGAAAGACCCTAATAAAGTTTCGGGCTTGGATAGACTGATAAAGTCTTATAAAATAAGCAGACTACTGGAGGAAAGTGAAAGTGCAAAATTCCTTCTCCCTTTGAGCTTACAGCAGGAATGGAGTTTCAATATTTGAGATAGACATTGGGGAGAGAGACTTAATAAAGTAGAGAACACCCCGGGCAGTGCTCTCTTAGATGTCACAGCATACACCATCACAGCAGACAAAGATATTTGTCTCAGCACTTGCTCAATGATGCTCCCAAGTTGCTTTAGTGACTCATCTTCATTGTTGATGTTAAAGCAGTAGGTGTCTGGTAGCAAGGACTGCCTGTAATCATAACTCGAGCTCTGTGGCAATTGCTTAACAAATCGGCAGCCTTGTCACTGCATCTGTCACAGCTTAATGTGCAAGCACGGAGAGCTGTGCTGACAAAGGAACCCCCAGGGATGTTTTACATCTTTGTGTGTTGCGGCTTGGTCCTAGATCTAGCTGAGATCTGTGCAGAGCCAAACACTGCCGAGCAGGTACGTGAGGGGGGCCATGTAGGGAATTTTCTTTTCTTTCCAATAAATGTACTCTTATCACTTGCCAATAAGTAATCTGCAGGACAGACTCCCCACATATTTAAGTGAACTGAGGTCCAGTTTGAGAAAGGAACAGTTATTGAATGACTCAATGCAGAATTAATCATGTCAAATTCTATGGGGAACCTTTATCCCTATGTATAATTACAGACTCTTTAAGTTATGCTATTGTCAGTCTCAGAGTAGTTGGAAACAACTATTGGGCTCTTCAAACACCAAACCAAAACATTGCTCCTATCGCAGAAGATGTACCAGCTAAGATAAGAGAAAGATGTACTCAATGTTGATAGAAACAGAGCTAGTTGGATGATAGGCTGTAGTTAATAGCAACCTATTCAGTAATACTACAAGTTTATTTGGAGCGCTTCTTTCCTGACAAATGTTTCAGAAAATGTGGCAAAATGTGGCAAAATTACATAGTTACAGAGTTAATTAAGAAATTATAGCAGACACTGAGTGAAATTAGGAACTTTAATCAGGAAGGAAAAGTTTTTATAGATCAACTTTGAAAACAGAATTGTGAGTAAAACTGAGAGACAAGAGAGCAGGAAAAGAGACAGTAGGATGAGCCAAGTAGGCTTTTGACATAGCATTATCCAGTATGACTAAAGAAGACATGGCAGAGATTTACTTATTAGATACTAGAAAACATGCATTCAAAAGAAATCCAAATATATAAAGGAGAAAATACAGAAGAGATCCAGAAGATAGACTGGAGTAAGTACAGAAAAGGTCCAGAAGATAGATTGGAGCAAGTACTTGGAAAGTTTGAAAGTAATTTTTAAAAGAATTCAGAAAGGAATTGTATGTTCATGAAGTTAGAAGAGAATGGGTGAATAGGTATGGGTCTTTAAGTTGGCAAAATGTCTCTTTAGAGAGCTAAATCTTGGAGATTGAGTCTTGAAATGGGTTGCAATAAATAGCTGCACTGGATAAGCTTACAAAAAAGAGAACTGTGTAGGCCCTTGGTGACTTTTGTGGTGGCAGTCCAGGGTTTTTTTCTCACTTAATTTTTTTTCCTTTTATACTTTTTGCTTGACAATAATATTTCTTTAGAAACACACCTGTATTTGGTAATCTCCCAGATAGTTCTGTGGTTGTATTGTTGTTTGGTTACGTGGTAGCTTACTGGTTTTGGGGTTTTTTTTGTTTGTTTGTGAATATCCCCCAGGTTTGTGTCCTGCTTTATATCCTTTAAAATTCAAACCTTGTAAAAGAAAGCAAATTTCATTTGTTTAGTAGCTTCTGCTTTATAATCAATATTTTGCCCTGTATTTTGCTTTTGAACCTAGTAACTTGAAGCACCTTTCTATTGCTTTGTCTTGTTACAGAAAATGGTGTGGTCTCACAGAAGAGAGTTATTTGTGGTGAAGTTGAAAGCAATGCATGGTTTGAAGAGGCAAATATTTATTGAGCTAGTGCATGTTTGTTTTCATATTGTGAGCAGTCTGGGTATTTAATAATTACTACTAGCTAGACCAACTTGGGCCTGTCACGCTTTTTGTTTTAGGCATGCTCTGTGTGGTTCCTGCTTACATACCTGACCTGATATTTGGACATACCTTCAGGATCTAATTGTCCTTCAGTTGAAGTCACCACTAAGACCAACACAGTTATGGCAAGTCAGGCGACTTCTTAACAACTCTGTCCCATACCCAGAGTGGATAATTCTGAGAAGACATTATTTGTTTCATTATTGACTTATTGATCAGGAATTAGACAAGTTACCAAATAACTGAGCAGTTCAGAATGCAACTGCTTTGTGACCACACTTTTTGCCTTGTTTATCTATTAACTACATTTTCTGCAACTATCTCTGCCTACCAGATTGGCAACACAGACGCAAAACTCATTTAAAACTCTTTCACCACAAGCAGACAGGTAATGAGCTCATTTCTATGGAAATATTTCGGTATTATTATTGTTGCCTGCTTGCCAACTGATCTGTAAAAATGTTTGTCCAAATTTGATAGCTTCTCATTATCAAGAAAGATTAAAAAATAAAAGCATAAAACACACATAAGAAGTAATTTATTCACAAATAAGCTTGGCTTTCTGTGACGTAATTGATCTGACCTTAATTCAGAAGAAAAATTGATTAAATCAGTGCTAGTAGGTAGCACATGTAAGGGAGAGAAGTATTATTAGTAAGTATTAGTAAGACTAATAATTATATGTCTTGTGAAATATTGTGTTGTAATATTTCATCAATGCAAATCTGTTGATCCTTCTGAAGGTGATCCTGCTCACATTTGAAAATGAAATGCAAAAACCTTTGCCTTGAATATGATGATCTGCATCCGAAAAAAACAAACAAAAACCGAAAAAACCAAAGCAAGAAAACCAACTCTAAATCTATTCCTATTTAAAGTTTGCATGAACTTTCATAGTTTCTGAGGGTAAAGGTATGCGTCAGAAAATTTGTTAGGAAAGTTAGAGTGGGAGTCGAGCTTTAGATTCTCTGAAGAGAAGGCTTCAAACACACGAATCAAGGGACTCATCCAAATGCATGAAGTGATAGGTACACTCTCTTCTAGTTTTCCTTTGGACATTGTAGTATTCCATGTTTCTTCAGGGTTCTTACCAGCAGGATTGCCTCTGCCATTAATGAAAGTTGTGTCTCAGGTCAAGCCTGAGAAGGTTGATTGGCCTGATTTGACATCTGATCTGGTTTAATCAGATTTCAAGGGTTTATAGACTTCAAGATTGTTGAAATCATTCTGGTAAGTCAACAAGAGTGGTCCCTTAGATGGTACTCTTTATCAGAACCAATACAGAACCAATATTGCAGGGATGTTTGATAACTAAACACAGAGAGCAGTCAAAAATAAGATTCTGATTGTTAATCAATGGTAATTAAGGACACTACTGTTTTTGTTTGTTTATTTCTTTATGAGATTATTGGTGATAACTATTGTCTAAAAACAATTCCCAGCAAGGGAACACACAACAAAAACAGAAAATGTTTCATTTCTCCCCTGGCTTCCTCTGATCCAGCCAATAGAAGGGGGAAAGTTTTTATTTTTATGACTTTCTCAGGAAAGATTTTCTGAAAACTCATAGAATCCTTCTCATGTAATTACATCGTACCTCTATATATTCTTTCTCCATGCAACATCAATGTGAATTGTGGTCTTCTCTGCTGTCCTAGATCCTGTCCCAGTGAAAGATTTCATGCATAAAAAATATTTGCTAGTGGTCCATAAATTATGATGTGGTACTGCTGTGAAGTGTTAGAAGACTACTCTGATGCATCTCAGAAACAGTAGACAGAAATTAAGATGATTTGTTATTTGAAGGTGTAATTTGTAAAGTACCTTCTAGCCTTTTGAAATTAAAAGTGCCATGCAGGCTGGTGTTATATCTCACACAAACAACCGGAGAAGAATCTTCCTCTAAGTAGCTGCCATGGTGCTTGCTATATTTTGTCATATGTGTTCATAATACAGTGCTAGTTTCAATACAACAGAATTAGAATATCAATTGCCTGTTTTTATTAGAGCACATTAGAGTGTTTAACCAAAGTGAAATTGATTGCATTGAATTGCAAATTTCAAATGAGGAAAAGCAGTTGAAAATAAAATTAGGATCACTACAGAGAAGTAACTATGCTCTTTAGATCTACTGTGCAATAATACAAGCCTGAAATATGAGTCCATATTCTGCTAAAATTGGGTTGTATGGTTAACTTTGTGTACCAGAGTTTACATAGCCTTTAGGTTGTTTTGTGAAACTTCTCTGGGTCTTACTGTCACCAGAATCAACCCATGCATGTCTACCACAGAGATAGGGCACAATGCTGGTCTTTCACTAATCTCTGGTTTTAGTTTAGTTGCATGGGAGCTAAATCACTTGAAGTAATCACTCAAAAGTTCACCAATGAACTATACTATATTGCTAGTAAAAAATAAACAGCTATAAGGAGGCAGGGCATTTTGTTTTAATCAGATGTACTGCTCAGAAGTCTGCAAAACACAACACTCCCTGCCCTTACGAGTAAGTGGCTGCAGCTCAGCTGTACAGAGTGCTTTGCATTCTCACTGTTTTAAGGTACCCCAGCTAACTACAAAACCAATTCTGCTTATATGATGGAAACATAAATCTCACTGAAGTTGATGTTGGGCTTGATGAACACTTTTCTCCACAATATCGAAAGGGGAATGTTGCTGGCACTGACCTATGTTAGAAGCAAAATGGATAATTTCAAAATAATAATCAACCTAAATGACTTTTCTGATATGGTAATTTCTAGCAGTCAGCATGAACTTTTAAACTTTACCTGGTGAATTTACTGAATGTCAGAAAAATGGGGATAGTAAATGTTGACATTTTCAGGAATTGGAACTGAAGAACTTGCCACTTTCAAACTATGACTAATGTAAGAAATTTTCCAAATCATAGAAATACAAAAACCCAATAGAAACACCAAAGAAATGGAAATGATCC